>NC_054382.1:56269469-56642149 GCF_017654675.1 Xenopus laevis | reverse complement strand
ATTACGTTAAATATATTATGGCTGCTTGAAAAAAGTCACTCCGGTGTTTTTTCTGGAGACGGTAATATTATGGATATTTAGACAGAATGTGAACAAGGTCACACAGCTAGATGGCGGGTTGAAGAAAACAGTGTGCAAATAATGCCTACAAGGTCAACTATACACTACTACAGCGGTGGATACGGATTACGTAAAATATATTATGGCTGCTTGAAAAAAGTCACTCCGGTGTTTTTTCTGGAGACGGGTAATATTTATGGATATTTAGACAGAATGTGAACAAGGTCACACAGCTAGATGGCGGTTGAAGAAAACAGTGTGCAAATAATGCCTACAAGGTCAACGTATACACTACTACAGCGGTGGATACGGATTACGTAAAATATATTATGGCTCTGTGAAAAAAGTCACTCCGGTGTTTTCTGGAGACGGTAATATTATGGATATTTAGACAGATGTGAACAAGGTCACACAGCTAGATGGCGGGTTGAAGAAAACAGTGTGCAAATAATGCCTACAAGGTCAACGTATACACTACTACAGCGGTGGATACGGATTACGTAAAATATATTATGGCTGCTTGAAAAAAGTCACTCCGGTGTTTTTTCTGGAGACGTATATATTATGGATATTTAGACAGAATTGAACAAAGGTCACACAGCTAGATGGCGGTTGAAGAAAACAGTGTGCAAATAATGCCTACAAGGTCAACGTATACACTACTACAGCGGTGGATACGGATTACGTAAATATATTATGGCTGCTTGAAAAAAGTCACTCCGGTGTTTTTTCTGGAGACGGTAATATTATGGATATTTAGACAGAATGTGAACAAGGTCACACAGCTAGATGGCGGGTTGAAGAAAACACTGTGCAAATAATGCCTACAGGTCAACGTATACACTACTACAGCGGTGGATACGGATTACGTAAATATATTATGGTGCTTGAAAAAGTCACTCCGGTGTTTTTTCTGGAGACGGTAATATTATGGATATTTAGACAGAATGTGAACAAGGTCACACAGCTAGATGGCGGGTTGAAGAAAACACTGTGCAAATAATGCCTACAAGGTCAACGTATACACTACTACAGCGGTGGATACGGATTACGTAAATATATTATGGCTGCTTGAAAAAAGTCACTCCGGTGTTTTTTCTGGAGACGGTAATATTATGGATATTTAGACAGAATGTGAACAAGGTCACACAGCATAGATGGCGGGTTGAGAAAAACAAACTGTGCAATAATGCCTACAAGGTCAACGTATACACTACTACAGCGGTGGATACGGATTACGTAAAAATATATTATGGCTGCTTGAAAAAAGTCACTCCGGTGTTTTTTCTGGAGACGGTAATATTATGGATATTTAGACAGAATTGTGAACAAGGTCACACAGCTAGATGGCGGGTTGAAGAAGAAAACAGTGTGCAAATAATGCCTACAAGGTCAACGTATACACTACTACAGCGGTGGATACGGATTACGTAAAATATATTGGCTGCTTGAAAAAAGTCACTCCGGTGTTTTTTCTGGAGACGGTAATATTATGGATATTTAGACAGAATGTGAACAAGGTCACACAGCTAGATGGCGGGTTGAAGAAAACAGTGTGCAAATAATGCCTACAAGGTCAACGTATACACTACTACAGCGGTGGATACGGATTACGTAAATATATTATGGCTGCTTGAAAAAAGTCACTCCGGTGTTTTTTCTGGAGACGGTAATATTATGGATATTTAGACAGAATGTGAACAAGGTTCGTCACACAGCTAGATGGGGGTTGAAGAAAACAGTGTGCAAATAATGCTACAAGGTCAACGTATACACTACTACAGCGGTGGATACGGATTACGTAAAATATATTATGGCTGCTTGAAAAAAGTCACTCCGGTGTTTTTTCTGGAGACGGTAATATTATGGATATTTAGACAGAATGTGACAAGGTCACACAGCTAGATGGCAGGTTGAAGAAACAGTGTGCAAATAATGCCTACAGGTCAACCGTATACACTACTACATCGCCGGTGGATACGGATTACGTAAAATATATTATGGCTGCTTGAAAAAGTCACTCCGGTGTTTTTTTCTGGAGACGGTAATATTATGGATATTTAGACAGAATGTGAACAAGGTCACACAGCTAGATGGCGGGTTGAAGAAAACACTGTGCAAATAATGCCTACAAGGTCAACGTATACACTACTACAGCGGTGGATACGGATTACGTAAAATATATTATGGCTGCTTGAAAAAAGTCACTCCGGTGTTTTTTCTGGAGACGGTAATATTATGGATATTTAGACAGAATGTGAACAAGGTCACACAGCTAGATGGCAGGTTGAAGAAAACAGTGTGCAAATAATGCCTACAAGGTCAACGTATACACTACTACAGCGGTGGATACGGATTACGTAAATATATTATGGCTGCTTGAAAAAAGTCACTCCGGTGTTTTTTCTGGAGACGGTAATATTATGGATATTTAGACAGAATGTGAACAAGGTCACACAGCTAGATGGCGGGTTGAAGAAAACAGTGTGCAAATAATGCCTACAAGGTCAACGTATACACTACTACAGCGGTGGATACGGATTACGTAAAATATATTATGGCTGCTTGAAAAAAGTCACTCCGGTGTTTTTTCTGGAGACGGTAATATTATGGATATTTAGACAGAATGTGAACAAGGTCACACAGCTAGATGGCGGGTTGAAGAAAACAGTGTGCAAATAATGCCTACAAGGTCAACGTATACACTACTACAGCGGTGGATACGGATTACGTAAAATATATTATGGCTGCTTGAAAAAAGTCACTCCGGTGTTTTTTCTGGAGACGGTAATATTATGGATATTTAGACAGAATGTGAACAAGGTCACACAGCTAGATGGCGGGTTGAAGAAAACAGTGTGCAAATAATGCCTACAAGGTCAACGTATACACTACTACAGCGGTGGATACGGATTACGTAAAATATATTATGGCTGCTTGAAAAAAGTCACTCCGGTGTTTTTTCTGGAGACGGTAATATTATGGATATTTAGACAGAATGTGAACAAGGTCACACAGCTAGATGGCGGGTTGAAGAAAACACTGTGCAAATAATGCCTACAAGGTCAACGTATACACTACTACAGCGGTGGATACGGATTACGTAAAATATATTATGGCTGCTTGAAAAAAGTCACTCCGGTGTTTTTTCTGGAGACGGTAATATTATGGATATTTAGACAGAATGCGAACAAGGTCACACAGCTAGATGGCGGGTTGAAGAAAACACTGTGCAAATAATGCCTACAAGGTCAACGTATACACTACTACAGCGGTGGATACGGATTACGTAAAATATATTATGGCTGCTTGAAAAAAGTCACTCCGGTGTTTTTTCTGGAGACGGTAATATTATGGATATTTAGACAGAATGTGAACAAGGTCACACAGCTAGATGGCAGGTTGAAGAAAACAGTGTGCAAATAATGCCTACAAGGTCAACGTATACACTACTACAGCGGTGGATACGGATTACGTAAAATATATTATGGCTGCTTGAAAAAAGTCACTCCGGTGTTTTTTCTGGAGACGGTAATATTATGGATATTTAGACAGAATGTGAACAAGGTCACACAGCTAGATGGCGGGTTGAAGAAAACACTGTGCAAATAATGCCTACAAGGTCAACGTATACACTACTACAGCGGTGGATACGGATTACGTAAAATATATTATGGCTGCTTGAAAAAAGTCACTCCGGTGTTTTTTCTGGAGACGGTAATATTATGGATATTTAGACAGAATGTGAACAAGGTCACACAGCTAGATGGCGGGTTGAAGAAAACACTGTGCAAATAATGCCTACAAGGTCAACGTATACACTACTACAGCGGTGGATACGGATTACGTAAAATATATTATGGCTGCTTGAAAAAAGTCACTCCGGTGTTTTTTCTGGAGACGGTAATATTATGGATATTTAGACAGAATGTGAACAAGGTCACACAGCTAGATGGCGGGTTGAAGAAAACACTGTGCAAATAATGCCTACAAGGTCAACGTATACACTACTACAGCGGTGGATACGGATTACGTAAAATATATTATGGCTGCTTGAAAAAAGTCACTCCGGTGTTTTTTCTGGAGACGGTAATATTATGGATATTTAGACAGAATGTGAACAAGGTCACACAGCTAGATGGCGGGTTGAAGAAAACAGTGTGCAAATAATGCCTACAAGGTCAACGTATACACTACTACAGCGGTGGATACGGATTACGTAAAATATATTATGGCTGCTTGAAAAAAGTCACTCCGGTGTTTTTTCTGGAGACGGTAATATTATGGATATTTAGACAGAATGTGAACAAGGTCACACAGCTAGATGGCGGGTTGAAGAAAACACTGTGCAAATAATGCCTACAAGGTCAACGTATACACTACTACAGCGGTGGATACGGATTACGTAAAATATATTATGGCTGCTTGAAAAAAGTCACTCCGGTGTTTTTTCTGGAGACGGTAATATTATGGATATTTAGACAGAATGTGAACAAGGTCACACAGCTAGATGGCGGGTTGAAGAAAACACTGTGCAAATAATGCCTACAAGGTCAACGTATACACTACTACAGCGGTGGATACGGATTACGTAAAATATATTATGGCTGCTTGAAAAAAGTCACTCCGGTGTTTTTTCTGGAGACGGTAATATTATGGATATTTAGACAGAATGTGAACAAGGTCACACAGCTAGATGGCGGGTTGAAGAAAACAGTGTGCAAATAATGCCTACAAGGTCAACGTATACACTACTACAGCGGTGGATACGGATTACGTAAAATATATTATGGCTGCTTGAAAAAAGTCACTCCGGTGTTTTTTCTGGAGACGGTAATATTATGGATATTTAGACAGAATGTGAACAAGGTCACACAGCTAGATGGCGGGTTGAAGAAAAACAGTGTGCAAATAATGCCTACAAGGTCAACGTATACACTACTACAGCGGTGGATACGGATTACGTAAAATATATTATGGCTGCTTGAAAAAAGTGTTTTTTCTGGAGACGGTAATATTATGGATATTTAGACAGAATGTGAACAAGGTCACACAGCTAGATGGCGGGTTGAAGAAAACACTGTGCAAATAATGCCTACAAGGTCAACGTATACACTACTACAGCGGTGGATACGGATTACGTAAAATATATTATGGCTGCTTGAAAAAAGTCACTCCGGTGTTTTTTCTGGAGACGGTAATATTATGGATATTTAGACAGAATGTGAACAAGGTCACACAGCTAGATGGCGGGTTGAAGAAAACACTGTGCAAATAATGCCTACAGGGCAAATAATGCCTAAAAGGTCAACTTATACACTACTACAGCGGTAGTAAAATAAAAAAAAGTAAAATAAAAAAAAAATGAATATTAAAAAAAAAAAATTAAAGTTGGTGCTGCTGAACTACTAGGAGCAGCAGATTAGCACACCAGTCCCACTCCCCAACACTGCTAGACTAATAGCACTGGGCTCTTATAGTATTAGTAGTAGTAGTAGTAAAACAACAAAAAATAAATAAAAGCAGTCCTTACAAGGACTACTGTTATTGCAGCAGTCAGCAGATGAGATCAGAAGCAGGACAGCTGCCCACTGCAGCTACATACAGAGCACTGCAGTAGAAGGTAGATTACTAGCCAGCAAAGCTACCTAAGCTAAAATGTCCCTCAAACCCCTGCAGACTTCTGTCCCTCCAATAACAGAGCAGTATCAAAACGATTACTAGCCAGCAAACTTTCAACTGTCCCTGAAATCACTAACAGGCAGCAGCTCTCTCCCTACACTATCTCTTCAGCACACACAGGCAGAGTGAAAAAACGCTGCAGGGCTTCGGTTTTTATAGGGAAGGGGAGTGGTCCAGGGGAGAGCTTCCTGATTGGCTGCCATGTACCTGCTGGTCTGGGGTGAGAGGGCAAAAAAAAGCGCCAACAATGGCGAACCCAAAATGGCGAACGTCGCGCGACGTTCGCGAACTTCCGGCGAGCGCGAACACCCGATGTTCGCGCGAACAAGTTCGCCGGCGAACAGTTCGCGACATCTCTAGTGAAGGGAACTGGGCTAGCAATCACTCACCTTCTGGGTCAAAATAAAAATCGATTTTAAATAAAGTAAATCAACTCAAAACTTCCCAAAATTCACACACCAAGTAGCTAACACCTTCACACACCAAATGAGAACAAAAAATCCTGCCTTAAACAGGGATTTCTCTGCTTAATTTGAAATCAAACAGAGAGCTTTCTTTTTTGTGGCTTCTGCAGTATTTGGAATTCCAGAACTGATAACTCGTATGGGGTGTCTTCGTTCTGGGGCCCCTATACGCCACATACTTAGGTGCACCTATGCATATTGGGCATCAAACTGTTCAGCGGACCCTGGGCTTTCATGTTTAGGGAGTTTTATCTTGGTATATAATGATATGTGTGAGATACGATGCTTCAGGGTTGCAATATTGAGGTGATTTTCTGTAATGTCATAAAAATTGCCAAATGTAGGAAAGCTTTACGGCTTGGTACTTTGGAGTAGAAAGATGTGCATACCCATATTAGATTCGTCGGAATGTGTACTTTCCAAAAACATATGGTTTTCTGGGGTGAACATACATTTTTGTACTTTTGCCCCTTGAAAAATGCTGTAAATGTGGTGATTTTGCAGTATTTGGAATTCCAGAACTGATAACTCGTATGGGGTGTCTTCGTTCTGGGGCCCCTATACTCCACATACTTAGGTGCACCTATGCATATTGGGCATCAAACTGTTCAGCGGACCCTGGGCTTTCATATTTAGGGTGTTTTATCTTGGTATGTACTGATATTGGGAGATACGATGCTTCAGAGTTGCAATATTGAGGTGATTTTCGGCAATGTCATAAAAATTTCGAAATGTAGGAAAGCTTTGTGGATTGGTACTTTGGAGTAGAAAGACGTGCACACCCATATTAGATTCGTCAGAATGTGTACTTTCCAAAAACATATGGTTTTCTGGGGTGAACATACATTTTTGTACTTTTGCCCCTTGAAAAATGCTGTAAATGTGCTTATTTTGCAGTATCTGGAATTCCAGAACTGATAACTCGTATGGGGTGTCTTCGTTCTGGGGCCCCTATACTCCACATACTTAGGTGCACCTATGCATATTGGGCATCAAACTGTTCAGCGGACCCTGGGCTTTCATGTTTAGGGAGTTTTATCTTGGTATGTAATGATATGTGGGAGATACGATGCTTCAGAGTTGCAATATTGAGGTGATTTTCTGTAATGTCATAAAAATTGCCAAATGTAGGAAAGCTTTGCGGCTTGGTACTTTGGAGTAGAAAGACGTGCATACCCATATTAGATTCGTCAGAATGTGTACTTTCCAAAAACATATGGTTTTCTGGGGTGAACATACATTTTTGTACTTTTGCCCCTTGAAAAATGATGTAAATGTGCTTATTTTGCAGTATCTGGAATTCCAGAACTGATAACTCATATGGGGTGTCTTCGTTCTGGGGCCCCTATACTCCACATATTTAGGTGCACCTATGCATATTGGGCATCAAACTGTTCAGCGGACCCTGGGCTTTCATATTTGGGGTGTTGTATCTTGGTATATAATGATATGTGGGAGATACAATGCTGTAGACTGGACACTTTGAGGTAATTTTTCAAAAATGTAACACATTTTTATAAAAACTGCTAACTTTAGGAAAGAATTGCAACTTGGTAGTTTGGAGTACAAATATATATTTACCCATTTTGAACTCGTTGGAATCTGTTCTTTCCAATGAGGGGTAGTTTTTTAGGGTAAACCTACTGTAAGTGGAATGTTTGGCCTTGAAATCAGATGTATGCTGTTTTGTGGAGCGGTGCTTTGGAAATTTGGTAGTTTACTGCTTCAGAGTTTTCAACTATCGAAGTGAGAAATCTCCATAAAATTATATATATTTGGTATTGGTTTGTTCGGGAGACACAGAACTTTCCAAATCTGCCATGTTCTCATGCATAAAATAAATTATGCTTCTGATATATGCGTTTGTATCATGTGAAACTGTTTTTTTTTGGTTTTGTTATACACTTAGAAGCCCATATCTTTTTACAGGACTGGAATGACAACTAAATTCTAGCATATTTTGAAAGCTTAGGTTGTCCTGAAAAAAACAATATCTTGTTTTCATGGGTAAACTAAAAGACCCCCCCAGGAAAGTCCCCTAAAGTGAAAGAGCAAAAAATGTTCAAAAACGGTCTGGCAATAGAAGTTCCAACTTGGCCAAATTGGCTGACAGCGAAAGGGTTAAACGTTTTTTAAAAAAAATATTTTACCTGTAGTGTGTAAATACTGCTGTAGTTTTTTTAAGAAGAAAATAACATAATTACCAGTTGGAATTCCACAGATCATGTCCCCTTTTTTCTGAACTGTAAACCACATCCTGCCTTTGTTCTACTGGGTATTACAACTGCCAGCATTCTTTAATTGCTTGTGAAGATATTGGTAGTCACACGTGGTAACTTTTACATACAATACTAACTAGTTGTCATGTTTACAATTTAAGACAGATTGTGATTAAAGGTTTTTGCTGACCTTACCTCAACCTGGTTGTTTTCAGTGCAGCTTAGCAGCAGCACTAAGCACTATCACCTATCCAAATCCCTTTTCCCCAATGAAAATTGCCTCTCAGCAAATGTTTTTCATGCTATTGAATTGTGGAAAGGAAGTTGTAAAATCTGAGAAATAGTCCCTCCAGTTTTTTTTTAGTGTTCCGCTAAGAAAATTAAAATTCATATTTAAAGGGGAACTTCACAAGAACATAACTTAAGTTTTTTGAAAAGTAAACATAATTTCTAGCAACTTTGCAATATTTTTTTTCATGCTATTGAATTGTGGAAAGGAAGTTGTAAAATCGGAGAAAAAGTCCCTCCTGTTTTTTTCTATTGTGTGTTCCTCTAAGAAAATTAAAATTCATATTTAAAGGGGAACTCCACAAGAACATAACCTGATTTTTTTGAAAAGTAAACTAATAATAATTTCAAGCAACTTTGCAATATATATCAATTAAAAAATATGCAGACTTTTCATGATTTTTAATGGTTTCTGACAGTTCCCTTAGCCTAGCCCCTGCTCTTCTGCTGATCTCTCTGACTACTTTGCTGAGCTTGCTGACTACTGTTACTTTGTATGAACAGCCATCTGTCCTTAGACTGCATCCTCCAAACCCCACAATTCCCTGCATATGTGATTTCAATAAGGAAAGGAACATCATAGTGCAATGCATTGTGGGTTATGTAGTTCCTGCATGCTGGCTGTAAGCTGTGGAGAAGTTGTTACAATTTGTAACATCATTGTTTTAGTCCCTCCTTCCCTGCCATGATTTCAAATGATGCAGAAAGAGAAGAACTGTTAAACTGTTGGATTGCAGCATAGAAAATTGCATGTATTCATACTTTTTGAAGAAACAGGTAACTGTGATGGATATACTGTATTACAGGTTTCTGTGTTATGTGGTCCTCTTTATAAAATGTTGGCTTTGAAGCCGAGGATCCCCTTTAATAAAGCCTTATAGTTTAGCAGCCCCCTTCCAAGTGACCTGGTCTTACCAGTAGCAGGTCTTCTGCAATAAAGACGGACACAGAATTCTCCAGTGAGAAACCTGTCTGATTTTTGTCCACAAGGCAATGGCAATAAAGGCATTAAAAATGTCACTGTGTGATGGAGAGTCAATATACATATTGGGCTGTTCAACAGATAAGTTAACATCTGCAGCCTTGTAATGCAAGACGGATAATCTAATGCAAATATATTTTAAATACTATATAGGTATTTCGTACACATTTAATTACATCAACTACCCACAGTTTGTTGCAATAAATATGAGAAGCATATTTTGCTTGCATTTTCTGTCAGTCAGTAAATTACAATTTTTTTTAGGTTTGCACTGTTCAGTAATTGAAGTTTAGTCATATCAACTATATCAACTATTTTATAAGGCACCCTAGACTTGCTTAAAGTGTGCATATCTGTGTGTTCAAAGGTATGTAAGAACTTCAAAAATGCTTTGCCAAAGACTGCAGTTCAGTTTAGGAGCAACTATAAATTGACAGAATTTGTTGTGGAAGAAGATAAAAAACTATTTTACTGATGCTGGGTAAAATTATCCAGGCATCACAACCATTCTGTTTAAAGGAGAAATAAACCCTAAAAATTAATATATCTAAAAAATGTCATATTTTGTATACTGAACTATTGCACCAGTGTAAAGCTTCAGCTTGTCAATAGCAGCAATTATCCAGAACTTGTCACAGGGGGTCACCGTCTTGGAAAGTGTCTGCAACACTCACATGCTCACATGTTCTGAGCAGCTTTTGAGAAGCTAAGCTTAGGGGTCATTGCAAATCATCAAGCAAAAAAATGAGGTTGGCCTGTAATATAGGCTGATGTACAGGGCTGATTATTACATTTGAATGCTAGTTGCCCTGGTTTCTGTGCTAACTAGTTATGAGTCCCAAAATGTCAATTATGTGTACAGTCCTTGTCTGGCTTGCACTTGTATCCCTTCAAGCCTGAAAACATAATATCTAGAAAAAAAGGAAGGGTTTAAGTATTCCACCACTATGTGTGAACTCTTGTAGTTATCGCCACCACCTTCTGTAGTGGTGGCGATAATAGATTTCCTGGTGGGTACTCACAGACGTAAATTTCCAATGTTTATCCTAGCTCTCCTTCTCGTATAGCTGTTAAGTGATATGCAGCAGCAAATAGTGTAAAATCCTTTTTATTTTAAAACAAGTATTAACAAAATGCACTCACGTGGCATCTCATGTAAAAAAGCATAACTATGCTCTGCCCTGTTGGGACTGTCCCCTTGTGCATTATAGCACAGTTTCTTGAGTCTGTAGGGTGTAGAAACTAGCCTGCAGTGTTTTCTCTCCAAACGGGGTACCCTCCAGTGTAGTCCCCATCCTTACGTGTTTCGTCAATGACTTCTTCAGAGGCTTCAGAGTGGCAATAACTACAAGGGTTCACACATAATGGTGAAATACTCAAACCCTACCTTTGAGCACAAAAGCGGTGTTGTTTGAAACAATATTACCCTATATATCTTTGTTTGTTGGTCCTGTGCCTATAGCACTGGCTCTTTTTTTCTAGATATTCTGGTTTCTGTGCTGCCATGTAGTAATTATCTGTATTAATTATAAATCGATATTATATTGTGACATGTATATTCCATGTGTAGTGAATCTTCAGAAATGAAGATGGATGGCTACTTAGGGCATTTTCAGAGACACAGATCTTCCCTGCTAAAGGGCTGTGGTTGCCTTGGGCCGGTACAGAAGCCCAAAACATAATGTACAACATTTCTAGCCTACTTCTTTAGTTAATCTTTAGTTCTCCTTTACCCCTAGTCTACATAGGTATAAACATTGATCTACGAGCTAGCCCTGCATGCTATGACCTATACATGCTAAGAACTTTTTACAATCTGGCAACCTAGGTTGTGTTCAAAATTGGGCATAAAGTACACAAGCAGATCACACAGGGATTTCTGCAGATCCTTCAGGAGAGGACTAGATCCACTGCCCGATACAGTTTTTACATCAGCATAATAGGTACTGTATATGGCCAATGCCCAACAGTTTATTGTGATGCATT
Source organism: Xenopus laevis (assembly GCF_017654675.1). Classification (NCBI taxonomy): domain Eukaryota; kingdom Metazoa; phylum Chordata; class Amphibia; order Anura; family Pipidae; genus Xenopus; species Xenopus laevis. The sequence continues at coordinate 56,630,468 of NC_054382.1, read as the reverse complement.
TACATGGGCCAATAGCTAGCAACTCATTGGGCAAACAATATTTCTGATTAAGGTGTCTTTTCATAATTTGGATGACCACACTTTGTCTCCTTAAAAAATAATTTAAACGTTAAACAACCCCAATAGGATTGGTTTGCTGCCAATGAGGATTTATTTTATATTACTTGGGATTAAAGGAGAAGGAAAGGTTAAAACTAAGTAAGTTTATCAGAAAGGTCCATCTAAATATAACAGTAAACCCCCAAAGTAGTGCTGCTCTGAGTCCCCTGTCAAAAGAAACACTGCATTTCTTTCCTTCTATTGTGTACACATAGGCTTCTGTATCAGACTTCCTGCCTTCAGCTTAAACCTCATTGCCCTGGGCAAGAGCATGCTCAGTTTGCTCTTCTCCCCCCCCCCTTCTCTACTGTAATCTGAGCCCAGAGCAGGGAGACACTCAGGCAGGAAGTGATCACGTTAATACTGCAGCTCCTATCCTAAACAAACAGAGAGTTTCTAGAGCTTTTTACTCAGGTATGGTAAAACATTCTACAGAATAAATATAGCATTCTAGCTTGCACTATTGCAGCTAATCTATTGGCATTGGCCTCCATAGCTTTCCTTCTCCTTTAAGTACAAGGTATTGTTTAATTATTACAGAGAAAAATGTAGATGACAATGCAGAAGTCCATGAAACAAACATTTTATGTGCAGTATTTAAATGCATATTAAGAGCTTTTCAGAGTGTCTTGATGCATTTCACTCTGCCATCAAGTGAGAGACAGAGATATTCTGGCATAATGAACATATCCATGTATTTTTACTCTTGTTTTTTTATTTATGCATTTTCATTTTGATAGCATCAGAGATGGCACATTGGTGACAGCATTTCAATATTTTGACACAGTTTTCTAGTTTTCTGTTTGGGGAAAAATGGTGTCAGACTGATGTGAGTTGTATTTGGGCAGTATCTGCAAACTTCAAAAAATTTTAAAAAATCTTCTGAAAAGATTTTTTATACATTGGTCTGTTTTTATTATTTGTTCTTCCATACCTTACAAATATAGAGACAATGTGAGGGTATCATGAGGTCTGATGGGCTGTAGGAAGGAAAAATAATGCCTTGCGCTAAGGTCAGTTTAAACTGAAAAGGGACTACCAAGTAACCAGCAATAGATTCACTACTGGAAGGAAGGCAAGACAATTGTGCAGATACAATACTTCATCTTCTGGGGCTTTCTTCTTTCTATCTAGCTGTGTTATTGTTTAATATGTTGGTTGCATCTACCCTGTTGCATTTTCTGTTTAAAGGCTCCAAATGGAACACTTCACTGAATGCACGTTAAGAAGGAAATCATACAGTACACTAAGGAACACGTAACTAAATCATGCATTAAGTACAGAAAATCACTGTCTAACAATACTAATATTGTTAGCTTTCACACATTGCAATAGCTAAAGTTCACAAAAATAATGATTTGAAAATATTCTTAATCTTACTGTATACAGGCAATGATGCACATTAAGGGGCAGATTTATCAAGGGTCGAAGTGAATTTGAGGGAATTTTCGAAGTAAAAAAATTCTAAATTCGAAGTAATTTTTTGGATACTTCGACCATCAAATAGGATACTATGACTTCGAATTTACTTCAACTTCGATTCGTAGTAAAAATCGTTTGAATATTCGACCATTCAATAATCGAAGTACTGTCTCTTTAAAAAACTTCGACTTCAATACTTCGCCAAATTAAACCTGCCGAAGTGCTATGTTAGCCTATGCGGCCCTTCTACAACCATTTTCTAAGTCTTCACACGTCGAAGTAAAATTGTATGATAAAATCATTCGAATCATTCGCTTCAAACGATTTAATCGTTCAATTGAATGATTTACTTCGATCGTTCGATGGCCAAATTAGGTGAAAAATACTTCAACTTCGATATTCGAATTCAAAGTATTTTTTACTTCGAAATTCGACCCTTGATAAATCTGCCCCTAAGGATCAAAGTGTAGTTATTGCATTTTAAAATAGCTAAAGCTCTCTTTTGGTGTTTCATCTTCATCTGATGCATTTTTCTTTTGCACTGTTAGAATAGAATGACAGTTCTTCTGTACCTACTGTATACTACCATTCATTTCATACATAAATATGCATGCAGACATTCGGGATGAGCTTATATATCCTCCTCCCCAATATGTCAGCATTTAAGACAGGTGTCATATGAGGCAATAAATCTAAAATCTGATTTTTATAGCCATGATCCGAAGATATATGATATTTTCTTATCTAATGGCATGTAATGAGTATGCCAATATTTACTCTAGTTTTATATAAAATTCAATAGCTGTTTTGAACTCTCAGTAGTTTGAAATAATCCCAGAAATATGTACTGACAGGGCTGCTAAATTAAGAATGTTTTAACAATCAATTTCAGTATTCCTGGATTGGATATTTATCAATATGACTCTCATAAAGTGTCCATAAATGTAAATTTAAACAATATATGACAGTCTACTCTAGAAGGTAGGTTTCAGTGTGCATTCTTATTGATAAATTAGAGTACCAAAGTTTTTACTGCAACCATTATTACTTAGTAATACCTATATACAAATCAGTCTTGAATGCATTTTAACATTGTTAAATAAATAACTTTTTATTTAGGTTTTTTCCCTTACGGTGCTTAAGCTCACTGCCTGCCTTTCAGAATATGACTCAATAGCCCATAAAATTAATATACGTGGGAGTTTGAAATTAATTATTTGTAACTGCCTTACTTTTTTGACTGGAGGGAAAAAGGCAATTTGGAAGGCCTCCATTATTCATTATTATTTTGAATACATGTATAATTATATGTTTTAAGTCTGTTTGGTTAGATTTCCAGGCTTGTTTTAGTGGCATGTTTAAATTTTACACATTCAGTACAAGATAATATTTATATTAAATACTGGAATGGTTTAATACGATACCTCTCAAAATTCAAATAGGTATTTTAGGTGTTATGAGCATCAAGCTGCTCATTTCATTTATGACAGTACATTCCTGTGTATAAAAATGTGAAGAATGATGTTAATGTTAAATTTTACAGGTATACTTCTGCATAAACATTTGCATACCATGTGAGCCGACTGTTACAAGCATGAGGTTGTTTAACGACAAAACTATAAAGAAATCCAAAGGTATCACAACCAAAGATTTTACGGAAAAAGCAAATAGCAAAATACAATTGTAGCTTTACCCATGCTGCTTTATTTTTTTTTTATTCCTTACAGTATATTTTTTGCAATGCTATAATACTCTTTTTTTCCCCTGATTCCCTGCACTTATATGAAATGTCATAGTTAACAGTAACCTGAGTGGGTCTGGAAAAATGCTCAGTTAAACTATTCAGGCTGGGTCACATTGTAAAAACAAACAGCAAAATTTATAATTCAGTCAAGTTACCCAGAGAGCTGGAAATCTCCAATTACTTGACCAAGTCACAGACGAAGCTTGCAAGACGAATAAATTGCTTGCACGTAATGGTACTCACTGGGGGTGACAAATTTATGAAAGGTCAGGGAACGTTACATATGCAAAACTCATGAGAATGATATAGTTCTGTCACATTGTACACAATTGTTAGAGCCTTGGCAATACTGCCATCTGCTGGTTAGAGACATTGTTTAAAGGTTATTTGGCTTCAGTTTCTGAATCAATCAGCATATTTATTTTCATTGGGTCTTTTTACATACTGTATTCATTTTCCAAACAATTATTATTCAAAGAGCATCATTATTTACAGGACGGATTGTCTTTGCATCAACCATAATAAAAACCAACTGTCTATCCAAGGTCAAGTAAACTTAGATCCATGTAAATGCAGCAATATCAAGTATATTTTTTGTGCGTGTCAGGTTTAGAGAATATCTTACATGCATAGCCATGTCCATGAAATAAGAACTAGAGGATACCTGTAAATTTAAATTAGATTAAGAACATAAATAATTAAATGGACATAACAAGTGAGTAACACATGTTCTCTTTTTAAAATATGCCACAATATTTTAACAGGGCAACTGACATTTCCTAGATGTGGATGCATATTTGCAGGAAGCTTATAAACAAATAAAAACACATGGAACTTGTACCGGGCACATAGCTTGCATTTGATTATGATGCACTTCACTGTTTCATTTGATATGGTTCAGTGCGTTTTGCAAAATGGTTTTGCCCAATTAGTAAAAGGGATTTAAGTAAATTAATTAATTTGCTCCAAGTGATTCGTTGGGTGGCCAAGAGCACACAATTCAAGTTATTGCTTAAGTGACACTTTGTAATCCATATAAAGTGCTATACAGGTTTTTTTCCCTGTTAAGTAGAATTATGCAGGCTTTGTTATGCTATGCTGCTAATTCTTCAGGAGGAGGGAAAAAAACAAGCTGGAAATGTTAAACAGAATTTGTGTCGTTATCCAAGAAATCACTTGACTCTATTTTGAAAATGTGAGAGTGTATTGCCAAATGGGTGCTGTTCACTAATACTGTGACAGCAAATTCTCTCAGTTTAATGATTCATTCCTTCTTACAGGGTGTGTGAATCAATAGATATTGAAACTGCACCAATAACTGAGAGGGTTAATTTATTAAGGGAATGTAACATGTTTTTGTCCTTTATTACACTTCATTTAAAGGAACAGTTCAGTGTTAAAATAAAAACTGTGTAAATAGATAGGCTGTAAATAGGCAATTGTTATTACTATTATTAGTGTCAAACTGACAATACTTCCTTATAAATACATAATACACATAAGTGAACAGATGTCTAATAAAACAGCCAGAATCCAACCTGCTTTTCAGCTCTATAACTCTGAGTTAATCAGTGACTTGAAGAGGGGCCACATGGAACATTTCTGTTCAGTGAGTTTGCAATTGATCCTCAGCATTCAGCTCAGATTCAAAAGCAACAGATATGACTCATGTGGCCCCCCCCTCAAGTCTCTGATTGGTCACTGCCTGGTAGCCAGGGTAACCAGTCAGTGTAAACCAAGAGAGCTGAAATGTTATACATCAAATCACTCCAGCCTTTATACATTACATTTTTGGCTAACTAACTATATTAGAAACATTTTTTATTTTGCGCAGCCTATCTATTTACCCATTTTTTTTTTTTTACACTGAACAATTCCTTTAAAACACGTTGGTTGTTATATTAAACACAATTAAACTTATTCCCGATTTATGTTTCTTCAATCAGCAATACTTCCTTAAAGGACCAGTAACTTTTGTTTCTTTTTAATGAAAAAAAAAACACCAACACAGTTTAAACTTTAATTTCACAAAGCTTTTATTAAGAAATTACTTACGATTCTCTGCATGCGCTCCTCTTCTGAAACGGCGACAGGGCGTCAATCCATTGTGCGCAGATCGATTTCTCCTCCCTGCCTTCTATAGGAGATAGCCAGGGAGGGGAAATTGAGCCCCGCATAATGGATTGACGTCCTGTCACTGTTTCTGAAGAGGAGCGCATGCAGAAAATCGGTAAGTAATTTCTTAATAAAAGCTTTGCGAATTAAAAGTTTAAACTGTGTTGGTATTTTTTTTGTTAAAAAGAAACACTTTTTTTTTTTTTTTTTTTTAAATTACTGTTACTGGTACTTTAATGCAACCTTTTTTTGAGTCAGGCTTTGTAATGATGTAGATTTGCCTTATTAAACATCTGAGAAATCCAAAAGTCACATATTTGTTTACAATCATTTGCTTTTTAGCCACTGGAACCCAATCTTTCTCAGGAAAAAATGGTTGTTTTATGCCTACTACAGTTTTGCAATTATTTAATAAGAACACAGAAGGATTTTTAAATTCTGTTTGCTGATGTCACCACTTTGAAAATGGAAAATGAAAATAAAAAATGCCAAGTCAAAACGAATAAGAAGTATAATCGATCCTACACCTGTACCACAATATATGACAATAGAAACTACTTGAATTTTGTTTTTTTGTAGATTTAATTTTCTGGGTTTATGTCCACTATCAAGAGCAGAATACAGCTATAACTTATTAATTGTATCAATGTAGCGGAAAGTGTAAATAACATATATAAAAAAAAATAAACAATTGACTTGGGCAGAACAAGGCAACCGGACGGTCTTGCCATACCTTCACCTTAAAAAAAAGACATCAACAGCACAGGATGAATTTTATAGGCGAGAGCTTTTATTTAAAATATTATCAAATATATCTGTAAATGAAAATTACAAACAGTTTTCCAAATCTATGGAGTGAATGGGGCACTGCAATGCAGCCCATCAAAATGCTGCTGCACTTTGATCGGTAAGTAGAAGTGAAGTGAGCCTCACCCTTATTTCCCAGGATCATTAACCAAAGAGGTACTAACCAACTCCACAAAGAGTGGAATAGTGACCCATTCTCCACTCTGTCAAGCATTCCCCTGCCAGCTCAACTGCAAGAGTACTAAAAATCCTCCCACTATTAAAACCCAGACACTGCCAAGGCTCACCCCTGAAAAACAAGGGCGGGGGGCATGCTGTTGCTCCAAGCTGATGCTGACACAAACCTAAGAGGAGTGGGGTTTGTTTCAGCACTTCGTCTCTCCTTTGCTCGGCAACCCCTCCCCTTGCATCGCCTTAGACTAACCTATTACTCTCTTTCGCCTGCCTAACCAGGTCAAAGCTTCCCTACTTCCACTATACTCATCTGGGAATGGCCTATTGTAGTGACATTTTTTACACATTCAAATGCAGAAACCAGAGAAGCTAAAATGCTTTGCACTGGCATTTGCATTTGTGCACAGAAAACATGCATACAAATCTGCTTAGCTTTGGCAATTTTACTAACAACATTAGTTTCTTGATTTGAGTGAACTCAAAAGTCTATTTTGGTTAAAAATAACTGTGTAATTTCCTCCATGGTGTGTGCACATAAATAGGTGCACCACAACATTAAGGAGAGTTGTTGTTTTTTTAAATTGCAACTTCATAAATAAAAGAAGCCAAGGTATTGCACTCTCCAAAAATAAAAAATACAAAAATCTTTCAGAAATTATCACATCATAAAAATAGAATACGGGCTTTTTTTTGTATTCAATCTCAATCTCTTGGCTTCTTTTGTTGAATGAATTGGGATAGTTTGGGGACTGATTCCAGTGGATCTGCACCTCATTTATTATCTTAGGGTGTGCATTTCCCATGATTTTTATTAGCAATTTCATAAATAGGTAATTGTTATTACTATTATTAGTGTCAAACTGACAATACTTCCTTATAAATACATAAATACACATAAGTGCACAAAAAAACAGTCCGGATATTGCTTGGACTATTGCAGATGTGAAGCCTTGACATCCCCTCTGCCCTTTATTCCCAAATAAAAATGTCTTTACTAAACTGCCGTCTGCATAAAAGGCCTGCAATATACATTAATAATGAGCGATTATATTAAACACCCTTGGGCATTAAGAGGTAGCATGTATTACTGTAAACACTAAACAAAAGTTCTCAAAACTGACATCTTCATAAAAATTGCTTGTAAGTATCCTAGAAAATTCTCTCTCATTGGCAAATATTCAGTGCTGGTTGACTTCCCTCATTTCTAAATACTGTACATAATATCTCTCTTAACTTATTTGCATTCACATTTACTCAAATACACTATATGTTCCCAGATATTTTGAAGGCTTGTAGCTGTTCTTCAAAACAAAAACATCATATAAAGTGTGTGAGCATATGGTATAAATGAATGGTATGTTAAACACTTTTGTATGTAATTAACACAATTTAATTTCATGTACAGCAGCGTTCCTAGAGGGGGGCGGGCCTTGGTGCGTGACGCGCAGCCGGGGCCCGCCCCCCTCCATACGGCGCGCTGCAGGGGTGATTTCAGTTGAGTGTGGCACTGCCGGGGGGCCCTGAGGGGGTGCGGGGCCTGGCCCGCTCGCACCCCCTGTTGAAGAAGTAAAGGTAAAATCGCTGCAAGATATTGTTAGGCCTTTCCTTGTCTTTCTTATTTTTGTACTACAAGAAACTAGTACTCAAAGCCATTTTTCCTGTGTTTGATAAGTTTCACTTAAATATAAGTTTTGTTTTACTCACATCACTGCTGTTGTATATAACTGAATTGTGTTCATACTTTCTCCAGTGTATTGAAAAAGAAATTTACTTTATACATGGAAGCAGGGCAGCCATCAGGGGGGGGACAGGGGGGAGAATTGTAGGGGGCCCCGAGGGTAAGGGGGCACGGCCACGCCACACTTACTTGATTAGCCGGGCCCCCCATCTTTCTGAGAGCTGCTGACTTCGGGAAGGCATGGAAAAAAAATTGGTGGCCAAAATTGGTGGCCAGGCCCCCCCCACATTATAAGAAAATTTAATTTCTTATAATGTGGGGGGGGGGCCTGGCCACCAATTTTTTTTCCATGCCTTCCCTTATTTTTTTCTTATAATGTGGGGGGGGGGCCTGGCCACCAATTTTGGCCACCAATTTTTTTTCTCATGTGGGGCCCTAGCCACCAATATTTTTTAATGGGGTGGTCCCTGGCCACAAATGTTTTTTTATGGGGGGCCCTGACCACCAATATCTTTTTATTTTTAATTAACATGTGCGAACCCTAGTCACCAATATTTTTTTTGGTTTTTTTACTGTATGGTGGGGAGGGCGGACCTGTAGGTGGAGCTTGCGGTGGGCGTATGAGCCTATGAGTAAGTGCCCTTTTAGGCACGAAACGCGTTAGGTTTCATGTCCTAATAAATTTTCTACTTTTTTACAAAAATATTTAGTTTTTGATTATTGGAGATCCTCACATTTTTTTCCTTTTGGATTCAGCATCTTAGATTTTGCACCTTGGGACTGAGGTGAACTGTGAGTGAATCTCCTGGTTTATTTACTTAATTACGATATTTTTTTGGTTTATTAGAATGGTACAATTTATTTTATTTTTTTGTGGCAGCACACACTCAAATTTTCCCCCCGGCGTAGCCCAGGGGGCCCAGGAAATTTTGTCTTATGGGGCCCTGCGATTTCTGATGGCGGTTCTGCATGGAAGTAATGTGTACTGAAAGAATATGCTAGCATACACAGAGTAGACTTTTGTGTCCTTTTACACAAGTGATCTTAAAAATTCTTTGATAAAGCTGGAGAAAAAAGCTATTACATTTTTGAAATTACACACCACTGTTTCCATTCATCTTGATAAGCACTTTTAAGAAACCAAAAAAGAAAAAGGCAAGAATATTGCTTTTCTAAGGGCTATGGAGACTAAACTTGCGCAGAGTCGGTTTTCAAGTACTCTAAATTTAGGTATACAAAGACGCTTTTTATTTTTTTGTTGTTAGTAAATTGGCCACTTGACAAAAGAACCTATGTGTAAGAAATGCATAGCCTTCTGTTTCTATCACAAATGATCATTAGGCATTAGGCAACACAACAATCATATAACTGCATTATATGAATAAAAGCAAAATGAGAAAAGGTCTTCTTTTAATATACAATGTTCATGAAAACTGATTTAGCGGAATACATAGCAAACAATGTTTTAGAACAATATACATTTAGGCACCTACTTTATTATCCTTTATATAGCAGTGACATTTTCACATTAGTGTCTGTCCCAACAAAGTGTAAAATCAAAGATCTTTTTCTTCTGGCCATCATTTGGATGTTACCCCCAGGCTTAACTTTGCAAGTGCAATTTGTCCTCTGCACTAGAAGAGCCGAAATTCTGATTTAAAAAAAATGGAACTTTGACTCTTGAAGTTACCAAAAGTGTTTTGTTTTTTTGCCACATCTCTCTTTTTGGCTTTTTCCCACCATCTCTCCTCATGACAGAAGCACCCCTGTTTGGGATGTGAGAGGAAACCAGTCTACCAAGAACAATGCAGACTTAAGCAGAATATACAAACTCCTTGTAAACAGTGCTGATACTGCAATCCAACAGGGATCCCCTTGCACTGGCTACACAATTAGATGGTGAAGGGGGAATGTGGGAAGTGAAGTGTCATCTAGGAAGTGCAGAATGAAAAGTGAAAGTATTTCCTTGCCCCACCTCTATTCCTAGTGGACATTTACAATGGCCCCGGGTGAAAGTTCAAGAGCATTAAGGGGTGAATATACAAACTCCTTGTAAACAGTGCTGATACTGCAATCCAACAGGGATCCCCTTGCACTGGTTACACAATTAGATGGTGAAGGGGGAATGTGGGAAGTGCAGTGTCATCTAGGAAGTTCAGAATGGAAAGTGAAAGTATTTGCATGCTCCACCTCTATGCCTAGTGGACATTTACAATGGCCCTGGGTGAAAGTTCAAGAGCATTAAGGGGTGCAAAAGCTTGCTCATAAATGCTCATGCAATGAAGCCACTTGCACAGGAACTAGCTGGATAAAATATCTGCAATAGGCAGTGATGTGCAAATTAGGGCATGGGTAGAAAGTACCCAAAGTGCATTGTTTCTTTCACGCTCATAAATACAGTTTATGCTTATTATTCAATGTATTATTCAATTTAGCACCCAGTTATGCCAATATTTTTATGGACGCTCTAGCTCTAGAACATAAAACTATACTTCAGAATCCACTGTTTAATCATTCCATCCATGGATATGTGGATGATACCTTCATCTTCTGGAAATCAGATGATTCTAGACCCATGCAGTTTATAGAGTGCATCAACTCCCAACATAACTCTATAATATTTACAGTGGAGTATGACAGAGCTTGTATAAACTGGATGTACATATCATTAATGCAAATGGGCACATTGCCCAGACCTGTTTTCAAAACCTACAGAAAGGAATAACACTAACAAATATGATTTGAAATCCCTATGCAATGTAAGGGAAGAGGTTTTTAAAAAGTACAGAAAGGATCTACTTTCAGGTAAAATCACTAAAACACAAGTAGAAGAAATGGTCCCTTTTGCTAGCGAATATGGGCCATTTAGTAAAAAAATTGGAGAAACTGATCATGCGCCATTTGTCGGTCATGCAAAAAGATCCTGTAGTGGGAAGTGTTGTAAATCAGCGCCATTATTTTCCAATGGCAGACCTGCAGACAAATCAAGATAAGAATGACAAAAAGAAAACACACACACCCTGGTTGGAAAATATTTTTATTTACAGAAACACAGCTGGCCACATTACTTTGGCTTGTACTGGAGGAGGTGCGGCTTCATCAAAGAGGTATCAATTCTCTTATAATCTGAGGTGAAGTGGATCCATGAAATGGAGACATTCGAACCACTAGGTATGAATGAATCGTCAAGCTTTAAATGCTTTCTATAATACAATGCCTTTACTTTCCGAGTACTCTTTGATTTGAATTGAACATGGACTGAATTCTATTCTTTATATGGAGTGAACAATGCCTTGTTATTCATATGACTTTGGGTAGGAGAAAGCTACCATTTGATACACAGAGATATTTAGTATGTAATTTGTACTAGATGTGATTATCTATCTGAAGGTGCTATTAGGGAGTACGCTACTAGATGGCGGTACTTCTTTGGTCTCTTGTTAATCTATGTACCTGGCCACACCATGGAGCAGGTAGAACTTGTTGGTGGGGTGAAGGGTTTATATGTTTGCTTGCTTTTGTCACTGATTTATGAACCTGAGGAAGTCTATTAAGCCAAAACATTTAGTGCATAACACTCCTGCAATAAATACACTATGATGCCATAAAACGTATGGTGCTCTCTGGGTTACATTTTTCTCAGATTCATTGTTCTCTATACAAAAATAGGGACTTATAAAAGGTGCAAAGTTTGCTAGAGGCCTAGTTGCCTATAGTAGTGAATTAGCAAGTAGTATTTACTGGCTACCTATTTAAAAGCTTACATCTTATTGGTTGCTGTGGGTTACTGCACCTGATTAAAATCCTTACCTATAGGAGTTAGTATATAAAACCTTCTCAAACTAAATTAAACTGTTAAAGCAATACAGTGTCTACTCTCAGTGTTTCCAGACATAACACATAAATAACACATAAATATCTGAAAAGCTTAACATGCTTTTACCTTGGGCCATGGTATTGGTTACCACCCCAACATTAGAGATCTTTCTCCCCTCCCAATATTTTAAAGCTGGCAGCTGAAATGAATGTGATGTGTATATAAGTATCATTGTCTACTATACATGGCATACAGTATGAATTTGTAAAAATTGTGGTTAATATTTTTATGTTCTGAAAAATTGTATAATTTGACGGATTACAATGACAAGTCTCAAATGAGCTACAAAGCAAATTACAAAAAGTAGTAGGTGTGGACCAGCTGGCCAACTTGTATAGTGACGGGAGTGCCAACCACTTCCTGGTTTACGCACACTGGCATGATGACATCATTGCGCCTTGGCGCAAAATTTACTTTAAAGAGGCCTTGGGCATTTTCTCACTGCCCAACGTAGGTCTGTTTTTGGTAGTTCCTGGGTTTGAATTATTGTTGTTTAAGCCCTGTTTGATGTGGTCTGTCCCTGTTCCTGTATTGTCTGCTGCCTGTCATGATCCTTGCCTGTACTTTAACTATTCTCTTGGATCCTGCTCTGTACTTTGATATCGGTGTGTTTTGACCTGGCCTGTGACCCCGACTGTTCTTACATTTCCTGTATTGTACTTCCTGCTCCCGTTGGTGTTGACTCAGCCTGTCCGTTGACCACACTTCTTGTCCTCCGTTCCTGTACTGCGTGCGGTTCCCTTGCCTGCCCAGAGCTCAGAAGACTGAGCAGCGACTGGGACCTTGGTAATTGTTCTGGGTTTTATACCTATCATAACATTAAGGCTACAATAAAAAGTAACACAAAGGACAAGGTGAGTGCTGTGCTTCTGTTTAATTGTTTTAATTTTTGAGGGTGTGGATTCTGACTTTTGCACTGGCAACTCGTCATTGGCTATCAATCCAGTTAGCTGTCGTATGAAATCTATTATATAAATGTATCTAGATATAGATAGACACATGGAGGCTTATTTATTAAAAGTAATCCTTGTTTCCTTATCAGTGTACTCTTTAAAGAACATTTGCACCCAAAGGCCAAACTTAAAAAAATATATTGAAATATACTTGAAAGGATCAAATTAAAATTATATTTGTTGTTTACTGAGGCCAGATCTAATAAAGAATTATTGTGTGACATACTTTGGTAGGTGACAGTTTAAACACAGGGATGTCTTGTATCTGGTAGTGATGATCATCAAAAAAAAAAACTGTGACTGCACTTTAAATTTTATCCCACCAAACCATTATTTATTTTATCCCACCAAACCATTATTTTCCAGCTTTGTTTTAAGTTTATAAAAAATATTGTGGCCTGCTTACAGTAAATGCAAATATTGAGGCAAAACTAATATTTTAATATCTGTAGTATTATTTTTATTATTATTAATACAAAGATTACAATGTTCCTTTTTTAATTGTCATATAAAAGACAGTAATAGCAGTTGCCATGCACAACAATTTGTGGATCTAAAGTAATATTTTATCAATATACAAGAAAATTGGAGGGAGGGAATTTGTTCTGTTTGATCCCCATGTACAGGCAGATTTATTATGCTCTGAATCTGCTAAAAATCTGAAAATACTCAAAATCATGTAGACGTCAATGGCAGAGGGTCTCTTTAAAAATTGGTACATATTTTTCACCTTCAAGATTGGGCATTTTGCGCGAGTTTTTATTCGCTATTCCAATAAATTTGAGTTGTTGTGGAGACCATTCAATAAAGTAGAGTTTTCCAGACATCAATTTTGGTACAACTTTTTCTTGCACAGATTTATGAGAAGTTATTATGGTAAATTAAAGAGATTTGGATTTGGAAGTTTGGTCAATTTTTTTTTTTACATTATAGTGAGAAAAAGTCGAGTTATGGTAAATACCCCACTAAAAGTCAGAATTTTGAGTTTAAAAAGTATGACTTTTAAAACTCAAAATTCTGACTTTGGGAGGCATGTTTCCCAAATTTTGAATTCATGTGAGTTTTTAAAAACTCCCCTAATCTCCCATAAATTCAAAATTCAACCAATCAAAATTTATTAAAAAAATCTAATTTATCTCCAAAAAAACTTGAATGTCATGAAGGCTGCAAAAAACTCCAAATTGATCCCTGGACTTCTCCCATTGACTTAGACGCCAATTTGGCAGGTTTTAGGTGGCGAATAGTTGAATTTTAGTTACTAAAGGTCCAGAGTATGATAAATCTCAAAAATTTAATTAGAATTTTTTTAAAAAAAATTCAAATTGAATTTGGATAAATCCTGGTCGAATTTGACAGTTTTGACCATAAAAAAATTAAAAAATTCAAATTTCTAATTCAAATTTTCAATTCGACCCTTGATAAATCTGCCCCTTAGTCATCAGAATTTTTTTTTTTTTTGCGAGCCCAAGTGCTTTTCCGTAGTTCCTAACGCATTATTAAGTATGTATTTTTTGTCATATAAATGTACACTGATATATATTATAAATATGGCAACTGATATAATATATATATATATATATATATATATATATATATATAGGCAAGAGAGAAAAACCGCACCAACAGGTCTTTATACAAAAATAGAAAACCTTTTATTCAACGTTTCGGCTCAAACCGCTGGAGCCGTCTTCAGGAACAAAAGTGTTCTTTTTTCAAGTTGTCGCCACCACAACTCGAATTTATCGGATTAACAACAAAAACCAGCACAAACAGCCCAAAACTATTGAGAATCCTTAAGGTAAAAATAATGTTCCAATTGATAAAGGGACCATCTGCCTTTGTGTTTTACATGATTTTGACAAGTTTTAGCTGGAGTATTTTTGGATTAGGATTTTTAGCAGCTTCAGAACACAATAAATCTAAAAAAAAATTTGTTTTCTCCCCTTCGTGCAGAAAGTTTTTATTATGTTGTCCCTTGTATTGCCTTTCAAAAACTTTCCTACCACTGATATCAAACTAATTGGCCTATAGTGTTTAGGTTGAGAACAGGATTCATTTTTGAATTAAAAATTTGGCAATCTTTTTGGACCATTCCAGACCTCAAGAAATTTAGCAGAAGTCTTTACCAGTTAATACATTGCAAAGATGCCCTTTAGATGGGAGTAGCTCTCCCCCAGGCTCTGCTTGCCTGTATTGAATAAAGCATTTGCGTTATTTGTTTGCAAAGAACCCATGGCATCCATTTCCTATTATTTTATATATTTGGCAGTACAGAGAGGCAGTTCAACAACCCCCTCATGTGTTCTTTCCACATAGTGAAAGTCCATACTTCTGAAAGAGGATCCAGTGTAGCCCACCTCACTAGTTGGTTGTAACTGTTTTAAGCCAAAATAGGGTTACATTTGTATGACTAAAATTTAGTGTGGTAGTTACTCCCATATACAGTTGTCTCTGCAACTCAAAAGGAAAATAAACTCAAAGGAGACAATGTTATGATCATTGTTCCCTATATACTCACCATTGCAAATGCTAGAATGAATTTGATATCATTAGTTATTACAGATCCAAAAGAGCATATTTCCTAATATGATCATTAAATAATTATCTGAAATAAAATGTAGTCATTAAGCATATTTACAAACCTGTTTCCTTTTTTCTGAATTGGAGGAGTGTGTTTGTATGTAAAGCCTGAATTAAAGCCATGCGCTAAAGAAATAACAATAGCTGGCACTGGTGAGGGTGTAGAATCACTCTGGGTAGAGATTTTGACTGGGCAAAAGGTAACAAAAAGAATTATCATTGGTGTATGCTATAAACCACCTCGAGTATGAAGCCCAGCTACTCTTGCAGATACAAGCAGCTTCACAGAATGGTCAAGTTGTTGCTATGGGTGACTTCAACTATCCAGACATTGACTGGGGTAATGGGGTTGCTAAGACAGAAAAAGCTAGATCATAACATGGTCTCCTTTGAGATTCTGTTGCAGAAGCAATTCTATAAGGGACTAAAACACTACATTTCAGACGTGCAAACTTTGACAGTATAAGGGCATCTCTGCAACATATTAAGTGGGAAATGCTTTTCACAGGGTTAAACACAGAACAAAAATGGGAAGTCTTTAAAATGCTGCTTAATAAATATACTTGTCAGTATATTCCACTTATAAGCAAGGAACGTCGATGCAAAGCAAAACCTTTTTGGTTCAATAGAAGAGTTGGTGTTGAGGTGGGTAAGAAAAGACGTGCTTTTAAGACTTTCAAGTTAGCTGGTACAACAGAAACATTTATAAGGTACAAGGAGGCCAATAAATCATGCAAAGAAGCAATAAGGCAAGCTAAAATTGATATAGAAAGGGATATTGCAGCAAACAGTAAAAAAATCCAAAATTATTTTTTAAATATGTTAATAGTAAAAAAATGAAGCAGGAAGGGGTGGGACCCTTACTATCAGAGGGGGGGTCAGCTGGTTGATGAAAACAAAATAAAAGCGCAGATTCTGAACTCATATTTTTCATCTGTCTACACAAATGAGGAACCAGTAAGTGAAGGTTTCCTTCTTAACAGTCACAATTCTAGTAATACAACTAATGATGCATGGTTCACGCATGAAGAAATTCAAAAGAGACTAGAACATGTTAAGATTAACAAAGGTCCATGGCCAGATGGTATTCATCCCAGGGTAATTAGCGAGCTTAGCTCTGTGTTTGCCAAACCTCTTTACTTAATTTTTCAGGATTCATTGAGATCTGGCATAGTGCAGTGAATTGCTAATGTGGTGCCTCTATTCAAAAAAGGTTCCCATTCTCAGCCTCAAAACTATAGGCCAGTTAGTCTGACGTCAGTGGTAGGAAAGCTTTTCGAAGGTTTAATAAAGGATAAGATACTGGACTTCATAGAAAATCATAATACTATGAGTTTGTGCCAGCATGGTTTTATGCGTAATAGATCTTGCCAGACTAACTTAATTTCTTTTTATGAGAATGTAAGTAGAGACCTCGATTCTCGGATGGCAGTGGATGTGATTTGCTTAGATTTTGCTAAAGCGTTTGATACAGTGCCACACAAAAGGTTACTGGTTAAATTAAGGAATGTTGGCCTGGAACATAGTATTTGTACCTGGATAGAGAACTGGCTAAAAGATAGACTACAAAGAGTGATGGTAAATGGAACATTTTCTAATTGGACCAGTGTTGTTAGTGGAGTACCGCAGGGCTCTGTACTAGGTCCCTTGCTTTTCAACTTGTATATTAATGACCTGGAGGTATGCATTGAAACTACTGTTTCTATTTTTGCACATGATACTAAATTGTGCAGAACTATAGGTTCCATGCAGGATGCTGCCACTTTGCAGAGTGATTTGTCTAAACTGGAAAGCAAACTGGAAAATGATGTTCAATGTCGATAAATGCAAGGTTATGCACTTTGGCAAAATTAATATAAATGCAAGTTATACACTAAATGACAGTGTGTTGCGAGTTTCCTTAAATGAGAAGGATCTAGGGGTCTTTGTAGATAACACGTTGTCTAATTCTGTACAGTGTCATTCTGTGGCTACTACAGCAAACAAAGTTCTGTCTTGCATAAAAAAAGGGCATTAACTCAAGGGATGAAAACATAATTATCCCTCTTTATAGGTCCCTGGTAAGGCCTCATCTGTAGTATGCAGTGCAGTTTTGGACTCCAGTCCTTAAGAGGGATATAAATGAGCTGGAGAGAGTGCAGAGACTTGCAACTAAATTGGTTAGAGGGAGGGAAGAATTAAATTATGAGGGTAGACTGTCAAGGTTGGGGTTGTTTTCTCTGGAAAAAAGGCGCTTGTGAGGGGACATAATTACACTTTACAAGTACATTAGAGGACCTTATAGACAAATAGCAGGGGAGCTTTTTACCCTTAAAGTGGATCACCGTACCAGAGGCCACCCCTTTAGACTAGAAGAAAAGAACTTTCATTTGAAGCAACGTAGGGGGTTCTTCACAGTCAGGACAGTGAGGTTGTGGAATGCACTGCCGGGTGATGTTGTGATGGCTGATTCAGTTAATGCCTTTAAGAATGGCTTGGATGATTTTTTGGACAGACATAATATCAAAGGCTATTGTGATACTAAGCTCTATAGTTAGTATAGGTATGGGTATATAGAATTTAATTAAAAGTAGGGAGGGGTGTGTGTATGGATGCTGGGTTTTCATTTGGAGGGGTTGAACTTGATGGACTTTGTCTTTTTTCAACCCAATTTAACTATGTAACTATTTAACTATGTAACCCCAGTTCTCCAGTCAATGTCTGGATAATGGATTGTTATATAGAGACACTTGTTGCTGTTCTGTTGCACTGGAATTATTTCAATGTGATATTAGATTGTTAGCTCTTTTGGGCACAGTCTTCTTCGCCTTTTGTATTGGTTACTGGCTGCCATGTATGTAATTCTGCATGTTCTTTGTATAAAACTTTTTTATAGCACTGTGCAACTAATAATAATAATAATAATAATAATAATAATACTATTATAATAAAAGCAGCAAGCTGTTGGTGATGATTATATCATAGACAGTGACTGTGAGTTTTATAGTTTGCTATAGTATGCAGTGTATGTAATTACTAATCAACAGAAATGGCTAGGTGCATAGCCTATTAAACAAAAAGCCTGATTAACCCACAATTGGGGTGGTGCTCTGACCAGAAAAAAAGAGCCATATATACATCACGCATCTGGATATCATTAAAAATTTACTTTTATTCATCAAGTGCACTTGAACACTTAGGGGGCGTAACTATGTAACTATTTAACTATGTAACCCCAGTTCTCCAGTCAATGTCTGGATAATGGATTGTTATATAGAGACACTTGTTGCTGTTCTGTTGCACTGGAATTATTTCAATGTGATATTAGATTGTTAGCTCTTTTGGGCACAGTCCTCTTCGCCTTTTGTATTGGTTACTGGCTGCCATGTATGTAATTCTGCATGTTCTTTGTATAAAACTTTTTTATAGCACTGTGCAACTAATAATAATAATAATAATAATAATAATACTATTATAATAAAAGCAGCAAGCTGTTGGTGATGATTATATCATAGACAGTGACTGTGAGTTTTATAGTTTGCTATAGTATGCAGTGTATGTAATTACTAATCAACAGAAATGGCTAGGTGCATAGCCTATTAAACAAAAAGCCTGATTAACCCACAATTGGGGTGGTGCTCTGACCAGAAAAAAAGAGCCATATATACATCACGCATCTGGATATCATTAAAAATTTACTTTTATTCATCAAGTGCACTTGAACACTTAGGGGGCGATTCACAAAAGGTCGATATTCCTTAACGCACTGTTTTTTGCGTTAAATAACGATGGTTATTTAAGGAACGATTCATCAAAGTATTTTCGCACACGCTTATAGACATATCACAAGCATTGATTCTACATTAACGCAAAGCTGTATTCTCATTGTAATGCAATACTTATAGAATATAATTAATCTTAACGCATAATTCACAAACATCTTTTGAGTGATAAAAATGGTGTGATAATTACAGTGAGATTTAACACCTCCCAGGAGTAGGCGTTACTAAACGACTGCAGTTCCTGTTTGGTGTGGTTATTGTCTTTGGTGACAAGATGGAGTCGTTTTTTTTGCTTGAATCTGATGAAGAGAATCAAGTCTCTGATCACCCTATGTTTCCTTGAGTTTTCCATCAAAGATCTACTCTAGATGGATCAGTAGCCTTACCTACAGCCCCTAACAAACAGAAGCCATGCTGTCCCTGGCATGGTAAAACTTCTGTGCGCCCTTCATTTTTTCGCAAACGGTAGTTTCCAGAAAGTTGAAGGGATATATGGTGGAGTGTCACAGCCCACATTATCACTGTGCCTTGGGCAGGTCCTAAATGCACTATGTTCTGTGTCTGGGATTTATACAAAGTTTCCCAGTAATAGATCTGACCACTAAACCTGCAACAATAAAATAGGAAAACACAACAACATCTGTTTATTCACAGTATAGTCACAAACTGTATGTATACTGATCTATTTCAAACTGCCACAGCTTGAAAACAGTTGTAATAGAAATTCTAAATGGTTGTTCAATAATGTTTGCCCAATGTAACTGTTTTGCTACTTGTTAGTGGCAATGTTGTCCACAAAAATATTTAAATATATATTATGTAATACAAACAAAAACTTGCATTTGTACTGTTTGTGGACAATTTTTGAAAATGTGAAATTATAGCTCAATTCAGTTCAATTCGACCAATCTCTATTCATTCATGTGCAACAGTGTGTTTATCAAATCATGAATTCACCATTTGGCCATTGATAAAAAAAACACCTTTACACATTCCAATAGAATGAATAGATATTGGTGGAATATAATAGAGGTGAGCTGTAATTTCACACCCCTTTTAATGTATTAAACAAATTGGTTCAAAAATAACTTAGATATAGGTTAATTCCCCTAAATCATTCAGCATATAAATAACATTTTGGAACTTATTTTTTTTAATGAAATTGTCTAGTTGAAACTGACGAAATTGTTGCTTTACTGTTAGCACTATCTTTGCCACAGCAGCATATTGGCATTACTTGACTACTTTCTATTACACTAGGCAAATGCTTGCTCAACTCCTGTTGAGAATTACTTATGTTTTCAAAAATAGCATTTTGTTTCTCCAACAGAGAGAATCTGCTTTTCCTTGTACTTTAAGTTTTGCTCATGCTACGAGAGTAGGAGGCTTTTCGTCCCTGACTGATGTTGTAACTTGCTGTGGCAATACATAAATCAAGATGAACAACATGCAACATTTTCATGAGACATTTTTTGATAATTGATGAGAGACATATGAAAATTACTTTTTTCTTGTTCACCTGTTTTTGCGCTAACATTAGTACTTGTAGCTGTGATTTTATGATTGTGACGTGTGTTGTGGGCATTCTGAGGTGTTAGCATTATTATCATTACCAGCCTCAAATTCAGAAATATAATCTGTAACATTTTCAGAACATGCTGCAGTTGCATCAATAATTAAACTTGTGTCTTCCATTTCAGGACACTGTTCTGGTTCACTGATGACCGCTCTTGCTGACTTTCCAACTAAGTCACCTCTTGGAGCTTTACCTAAAAAAGGAAAAAAAAATATACGAGAACCATGTTCAACATGACTATCATACACGTTTCAAGACAAAATAGAGTGGATTCGACCAGACTGTTCAATCACTAAGCCTCCGTCCAATGAAGCCAATATCAAGTAGAACAAGAAAGTGATGAATTTCAGTCCAACGCAGTAGGTTGCTGCAAAATCAGTGCTTTATTCGACACTAGTGTCGAATAAAGCACTGATTTTGCAGCAACCCACTGCGTTGGACTGAAATTCATCACTTTCTTGTTCTATCATACACGTTTATGGAGTTTGTTATTTTCCTGTGTATTAGTCTCCTTTTCTAAAAAAGAAATTCAATACAAAAAACATGGGAAAAATCAGAAGAAGCCTTTTGTATACATTCATTTTTCAAATAAGCATAAGTGAACTAGGAGCAGCCTTTACACATCCACTTCACAAGGCATAAACTAAAAGATTAACTGCACCTATGTATAACTGACAACATAACTGCAAAACTACTACATAGTGATGAGATTAACTGACTACACCTAACCCAGCATGATCCACATGTAGAATATCAAACATCTGAAATTACCAATTCACTGCACTACATGATTGTTTGGCCTACCTTGCGACAGATGTTACTGATGTTACTAATTATTATTATTATTATATTAATATTGAGCTTCTTTTGAAGAGGGCAAGAAAGAAAGCCTTTCAATTTCTTCACTTTCATTTTCACTTTCTTCCTCTGGAATATCTCTAAGTTCAATGTCAGATAAGTCTTCTGGGCTGTCTTGAGAAATGTGGTGAGGCCCCTCTTCCTCAGTGTCATTGTTAAACAATTGTTATGTAGAATTAGCAGGATATGTTTCACCTGATTTCTTATTTTTCTCAGGAACATCTCTTCTGCCATATCTTCTTTCCCCTTCACTGATGCTTAAAGGTTTAGCTTTTGTTCTTTCAGTGTCACTAATCCTTCTTTCATGTTTGCTGCTTTTCCTTCTAAAATAAAAGTTTTCCTCCCTGCTGCTTCCAAGTCTGTTTTTATTGTGTTCTGGCCTCTGCTTTTTCCTACTCTCTTCTTTCCTTTTTTGCATTCTGTTCTCATGCTTATGTCTCCTACTTCTGTCACCTCTATCATGCCCAATCATTCCAAGCCTACCTTGCTGGCGTTGCATTTTGAAAACATGTTACCACCACTTTCACCAGTATCAGTAGTGCCTCTCCTCTCACTTTGTGCAGCAAGGGGAGGCTTGCAGGTTGTCACTTGCAGAAGTGATTGTGCACACGTTATATCTGCATCCTCCAGAAATTATGCAAGTCATGTGACGCAACATGTAATGGTTACCTGGGTAATACCGCATAATAATATCACATGCTATAAAATAATGCATAACAACATTGCATGCTATAAAATACCGCACAAAATATTGCATTCTATAAAATACCACAGAAAATGTTGCATGCGATTAAATACAGCACACAGATCACCGATAAATAATGGAAAATACATTGCTTCTTAAGTCAGACAAGATAACTCTAAGTGAATCAATGGTTATTTCTAAGAATATAAGAAGTGATACCATTTTTACAGCATGCTATAAATAACACTCACTTTATAGACCTTTAGTAAATCGGCCCCATAATCTCATAATTTAAAACACATATACAAGGCCTTAAAACTATTACTATATAATGGGAGATCCCAAGCATACCACATGTGGCCTGAAATCATACCAAAAAAACACAATACACATCATTTGAAATTCTGTTGAACTTGACTGTTGTAAAAGTCCAAAGCCACTGCTAATGACTAAATCCAGCACTTGCAAGCTAATAAGGTCCAACAGTCAATTGATATTCATTTTAGCAATTATATGGGGTGCCGTTTGTCCCAAATACTTTCTGTATACAAAACTATCCCTAATACACAGAATGAATGTCTCTCAAGTATTTGTGACCATACACAGATAAAAAAAATATACAAAAGACTTATTTCTATTAAAGAATGAGAACAAAATCTGGTTAGTGCACAAAAGGATGTCATTATATTACAAACTCCATTCTGTACATTTTACAAGCAATCTGTCGCACAAATGTATAACCTCCATGTAATGGATGCACTTATGTGCAAAGTTACTTACATAATGAATTATGTAAAAAAAAACTTGACTCGCTATAGCACCATCGGAGTTGAATCTTTTGCCTGCCCTGGCATCTATAACGGCTCCACGACACCTTTAATGATTCCTATGGCGATTCGGTGATAAAGGGTCAACTTCTACCACCGCTACACTTCTGTTGGTAAGCTGGTTGTTTGCCCTACTCAGCTGTTCCACCTCCTTACTCGATGTCTCTGCGGCTATACCTCTTTGATACTTCCCATTCTGATGATGACCCATACAGGCCGCTTGATATATGATCTGACACTTCATGAGCCCCTCTTGTTGATGTTTTCCCAATTTCTACTTTTTTTTTGATGATTACACATTCTTGGTTTAAGTATGAACGTGGATTCTACTTATTGTTACTCACAGCCTTACCTTCACATATAGACAGACTGTATACCTTATGGCTTCGGTTTGCGTTATTTTTGTCCACGGGACTCAGAGTTGTTCTTGCTTCCCCCCCTCCCTCCCCCCCCTTTTTTTTTTTTTTTGGACAAGTCCTTTGCAGCAACTAGACATCCCCACCTTGTGGCTACAGCTGGAAATTAACACTTCTTGCTATATATACTTGCACTGGGCTTTTCTTTTATCGTAGGCAACTTCCATACCCCCAGTTTCTGTTTATTAACCTCCTAAGAGTGCCTTACTTGCTCCACCCCTACATCCCCCCTCTTTTCCCTTCCCCCCCCCCTTTTTTTTTTTTTTTGTTTGATCTATCCTTCCCTACCCTCTGATTCCCCCTCTATTTATATGCATATCTCGGAGGACAGAAGGAGAAGAAAAAAAAAAAGAAAAAGGGAGGGGAAAAAAAAAAAGGGGAAAAGGGGAAGAAAAAAAAGAAGAAGGAAAGAGAAAAAAAAAAAAGGAAAAAATAGAAAAACAAGGGAAAAAAAAGATGAAAAAAAAAGGAAATAAAAAATAAAAAAAAAACAAAAACAAAAATAAAGTACAAAAAAGAAAAGGAAAAAAAGAAGGGGGGGGAATAAAAAAAAACGGTTTCCGCATGTCTCATTTGGCTAATGTCTCCATGCTATTGTTATATTGTTCACGGTATTAGCTTATTTTGATGTTATTTCTATACATGTCTCTCTGGGTTCGAGATTACATTGGTTGACCCAGAGGTTGAGGAGCGGGAGCCCCCTCCTTTAATCCCTTGCCAAACTCTAGACCCACAGCCTGCTTCCCCCTGCTATTACGTCTCAAGCCACCCTGCGGGAGTAGTGCCTTGAGCCTACCCCTCGTAGCGACGTACTTTGATTCCCCATTCCCTTTTCTGTTTTGTTCCCTCTGTTCTCCATTTTTGTCTATCCCACCTGCTATCTTACTACTCCCATTTGAGAGATAATAAATGCCTGCCTTGCGCACCACATCTCGAGGTACAACAAGTTTTTTTAAGATTGTTAGCATTAATGCCAATGGTCTCAACTCCCCTCAAAAAAGGATTTTACTTTCTTCGGACCTTCAGAAACAAAAGGCCAATATCATTTTTATACAGGAAACTCACTTTAAAGAAGATGCAGTGCCTAAATGGAATAACAAACATTTCCCAGAATTATTCACCAGTAGACCCCAGCCCACTAAAACACGCGGGGTTGCAATTACTTTTTCCAGTAACTTTGGTTTTTCTGTAACTGATAGAAAGAGTGATGTGTTGGGAAGGTATGTCTTTGTGAAGGGCTTCTACATGGGCCGGAGATACACATTCGCAAACGTATATTTACCTAATAGTGAACAAGACCAGGAACTCACGCGAATACGAGACGCATTATCACTCTTTACAGAAGGTACCTTGGTACTGGGAGGTGATTTCAACTTACCCCTAGATCCGCACTTAGACTGCTCTAAGGGCAAATCTAGTATAGTGCCCTGTCGATTGTCACGTTGCAAACAAACGCTACATTCCCTTCAACTAATTGACCCCTGGCGCATTCTATATCCCAATGAAAGGGATTATTCGTTTTACTCTCATCGTTACAACACATATTCTAGAATTGATTATATTTTTTTATCCCATGCGGCGCTCAGTGATGTCTTAGATAGTAACATCCTCACTAGAACATGGTCGGATCATTCTATGGTAACTCTTACTCTGCATACACCTATTCCCACACTCAAACAAGGTAATTGGCGTCTCAATGAATCGCTTTTGACAGATGATACAATACGCCAGGACATATCAACTCAGCTTCAACACTACTTTGCTGAGAACCTCACACATGATGTTTCACCCCTAACATGTTGGGAGGCACACAAATGCGTAATACGGGGACACCTTATCAAACATGGCGCCAAACGAAAACGTGACAAGGAACAAACTAGAAACGATCTCATCTGTAAAATACAACAATTAGAGCACACCCATAAGCGGTCACACTGTGACGACACCCTTACACAATTAACGGAAGCCAGAAAAGCCCTTTCAACTCATTTTGATTTTTTTACCCTTAAAGCAATTACTGTTTCCAGACATAGGTTCTATGAACATGGAGACAAATGTGGTCGGCTCTTGGCTAGGGTTTTAAAACATAAGCAAACTAAAAACTTTATCCCTGCTATCAAAAAAGTAAATGGTGCTCTTACACATACTCCGGAATCAATAACAGAAACCTTTGAACTATTTTATAGGAATCTTTATCAACTGCCAGATAATTCTCTAGATGATATGCCTGAATATGGCCACTCCCTACACGACTACTTACAATCCTCTAAAATACAGCAAATCACCTCCGCTGAAGCTGATATTTTAGATGCGGATTTGACTTTAGATGAGTTAACGACAGCCCTTCAAAACACACCAGTGGGGAAAGCGCCCGGTCCAGATGGCCTTACCATCTTATACTACAAAACATTTAAGGATTGCCTTCTACCTAACCTACTCAAAGCCTTTCAAAGTATCCAACAAGGGTCCCGCTTTCATAAACAATCACTAGAGGCGCACATCAGTCTTCTGTTGAAACCTGGCAAGACTCAACACGACCCGAGCAGCTATAGGCCTATATCCTTACTGAATGGTGATGTTAAACTTTTAGCGAAAATTATTGCAATTAGGCTGAAAAACATTCTTCATAAAATCATAAATCCGGAACAGGTTGGTTTTGTGAGAGGTAGAGAAGGCCGCGACAATACTAACAAATTGATAAATATCTTACATTGGTCGAAAATTCATAAATTACCACTGATGTTACTTTCCACAGATGCGGAAAAGGCCTTTGACCGTGTCAATTGGACATACATGTTTACCTGTTTGAAGTATATTGGTCTTGGCCCGAAAACTTTAAATTGGATATACGCTCTATATGATAATCCAATCGCCAGAGTACGTGTTAACTGTCAGATGTCTCACTACATTGATATACGCAATGGCACCAGACAAGGATGCCCCCTATCCCCTACTCTATTTATCATGGCTCTGGAGCCTTTCCTCTGTCATGTCCGCCTGCACCCTGACATTAATGGTGTGACTGTCAATAAATTACACCATAAAATTGCGGCATACGCCGATGACCTTCTTTTTTTTATTACAAGACCTATAATCTCTATCCCAGTATTGAACCGATTATTTACACAATATGGCTATTTTAGTAACTTTAAAATAAATTTTTCTAAATCTATGGCACTAAATATATCCTTATCCACTAGAACTATTCAAGCCTTGTCGCAGAACTTTCCATATATATGGTCCCCACAGTATATCACATATTTAGGCCTTAAAATCACCAAGGACTATGACGAATGGATGATGAGAAACCTTAAAGATCTTTTGAAAACTATTACTAAAAACCTCGACTCTTGGTTTGATAAACCACTTTCTTGGTTTGGTCGAATGAATGTTATCAAAATGAATATTGTTCCTCGCATTCTGTACCTCTTCCAAACTCTCCCTTTGCCGGTGCAGGACCATATGTTAGACGCTCTACAATCCACTATTACCAAATACATATTGCAGAATAAAAAGAGTAGACTAAGTTATAGGACCCTTGTTATGGCTAGAGAAAAAGGATTCCTGATTGTAAACTTTACTACTATGCAGCAGTATTGGGTCGAATTGTCGACTGGTCCCATCACACAGATTCCAAACTATGGGTTGAGATAGAACAACAGGCAACATGCAGTTACCTACTTCATTTGCCATGGCTAGATACTAGACACAGACGTATTCGGTTTACTGATCACCCTTTACTTCCCCATACTTTGTCGATATGGGATAAATGCCGCCAAAAATTTAAATTGACACAATACCCTTCTCCACTTGTACCGATCATCAATAACCCTGCATTTCCATTGGGACAACACCAGCAATATTTTTCGCATTGGCTGATAGAAGACAATTTGCAATTGTTTCATTTTCTGGATAAGGGTGACTTCATAGATAAAGAAAAGTTTCACGCTGTCAAACCTTTCTCGAAAATGGATCATTTGAAATTTGCTCAAATTAAACATTTCTTCCATTCCCTAGGTGGCATTACCGTATTGGGTAGAGATCAAACTCCTTTTGAATCTCTGTGTTCAATGGAACTCGCTCCCATGCATATAATTTCGAGAATTTATAAAACCTTACGCTGCTCTACCGCTTCTACTACCCCTTCATTTGTTGACTCATGGGCCTCTGATCTCAATGTACATCTTGACTTTTCACCCTGGCAGCCCTTCCAAAAACCGGGATGTCCGGGTGAAATCTGGACAGGTGGCAACCACAGATCAGTCCCACATCTCTGGCTAAACCTATTATGTAGTAGTTGAACTATAGCTAAGCACATTATAAAGAGACTGCTAAAACCTAACAGGTGCAAGATTACAGCTAGGAGGAGACATTGGAGTCTAACAATCATATACAAAGCTTACTACTGACTCTGAGGGGCAGATTTATCAAGGGTCGAGGTGAATTTTCAAATGAAAATAATTTGAGTTTCGAGCTATTTTTGTGTACTTAGGCTAGGGAATAGTCCAAATTAGATTTGAATTTGAAAAATATGCGAAAATTCGATTATTGCAATTTATCATGTACTGTCTCTTTAAAAATTCGACGTCGACCATTTGCCTTTTAAAATCTGCCGAATTGCTGTTTTAGCCTATGGGGGACCTCCTAGAACCTATTTGGAGTCAATTGGTGGACTTTGAAAAATCTAATTTTTTTTCGGAAAAACTTTAAATCAAATTAGATTGCCTTATTCATTTGATTCATACAATTCAAATTCGCTCGAATATTGACCTATTCAAACAAAAACGGACCTAATCTGCCAAAAAAAAGACTTAATTTCGGTTGGTCTTTTTGAATTTGAATTTCAAAGTTTTTCAAATTCAAAATTCAACCCTTGATAAATATGCCCCTTAGAGTTTGTCAGATGTTATTGAAGGGATATTAGGCCTGTGATGGGTTAGGCTGCAAGATATAATTGTGATAAACTGGCTGGTAGTGGATTAAATGATTCTGCTGTGTTAGTTCAGGCAAAACAGTCAAGCAAGCACAGTAACTGGTACATTTATTACAACATGGCAGGTAGGTGTGGCCTGCCCAATTATTTCT
Source organism: Xenopus laevis (assembly GCF_017654675.1). Taxonomy (NCBI): domain Eukaryota; kingdom Metazoa; phylum Chordata; class Amphibia; order Anura; family Pipidae; genus Xenopus; species Xenopus laevis. The sequence continues at coordinate 56,601,811 of NC_054382.1, read as the reverse complement.
CTCAGCTTAGACAGGAAAAGGGAAACAGGAACAGGAGTGAATCATAAGACAATGGCAAAACAGCAGGAATGCCCTAAACCAAAATGGCCACACAAGCAGGTTACTACAATAAGAATAGCTATATCACCTAAAATGATCATATTTATGTTTTGCATACTTTTCTTTCTCTACAATCATTATAAGTGCAGCATTATATTTCTCAGCCATTTGTAAGAACTTCCAATTATGAACCTGTAGTGTTTAACAGCAGCCCTTTTAGGAAATGTTTGTTCATGTTTATTACTATGCAGCAGAGGGGACATTCTATAGAAGGCCAGATACTGGGGCTCATTTATCAACACTGGGCAAATTTGCCCATGGGCAGTTACCTATAGCAACCAATCAGTGATTAGCTTTTTGAAGCCAGCTGCAAGTAGAACAACGAATGCAGCAATTTGATTGGTTGCCATGGGTTACTGCCCATGTGCAAATTTGCCCAGTGTTGATAAATGACCCCCACTATGCCTTAGGGATCATGCAGCCATGTGAAGCAGAGCTGGCAACTTCTCATCTTGTTTGTTATATGGCAATAAGCTTTGTTCTTATTGGTTCAGGAGTGTGACTGACAGTATTGCTTCACAGAATGGTTATTTTATCTGTTTTGTGAAACAAAACTTTCATTTTGTGGAAAGAATGAATCCTGTACTATAAAATTTTGCTTTCTGTCACTGTAATATCTCATATCTCATATCCCATATCTGAGGGAGTTAAAGAATTAACAGTGACTCTGGGCTCAGGGCAGTGTACTCTATAAACACAGATGGCAAAACAATGGCTATCCTGTCGTAAAAGGCAATTGCCTTCATATCTATCTCCTAACACTGTTGTGTATCATGGACAAAGAGAGGAGTCCATAGACCGGCATCGGGTGAGGAAACAACAAAGGCAATGTATGGCATGGGAGGATCCCAACAACAAAGGATGAAAGGATATGTTGTTTACACATTCAAGATGTCAGAACAGGTTTCAGACCCTGGGACCAAATGTCAGGTATGGAAGTCACTGTCTGTGAAACACTGCCACCCACAGGACATCTTAAACATCATTAGTTGGTCTACACTGCCGTCTACACTGCCATCTACAGGACACTATTAACTTGGAGGTTTCCATGGCTCACCATATTACATCGACTTGATTGGCTGGGACTGTCTTTTGGGTGTGGCTATCCTGGGAAAAGGGTAGTATGCTTGTTTGAATGGTCTGCCTTATGTTTATATAAAGAGCATTGTAAATACTTTGTTAGTTGATACTTTCCATTCCCTTCCATTACATCTTTCCCTATCCCTTTCTACCTCCCTCCATCTTAGTTAGTTCCCTTTTTATGTTATACCTTTTAGTTCCTTGGTAAATAAATACCACTTATTTAAAGATCAGTCTGTCTCAAGTCATTAGCCTGGCACCCCAAAATAGAGTAGATCTAACAGTCACAAATATCTATTTTGTCATTCAAATCTAGTTTGACATGCACTAGTTAGTTACACTATTATATATTATGTCCATGTTTTTTTTTACATAATTCATTTTGTAAGTAACTTTGCACATAAGTGCGTCCATTAAATGGAGGTTATACATTTGTGAGACAGATTGCTTGTTAAAATGTACAGAATGGAGTTTGTAATATAATGACATCCTTTTGTGCATTAACCATATTTTGTTCTCATTCTTTAATAGAAATAAGTCTTTTGTATATTTTTTTATCTGTGTATGGTCACAAATACTTGAGAGAAATTCATTCTGTGTATTAGGGATAGTTTTGTATACAGAATGTATTTGGGACAAATGGCACCCCATACAATTAAGCCTCTATTGGTCCCAAAGACAATTGCATAATGTTATATTGCTCACATGTAGACCTTCAGGGGAAAATTCACAAAATCTTCAAAAAAGGTGTTAAAGCGATACTGACACGTTCCTATAAAAATCATAGGAACGTGTCAGTATGAAGTATGTGCTGCACTCGGAATATTCAATGTTCAAGTTCAACACAAACTGACTCTTCATTTAGTTGGAACAATCCTGTGTTTCCATTATACTCATGGACCAACACATTCGCTGCACTCCACCATAGCGGTATCAAGGGATCTGCAGTTACATTTCCTTCTCCCTGTGCAGCATATTGTGATTGGTGTCAAACGATTCCAGGTAACATTCTGATGTGGTACACATGGACATACAGAGGGTATGTAATAAAACTTCTTAATGAAAAAGTTGTTTTGTTTGCTCCAAAGGTTTTTGTCACCCTCAAGCAGGTGTTTGCAATGTGCAATTAAGATTCGCAATATAATCCGTTCTCAGTGAAATAAGGATGTAGACTGAACACTGAGCACATGGCCTCTAAACTATAAAAAGAAATTACACAACAGTGACACCTTTCCGGCCAAACCAGGAATCTGCCAGGGCACACTGCATTAAGGACAAAGACTCACTCCGCCTCCCTTATCCAAATTAAGGTCGCACATAGCTGGCCAAGCAGGGGATTTCCAACCATGTGGGATTTTCAGACCATAGGGGAAATTGACCCTATTGATTGTGCCCAACTCTGTTGCTGATATTTAGACGCATTTTGCTGCAAAAATAGCTCATAGCCTTTAATGTATATTTTGAAAAATGTTGCACAAAAATAACAACTGCCCTGTGTACATCACAGCCCTGTTAATGAATTAAGGAAGAATAATAAGTGGTATACTTAGTAGCATAAATAAATGTGGCCATTCATGGAACATTATAGTAGCAATGAATGTTGAAAAGGTAATATGAGCACAGCTTTTTGTACTGAGGTAAATGAATAATCTTTTAATAAAGACCTTTTACTATTTTTTTATAATTCTTTATTTATAATTTTAACGAGGGAGGAAAAAGGTAGAGCGTTGGGAAAGAATAAGGTATACATGTAATAAACAATATCAGAATATATAAAAGGCAAGTCTGACAACAGGTCATAGCTCAATTATAGTGTGAAATACTTCTATGCAGATTAAACCATAAGATTGCATTGAAAGATCTATATTGTGAATAGGATTACATATGAATGACTTTCCCTTCTAGGTTTCTCTTAGCTATGAATGTTAAAGTATATATTCCTAAGGAAATTTATCCAGGGAGACCAAATTTTCCAGTAATTGGCACTATCATTGTTTATCATATGTGACATTTCTTCCAGTTGCCAGTTGTCTATTTCCTCAGTGTTATTTAACCATTCATTATTTGTGGGTGGCTTGACAGTTTTCCATTTCTTAGGAATTAATGCTTTTGCTGCTTGTAGGAGATGGAGCGCAAGAGGATCAATGATCATTTCATTAGAGCCTGATAATATATTCAGCATAATTAGAGGGTGATCTTGTATCTTTATGTTAAGTTGTGTGGCTTTATTTATAGCTTCTAATACATCTCTCCAAAATGTATCCATAGTGGGGCATGTAAGCCATATCTGGGTATGGGTTCCATCCCCTTGGTTATACCTCAAACACTTGTTTGAGCTATTAGGATACATTCTTTTTAATTTAACTGGAGTGTAATGCCACCTAGTGGTTAGTTTATAAATTGATTCACTCGTTCTGGAAGCTCTTGAGGTTTTGTGAATCGTCTTAAAGATTTTTTTCCACATACTCTCTGAGTTATCTTCAATTCACTTTCCCAAGCCATACAAAATGTTATGTTGTTTTATGGGAATAGCCTCTAATAGGAGTTTATAGTGCTTAGAAAGCAGTTTGTCAGTTACTATAGGAGAGGTTAATAGTAGTTCCCAGGGGGTCTCAGGTCTATACCAGTCATTATATTTTCTAGATTGGATGTGAAAATGGAGTTGATTACAACCCCATATGTCTCTTGGATGGTGAGCCCAGCATTTTTGAATCCCCACTAGTGAGATCATTTTATTATTTTACATAAAGTCACTAAATTTTGTGTCTCTGCTACCAAATTTCCCCCAGCTAGTGAAAGCACCCTTCTCTAAACTGGGAGGAAAATTTGTTAAACAACAAAGGTTGAGGTACAAATGGAAGACTTGTTAACTTATATACTTCTTTGTTTTTATGCCATATTTTCAAAGTTGCCCCAATCAATGGGTGTTGTCTTATCTCCTTAGAGAAACTTCTACTTTCCAAACACAAATTATTTATGATCTACCAATTTTTGAAGTGAGAGTAATAATGGGATATAATTGTCTTGATAGGACTTATCCAAATCTGCCCTAATTTTGATACATAGATATGTAAGGAAAGGATGAGCCCATTTAAATGAAAAATTCTGTTTAATAATCTTGGCTTGAAACTCTGGAATATTTATATTTAAGATTTCAGATTTAGTATAATTAACCTTAAAATTGGATAATTCACCAAAAGTTCTCATCAGTTATTCTATATTAGGTAGAGACATAGTAGATTTGGTAATGTACATTAGTAAATCGTCCGCAAATGCAATACCTTTGTATTCTTTGCCTGCTGCTACAATCCCTGAAATGATGGGGTTATTCCTAATTTGTGACAATAATGATTCCATAACTAATATAAAGAGAATTCGCGAGAGCATGCATCCCTGCCTTGTTCTGTTGAAGATCTGGACAGTTGGGTATAATATACCATTTACTCTAATTCTTGCAGTGGTTTTTTTTGTAGAGAGCCATTATTCATTGTCAAGGAAAATCCTTGAGACCCTATCAAAAGCCTTCTCTTCATCTGTGGTAAGTACCAATGAAGATATATTTTTCATTTGTGCATATCGTATTAATGACATAACTTTAAACGTGTTGTCTTCCACTTCTCTTTTAGGTACAAACCCCGCTTGGTCTGTATGAATCAGAAAGTATTTTTTCAGTCTATTACCCATCATCTTGGCATATATTTTCATATCTAAATTGATCATGGGAAATAGGTCTATAGCTAGGGCATAACTGAGGATCTTTTCCAGGTTATGGAATTATGGCAATATAAGCCTCTTGAGCTTGAGGGTGGAAACCATTTTATTTAGAGATAAAGTTAAAGTATTGGGAGGGTAGTAGAGGGGTTGTATCTTATTTAAATGCTTTATAAAATAATGCAGTATAGCCGTCAGGTCCAGGGCTTTTCCTTGCAGGTAGGGAATCTATTCATTCTTCTATTTCCGTATTAGTAAAGCGTTCCTCTAACAATTGGGATTGTTCTGGAGATTGTCTAGGAAGACCTGCCTCTTCTATAAATTTATCTATATTATCAGACCCTTTTACTATTTTTAATGAGGCTATTGTTTTATGAGTTTGTTGCTGACAAATAAGTGTTTGCTTGATGGGTAACAGTATGAAGTCCCCAACACATATAAATAAAGTGTAATGCATAGATAAATAAAATAAATAAAGACTCTCTGGGCAGAATAACCAATGAAATTATGTTGCATTATGTTGTCATGGGAAAAAAAAATTTCAACATGAATCAGTTAATAGTGCTGCTCCAGCAGAATTCTGCACTGAAATCCATTTCTCAAAAGAGCAAACAGATTTTTATATTCAATTTTGAAATCTGACATGGGGCTAGACATATTGTCAATTTCCCAGCTGCCCCAAGTCATGTGACTTGTGCTCTGATAAACTTCAATAACGCTTTACTGCTGTACTGCAAGTTAGAGTGATATCACCCCCCTCCCTTTCCCCCCCAGCAGCCAAACAAAAGTACAATGGGAAGGTAACCAGATAACAGTTCCCTAACACAAGATAACAGCTGCCTGGTAGATCTAAGAACAACACTCAATAGACACTCAGTGTCCCACTGAGACACATTCAGTTACATTGAGAAGGAAAAACAGCAGCCTGCCAGAAAGCATTTCTCTCCTAAAGTGCAGGCACAAGTCACATGACCAGGGGCAGCTGGGAAATTGACAAAATGTCTAGCCCCATGTCAGATTTCAAAATTGAATATAAAAAAATCTGTTAGCTCTTTTGAGAAATGGATTTCAGTGCAGAATTCTGCTGGAGTAGCACTATTAACTGATGCGTTTTGAAAAAAACATGTTTCCTGAAGGCAGGATCACTTTAGAAATTTATTGAAAAATAAACAGAGAGTAAGGGCTAATTCAATGTATAACATAGTTTTTTTAAGAGAAGGTAAGTAACTTTAATTGCTATGTTTTACCAATATCGGGCCCCTTTCTTTTCTATTTAATGTCCATATTATTTCTCTTTCTGCTATTTATGTTAGGGAGTGACTCCCTGGCTCTAATTTTCAGCTTCACTGAAAGTGTCTTTCATTATATAAATTTTAGAGTGTGAAACACAGTACAGTTAATGTAAAATACATTTGTAATGGCCTTTCAGATCTGCTTAAATTATCATTCTCTCACAAGAATCATTTAATGCCTTCACAACATCACAATATATTTCAACATGTAGACATTTGTGCTTATAATGTTTTTCATATTTTGTTTATGTTTAGGTTTATATTCCAAAATGAGTTTCAATACACCCATATTGTTTGAAATATTTTATTTGGTTTTCACAATAAACCATAAAAATCTATATGATAACAAATACAGTAGTATGCAGAATAAGAAGATTAATACAATGACATATTATACAGAATGTATAACTTACAATGAAGTAATATGTAAAATAAAATAGAAACTAACAAGAACTAACTATCACTAACTAAAGGTGGCCATACACGGGCCGATAAAAGCTGCCGACAGACCGAGTCGGCAGCTTATTGGCCCGTGTATGGGGGCCCCCGACGGGCTTCCCCGATCGAGATCTGGCCGAAAGTCGGCCAGATCTCGATCGGATGGGATTAAAAATCCCGTTGGATCGCGGCCGCATCTGTTCGTTGATGCGGTCCCGCGATCCGACCGCCCGTTTGGCGAACGCTAGGATCCGATCGTTGGGCCCTAGGGCCCACGATCGGATCAGCCCGATATTGCTCACCTCAAGGTGGGCATATCGGAGGGAGATCCGCTCGTTTGGCGACATCGCCAAACGAGCGGATCTATCCGTGTATGGCCACCTTAAGCCAGTGGACGCATAGACATTCTTAAAAGAAAAAGAACGAAAAAGCCCATTGTATTGGGAATGTCAGATACCCCCCCCCCTACGAACATTTTACAATTGAAGAAACGGAGATATTTGAGACTTCTGGTATTGGAGTCACAGAACTCAAAGTAAGGAGACCATATAAGTCTAAATGATTCTTTGGAATTATTTCCTTTAGTTTTTACTAATAAAGCTTCCTGCCAACTAAGCGGGTTCATGTAAGCAATTGTGTCTGTCAATGAGGGAGACTCATTTTATAGCCAACAGTTAAATAAAGCCTTTCTGGAGGCAGACACAAATAAAATTGTCAATACTTTATTTTCTTGGGACTTAAATTCTATATTAAAAATTGAAGAGAGCCTACTATCACCTAGAAGCAACAAAGCAAAACCTGGAGATAATTTAATTTTTATTTTCAGATTAATGTTTAGAAAACTGGTAACTTACTGATCTTTGGACAAGTCCATAGATAGTGAAAAAGGGACACATTATACTCATCACACTTGGGACAGTATGATACAGGACTAGAAAAGATACCTTTAGAAAAAATTTTCCCATAGCCTAAGTGAACTAACTTAAAATGTTGTATCCTCCAACTCTCTGCCAAAATTAATTTATTGTAATTGCAAATAGACTTCACCAAATCTGAAGGGGATATTTGACATTGTAGAAACTCAACCCATTTATTGGACACTTTAAGTGATGGGTGTGGGTCTGACCCATAATCATTCCAGAATTTTTTAGATATAGAGTTAATAGAAATCAAAGAAGGAATCTCAAAAAACTCTCCCAAATCTTCAGCTAGCCTATGATCTGACAAAACAATGTTTCTATTACTACTTAACAAAGAAAGACCACAATGACAAGCTAAGTAATAATATCTATCAGATTCAAGAAGCCCATAGTCTTTTTTGAGTCTTGACCAAGATAATCTCATTGGGTGGATCTAATAAATCTTTTACCAAGACTAATAATTTTTTCTTCAAAGAAAATAAAAATGACTCAGACTTTTGAAAATCTGAGGGTTTAAGTAATAGTTTTGCCGGCATAAAAGGAGTTTCCGTATAACTGTAGCTATGTTGAGAGAATAAGTGTTTCCACACAAAAATAAAGTCCCGAAAAAGGGGATTCTTCTTAAAATCGCTAGGAATACTACCCCATTTACTATGTAAAATAGATATAATATCAAAGTGAGAGATCCACTCTATGGGGCAAATTCACTAACGCGCGAAGCGCCGAACGCTAGCGTTAATTCGCTAGCGTTTGGCATTTTCGCTACTGCGCAAATTCACTAACGAACGCTGGCATAGTTTCGCTAGTGTTACTTCGCAACCTTACGCCAGGCGAATCTTCGCTAGCGACGAAACTACGCAAATTCACTAACTTGCGCAGTGTAGCGAACGCTACCTTTTACGCTAGACTTCCTTCGCCACCTCAGACCTGGCGAAGCGCAATAGATTAGATAGGGATTGTTTCAAAAAAAGTCAAAAAACGCTGGCGTGTTTTCTACATGATGGCTGATAGGCTGAAAAAGATCGAAATTTTTTTGGGGCTCCCCTTCCTCCCCCCTACATTTCCTGACTCATGGCAACTTACCTAGACAGTGGGCACATGTGTAGGGCAAAATAAAATTTTTATTTCCAGATTTGAAGGTTTTCTAGGCATTTGTAGTGCAGATACGTGTTCCTCCATTGAAATTTGAATTTCGCGCCGTATGCAAATTAGCCTTCGCTAGCGCAACTTCGCTTTATATAGCGAAACAACGCTAGTGCAACTCCGCAACCTTACGCTACCCCTGTGCGCAACTTCAGATTTTAGTGAATTTGCGAACCGCTGGCGAAACTACGCCTGGCGAAGTGAATTTGCCCCAATGAGATATCTAGTAAGGGCTGATAAATTGAAAGCTCTGAAATTAGGGAGATTTAAACCTCCAGGTTTAACTGGAGCTCTCAATTTATGGAGAGCAATCTTTGCTTTTTTCCCATTCCATATAAACTTGATAAGAGCAGAATCAAGTTTCTTGATATCAGAATGTTTTATAAGCAAAGGGAGATTAATTAATGGGTATATCAGCTTGGGTAATATCAAAGATATAAAAAAATATCACTCGTCCCTTAAGATTAAGGGGAGCATTGGCCCATTTTTCACACATGGAGGAAACCTTATGACAAGCTGGAGTAATATTTAATGAATATAAATCAATTACGTGTGAAGGAATTATTAATCTTAAATATTTAATCTGATTTTTGGAGTATTTCAGGTGACATTTTTTAAGTAAAGAGTTTGAAAAAGAACCATATATGTTCATCACTTCAGATTTATCCACATTAACCTTATACATAGTTACATAGTTAAATAGTTAAATTGGGTTGAAAAAAGACAAAGTCCATCAAGTTCAACCCCTCCAAATGAAAACCCAGCATCCATACACACACCCCTCACTACTTTTAATTAAATTCTATATACCCATAACTATACTAACTATAGAGCTTAGTATCACAACAGCCTTTGATATAATTCTGTCCAAAAAATCATCCAAGCCATTCTTAAAGGCATTAACTGAATCAGCCATCACAACATCACCCGGCAGTGCATTCCATAACCTCACTGTCCTGACTGTGAAGAACCTACTACGTTGCTTCAAATGAAAGTTCTTCTAGTCTAAAGGGGTGGCCTCTGGTACAGTGATCCACTTTATGGGTAAAAAGGTCTCCTGCTATTTGTCTATAATGTCCTCTTATGTACTTTTAAAGTATAAACATGTCCCCTCGCAAGTGCCTTTTTTCCAGAAAAACAACCCCAACCTTGACAGTCTACCCTCATAATTTAAGTCTTTCACACCTCTAACCAATTTATTTGCACGTCTCTGCACTCTCTCCAGCTCATTTATATCCCTCTTAAGGACTGGAGTCCAAAACTGCAATGCATACTCCAGATGATTCCTTACCAGGGACCTATAAAGAGGCATAATTATGTTTTCATCCCTTGAGTTAATGCCCTTTTTTATGCAAGACAGAACTTTATTTGCTTTAGTAGCCACAGAATGACACTGCCCAGAATTAGACAACTATTATCTACAAAAACCCCTAGATCCTTCTCATTTAACGAACCTCCCAACACACTGCCATTTAGTGTATAACTTGCATTTTTATTATTTTTGCCAAAGTGCATTACCTTGCATTTATCAACATTGAACCTTATTTTCCAGTTTGCTGCCCAGTTTTCCAATTTAGACAAATCACTCTGCAAAGTGGCAGCATCCTGCATGGAACCTATAGTTCTGCACAATTTAGTATCATCTGCAAAAATAAAAATAGTACTTTCAATGCCCACCTCCAGGTTATTAATAAACAAGTTGAAAAGCATGGGACCTAGTACAGAGCCCTGCGGTACTCCACTAACAACTCTGGTCCAATTAGAAAATGTTCCATTTACCTCCACCCTTTGTAGTCTATCTTTTAGCCAGTTCTCTATCCAGGTACAAATACTATGTTCCAGGCCAACTTTCCTTAATTTAACCAGTAACCTTTTGTGTGGCACTGTATCAAATGCTTTAGCAAAGTCTAAGTAAATCACATCCACTGCCATCCCAGAATCGAGGTCTCTACTTACCTTCTCATAAAAAGAAATTAAGTTAGTCTGGCAAGATCTATTACGCATAAAACATGCTGGCACAAACTCATAGTATTATGATTTGCTATGAAGTCCAGTATCTTATCCTTTATTAACCCTTCAAAAAGCTTTCCTACCACTGACGTCAGACTAACTGGCCAATAGTTTTCAGGCTGAGAACGGGATCCTTTTTTGAATAGAGGCACCACATTAGCAATTCGCTAGTCTCTCGGCACTATGCCAGATCTCAATGAATCCTGAAAAATTACATAAAAGGTTTGGCAATCACAGAACTAACCAGAAACCAGAAAAAGACTGGAAATCTTGAAGTAAGTCAAGAACAATCTTGAATGAAGACTCTGGGTTTCTTAAAATCAGCAACAAGTTATCTGCGAAGGCTAAAACCTTGAGTTGTTTATTATTGATGGTAATTCTCTTAATCAATTTAGACAAATCAATTAAACAAATTAATGGTTCTAGTGCAATATTAAATAAAAGGGGTGCTAAAGGACAGCCTTGTCTCGTACCCTTAAATATTTCAAAGGGTGATGACTTAGCTCCCCCCAAGATTATTTGCATTTTGGGACTTTTATAGAGGCATTCGATATATTGGTAAAATGGGCCTGTGATACCAAATTTTTGAAGGCACATACATAGATGTTTCCATGTTATATTATCAAATGCCCTCTCAGCATCAATATTAAGAATAGAACTGGGAATTTTATGCTTTTTGGCAAAAAATAAAATATGGATCAAAGCCCTAATATTTTTAACTCCAGATCTGTTTGTAATAAAGCCATTTTGGGTTTCTGAAATTACGGAGGGAAGAATTAAAGAGAGCCTATCAGCAAGAACCTTAGATAGAATCTTGATATCTTGATTTAATAAAGAAATTGGTCTATAGGAAGAGGGAAGAGATAAGTCTTTGCCCTTTTTTGGGATAACTCTAAGATTTGAGAGTTCACTAGAGGGTAAACGTTTTCCAAAGAATAACATGTCATTAAATAAATTTGTTAGAAAAGGTGAGATCTTGTCTTTCATTATTTTATAAAAAGATGAAGTTAAGCCATCAGGACCACCTGCTTTAGAAGTTTTCAAATTATTTATAATATTGGAGACTTCTTCAGTGGAAATTGGACTATTAAGACTTTCCAATTGTTCTTTTGAGATCTGAGGGATTTTGCAATTTTCAAAAAATGTTTTCATTTTCTCTGAGTTAACATTAGGATGAGTGAGTCAGGAAAAGACCAAGAAACATAGTTTTTAGGGGCAGGAAACTTGGAAACCACAAGAGAAACTGGTGCATGGTCTGAGACATCAATGTTACCTATATTTGTTTCAATAGTTCTATTTATCAGATTATTGGAAATTTAAATATAGTCTATTCTTGTTCCTACGTGATGAGCAGATGAAAAAAAAGTAAAATCTTTTTCAGCAGGATGAAAAAGCCTCCAAACATCAGTAAGATTACTGTCTTTGCAGAAATCATGTAGGAGAGTAGACTTTTTACAGGGATTATTCAATTTTCAATCAGATCTATCCAATGAACTGAGAAAGGACTCAAGTCCCCTGCCAGAATAATATTATTATCAGGAATTGAAGAAATTTGTTTTTTAAGCCAAGTAAAATAGTCTTTTTTGGAATTATTTGGAGCATAAGCTGAACATAAGTGCCAAGTAACATCATTATTGAGTACTTCGGTGTAAATAATGTTGTAAGTTCATCTTTAGTAGACTTAATAACAGCAACATTCAATTTTCTATGAAATAATATAGCTACCCCACATTTTTTATTAACAGCAGAAGAGAAGGCTAGCTCACCTACCCAGTCTTTTTGCAACCAAGCATTCTCTGAACCATTAAGATGGGTCTCTTGTAGGAATGCTATGTCGCATTTGGTATTTTTCAAACTTTTAAGTATACTGCTCCTCTTTGAAAAGTGATTTAACCCATTTACATTCCAGGAGACAATGGCTAAAGTATTTGTTTTAGGTGAGAACATGAATCTGAAGAATGAGTCCGAGCAGATTTAAATACAACAATACATAAATAGTTAAGTCCACTGGTATAAACAAAGCAAAGCAAACAATATATGACAATGTTAGCATATTAAACTGAAAAATTAACTTATAGAACTAAAACAACAAATCAAGTTTTATCACACTTCCTTTTTTCCATAAGGATGGAAAACCCAAACTCTCTCAATGAGATGAGTTAAACAGAGAGCACAATACCCGTCACAGGGTCATATTGGAGAAATCCCTTTAAAAGTCAAGTGTCAGAAATCATGTCCTCTTCGCTGGAGTGAGGAAGATTACTTGTTCTAGGAGGCAATGGAGATCTAGATCTGGACCTGGATTTGGTCTGAATTTGAGAAGGTATCAAGTCATTAGAGAATTTGGTTTGGCGAGGATTCTCATATCTCTTCCACCTTTGATCCTTGGGGGGAGAGCTGAATTTTGTTTCTGTAATAAGGTTTCCAATGTTTTTCTTCTCCAGTTGAGAAGTAAATGCAGATGCCTGTCTAGGATCACTAAAGATTCTAGCTCCAGAAGTCAAAAATATTTTAAGTCTAGCAGGATACAGCAATGAAAAATTGATATGTAAATTGGCCAGAGACCGGCAAGTTTGGGAAAATTCCCTTCGTTTTTGGGAAAGAAGCAACGAGTAATCTTGAAATATCAATATTTTATTTCCTTCCACTTCAAGGGGCCCATTCATTAAGTTCAATTTAAGGAATAGAAAAAAAAATACTTTGAAATTTTTGAAGTATTTTTTTGGCTACTTCGACCATCGAATTGGCTACTTCGACCTTCGACTACGGCTTCGACTTCGAATCGAATGGTTCGAACTAAAAATCGTTCAACTATTCAACCCCCTAGTTTGCCACCTAAAAGCTACCGAAGTCAATGTTAGCCTATGGGGAAGGTCCCCATAGGCTTTCCAAGTTTTTTCTGATCGAAGGATAATCCTTCGATTGATGGATTAAAATCCTTCGAATCGAAGGATTTAATCATTCGATCGAATGATTATTCCTTCGTACGTTCGATCAACGAAGAGTCATTCTGATAAGATTATGGAATGTTAATAAATCTGAGATTGTTTCTCCTAGATCTATTTTCCAAATCATCAAGTTCTAACTTTAGCTCTTGAGTTTGTTTCTCTAAAGAGTCAATCCTGGATAGAGAATAAGTTGTTTCTTCATGAATTTGAGAAACTGCATCTTCGTTCTCTCCAAATCGTTTATCATATGTAGACAGTTTTCCTGAAATTCAGAATTTTTTTCCTGTAGTTTATCAATGGCTTTACTAATTGTAGTCTGAATAACTGGATTAATGAGTCTGGCTACTTCAGCCGCAATAAGAGAGTAGTTGTCAGATAAAGATGTTCTTGTAGGAACAGAGTTGTGATATATTGTCCAAATCCTGTAGCTTTACATTTTTCTTGTTAGCCTTCTCATATGTTTTGCCATTAGCTTTAGAAGACATTGTGAAGGAAGGAGAATATGTTTTCATATATAAGAAAACCTGAGCAACAATCCCAAAACGTGAGAGTAATAATCTTTTTTTTTACTTAATTAATTTTCCACTTCTTCTTCTTGTTTGTTTGTTTTATGGGTTTTTATTGTTTTGATTTTTGTTTTTTCTCCTGTTTTTTATTAAAGCTTTTTATTTCAAGTCAATATTTCCTGCTTGTTTTATTCTTCGCCTCTTTTTTTCCTTTCAGAAAGAAGTAACCATTGATTTGTTTCTATGGTTACAATCCTCCTCAAGCATTTGCAACATTGTATACAATAAAAGTGTCAGTAATGACAGCAAGCACTAACAATGTTTAGTCTTAGTCAGCAGAGAGATAACTGCTTTTTTGTGACAAATTTCTGTCACTAAAATTTAAACAATGTGACAACACAAAATAAGACTCAGCAAGCAGTTCTGACTAAGTTAGCTGATAACTCAGTGTCCCAGCAGGAAATCCAAGGCCACCATTTTGTTAGAAATATGTTGCTTAGAACTTGACACAACTGCCTCAAAATGTAGTATATAACCAGTATGCAGCAGAGCCCCCGGTTAAGAGAACTGCAAGTTCACAGGTGAATTCGCAGGGAAGAAATTAAACAGTTTATTGAGCAGATATTTATTACCAGACCCCCAGCGCTAAGCACTTATAATAGCAGACTTTAGGTATCCAGGGAAATCAGCAGTCAGTGAACGGCTCAGCAGACCTTGTAGGTCTGAACAGCCAAAAATCAACCTCCTCTCTGCTCCTCTAGCTCACCTCAAATACAGCGCTGGCTTGACAAATGCAATGGCAGAATCTGAGGTAACTAAAGAGCTCAGCACATCAGGAACACCTCAGCAGTCGTACGAAGCCAAACCACCAAAAACCCGCTTCCTCTCTGCTCCTCTGGCTCTCCTCACTCCAGGGAACCAACACGAAAAAATTTCAGCTTCTATGTGCCAACTCTCGACCCTGGTAAGCAGGAGCTCTACCTCTGTGCTTCCATCACCTCAGGCGCTGAACAGGAAGTCCACACCCATATTGTTAAAGGAAAAGGAAAGTCTGTTTTACTGGGAACACCAAAATGTTAGGCAGTTTCAATAGGGATGACTTGGATGCAGAGTAAAAAGGTAAGTAAAATGCTGACACAGCTGATACAGTGCTTAGATAATCTTTACACGGGGTGTTGCCTTTTTTTTTTTTTGGAAAGGATCATTAGCCCCTGGGAAAAACATAGCAATTTGGCATTTCCCCCCCCCCCCCGTGAATTGGACATTCCTTGTCCTTTAAGAAATCAACATTCTAGGAAATAATAGAATGTATAGTTTTATAAAAAGAAGAACATGCTCAGTAGAAAAAAATTGCTCATCATGCAGTTTAATTATGCAATGTGAACAGAATATAGCTATAAATAGTATCAAGGATCACATATAGAAGAAAATTTAATGAATTGAAATATTGCAAAAATATGCAGAACAGGGTCAATATTCCAGTCCTAATAACTGATACATACGTATACAAATTAGGAGGGCAACTTGAGTACCCAATTATTAAAGTTAAAATACTGGGCAGGTATTTAGCTGATCGAAAAAGCTAAATTGCCCAACCAATCACTGTTTACTACCCATTTATTTATCTGAAGTCACCTTCACATAATATATTGTTTTAATTCACAGTCAATAATCTATTTACTTTTTTTAATTTAATTCTATTTTTAAAAGTTAATTTGATTTAATAATATATCCCCCCCCCAATGTCATAAATCAAGTCATTGTTGTTCGCTACAATTTCTGGGCTGCAGCACCACTTCAGCCAAATAATTTCTCAAGTTACCAAGAATCGATAGAACTACCAAATATTTTTAATAAACCACAGCAACTATTGAGGTTTTTTTTAATTAATAGAATTTGTTTGTACTTCTTAACAAAAAAATGTGATCATTAATAAACCTGCCCCTTAATACTTTTAGTAATATTCATGTCAGGTACATAAATGGAACACAATACAGAGCTCAGAATATTTTTTTATCAAATAGTTTGACATAATATTAGTAAAAAGAACACCTACAGCTATGTTCGTTTTGTTTTGCTCCTAGGATGTTTTGACATGATATGGCTCTCCTTTGCCCTCTAAAGCATCTGCTAAATTCTTGGTGTGATTTTATTTTACCTGTTACTGAAATATAATACAGCACATTCATTCCTATCCTATTTCCCTTATATTGCAGCAAGTACAAATATCTTTGTGAAACATTAATCTTTTAACCCCTTGAGGCGCAGTAAACATCAATTACACCATACTATTGCCCAGAGGTGAGATTTGTGAACTGAAGCTGATGACAGGCTTCTTGAGCTGAACATTGACATCTTACATGGAGATCATGAACAATCAATCTTCTTCAGGTTCTCAGGGCAAAATAGTTAGGCCATCTGCAAGCTGTATGTGAAGTTCTCTTAAAATAAAAGCTTTGCAATCATTTCTGACCCTGCTATCTCTGGAGTATGCCCCTGAAAACCTCCCATATTAAATTGTAATACAGGATATTCCAAGAGAGATGACGGTTTTGTGACCATGCCAATTGTGTTTTCTATTGCAGATGACATTATAAAAAATAAATAAACCATATTTCTCATCTTTCCCATAAAATGTCTCATCTGTGTCATTTTCTATATTTTTAATAACTGAATAAAATGGGAAAAAATGGTCTTGTATATGTGCAATGCCAGGGTCAGGCTCAGGGAATTTAGTTTTCAATTAGAACCTTATCTTTAAGATTATATACCGTAACAGCTTCATTTTTTCTTTCTTTAGTAAAATAATTTATTCTTTTCCAAACTTTTTTATTGGTTAGCAATATAATATTTACTTCCATCATGATAATAAATGCTCTCCTACACAGAGGGGAGCGTTACCATCGCATTCAGATACTTTACAAGAAAAATAAAGTTTCCATCACTGTCATTGTACATGTTCACATTATTGATTCAAACATTACAAAGTCAAAAAACTGCATGCCAATAAAAGTAAAACTAATAAAACGTAATCATCTACACCTGTGTTTTCAATTAGCTTTATATTGTATATTCTCCTATTATAATATGTTAAATTGTCCAAGGTTTCCAGCTATAGATTTCAACTCTATCTAACATTATTGTATAATTTACCTTTCTAAATGTACAAACACAATATAGATTCTCTATATAATGCCATTATTACAAATTAGTATATGCTATCCAAGGTGCCCAGATTTTGGCATAGGTATTACATTTATCCACAGTTATGCTCAACAGTCTTTCATTAACCGTTATCCAGTTAATTTTAAGATGAAACATACAGTAGCTTTAGGAATTGAATGTTTTTTCCAGGAGGCTGCAATAGTCTGTGTTGCTGCTATAAAAATAAACTGTACCAATTTTCGAATATGTTTATTTGGTATTGGAATTGCTGCATTAAGTAGTTCTTGCATGGGGTCTTTTGAAGATTAATCCCCGTGAGAGAGTCAATTAATGTAAATATCCTGGACCAAAATCGGAATGCCTCTCTACATTGCCACCACGTACGCAACATTGATCCTTCCATACCACAATTCCTAAAGCATAATGGGCTAGAATTAGGATAATATTTATGCAATTTAGTAGGGACCATATACCATCCAGATATTACATTATATTGTGTTTCTTGTGCCAAAATATTTATTGAACTATTGGCTGTATTTTCCCAAGTTTGCTGCCAAAATGCCTCATCTATTGCTCTATTCAATTTCTTTTCCCATTGTTTAGTATAGATTGGAAGGGAGGAGGTTGATGAATTTAAAATGTCTTTATAAAGTATGGTTATTATTCCTCTATTACAGAGGAATTTAATACACATTTGCTCCCAGGCAGTTGAAGTTAAAATGTTATTGCAGCCTTTAATCACTTTATTAATAAAATGTCGGATTTAGAGATATCTAAAACCTTCTATCTTTGGAGGGTTATTTCGGGCAATTATAGTAGTCCATTTTATAATACCTTGTAAAACCCAAAAATTTACTTACATAAAGCATGTTATGCATTTGCCACCATTGCAAATCTCTTTCTTGTAATCCTGGTCTAAAAATGGGATTTCTGGGGGTGTGGCTAAGAGTCAAATGTGAACGGACGCACTTGTGTAGAGCTCCGGTGCCTGAACTCCTAATTCTCCTGTTTTATCCAGTAGTATCTACATTAACGGTGGTCAAAGTGGAGCAAGGTAAGGAACAACTGCCACAAAGACTACTGATGGGGCAAAATCACACACAGAAATGGGCCTCCGAGGTAGCAGCTAAGCTAGGAAAATATGCCCGGGAAGGGAGAGTTGCACAAGATGGCGCCTCAACTTCTAGGCCTAACTACCCGTGTGCTGATAACCCAGCGACTCAACCTGAATCCTCCAAACCTACACTTTCTGACCTGCTTGCAGAGATATGGGCCACCAGAGACACCTGTACTACATTAATCAGCTCCAAAATGGAAGAGATTAAGGTGGACCTGTCCATTATCCGGCATGATATGCAAAAAATAAGAGAATGGGCCAAGGCCACAAAACAAAGGCTTGGCGACTTAGAGGACGTATGCCTGCCACTGACAGCAACTGCAACGCGATCTGCAGCAGGCCCAGCATAAAGCTGACGACATGGAAAATCTACTGCATAGGAACAATCTGAGGTTCGTGGGTTTCCCCGAAAAAGCAGAGGGTGAGGACCAGGAACAGTTTCTGGAAAGCTGGGTGAAAGATGTCTTTCTGGGAAATGTCTCTTTTCCATGTCATTCACTATAGAAAGAGCACACCAGATACCTATGAGGCATGGACTCCAGGGACTCCTCCTAGGCCACTAATAGTCAAGCTCCTGAATGTGAGGGACTGGGACACAATCCTAAGGCTAGCATGGCAGAAGGACTCCATTTCATTCCAGGCCAGCAATATCTCCATATATGCAGACTTTGATGAAGTCCAGAAGCAAAGAATGCAATTTATGGACTGTAAAAAGTGCATGAGGGCCCTCAACATCCAATACACCATGCTATACCCGGCTAAGATGCAGGTAACCATTGAAGGTACCGCGCACTACTTCCACTCACCCAAGGACCTCAGCAAATGGCTGGATGGCAGGAGACAGCGGGAAAACAACTTAGCAATGAGTCGGAGGCACACTTTATGGGACTCGGACATTTCTGACCCCCTGAGCCAACCAACACCCAGAAGTAGCCCAAAAGAGGCTAACCTACACAGGTACCTTATATTCTGTAAAGGCCATAATACGTTGGTCAAGGCCGCATCATCTTACATTGGGCTAATGACTGTCTATAACATGGGCCATGGAGGGAGGGCACCTAAAGGAGCATCTGAAAGTTGCTTTTTAAGTTCACAGCACAATTAAAGCACACTGCACTGGTCACCCCAGTTTGACATTTCTATAAGTTATGGGCTCCTACCTACATGTTGGGGAGGAGGTAGAAGGGGTGGGGAAGGGAATGGGGAGTTTTTGTTATTTAACAATGTTATTGGTTCCTGTGCTTACTATGCTTTATTCATGAGAGGTATAACCGGCAGGTCTGTTAATTGTACACTTACACATGGGCAACCCGTAATCTTCTGCAAGCCACCATGACATTAACACTCTTAAGATGAAACTCCAGGAAACTCACGTAACAGGGAGCAAGGTACTGGCATTGAAAAAGCCTTGGGTGGGCTGGCACTTCCATGCCACATATAGCACACACTCTTCAGGAGTGGCAATAGTCGTGTCCAACCAAGTACCCTTCCAGCTGCTGAATATAAAGTCTGACATAAGTGGCAGATTCCTATTTTTGCATGCTTAAATTTATCATCATGAGTATATTATCGTGAGTATATATATTCCGCCTTTAACACCATCCTAGAAATTAAGATGGACAGGCTACGGAAACGGCCGTATGAGGGAGTTGACATACAGTCCAATTTGGCAGACCTTACTAAAGTGACTGGCCTTACAGAATTATGGAGGCATCTCCATCCCCTCGCTAAGCAATACTCCTGCTTCTCAGCCTCCCACTATGTACTTTCCAGAATAGACCTGGCTTTTGTCAATGACACTGCGTTAGTGGATATGGGAAGAGCTGAATATTTGCCTAGGGGAATAACAGGGGAACTAACTCTTAAGGTAAGAGAAGTACAACAGAATATGAGATGGACTTTGAACCCTATCTGGTTAACAGTTCTTATAATACAGGGGCACGAGAATGCCATAAAATAATTTTTTACCCTTAAAAGGAATCCTGTCATCAGAAAACATGTTTTTTTCAAAACGCATAAGTTAATAGTGCTACTCCAGCAGAATTCTGCACTGAAATCCATTTCTCAAAAGAGCAAACAGATTTTTTTATATTCAATTTTAAAATCTGACATGGGGCTAGACATTTTGTCAATTTCCCAGCTGCCCCAGGTCATGTGACTTGTGCCTGCACTTTAGGAGAGAAATGCTTTCTGGCAGGCTGCTGTTTTTCCTTCTCAATGTAACTGAATGTGTCTCAGTGGGACATGGGTTTTTACTATTGAGTGTTGTTCTTAGATATACCAGGCAGCTGTTATCTTGTGTTAGGGAGCTGCTATCTGGTTACCTTTCCATTGTTCTTTTGTTTGGCTGCTGGGGGGGGAAGGGAGGGGGTGATATCACTCCAACTTTGCAGCACAGCAGTAAAAAGTGATTGAAGTTTATCAGCGCACAAGTCACATGACCTGGGGCAGCTGGGAAATTGACAAAATGTCTAGCCCCGTGTCAGATTGCAAAATTGAATATAAAAAAATCTGTTTGCTCTTTTGAGAAATGGATTCAGTGCAGAATTCTGCTGGAGCAGCACTATTAACTGATTCATTTTGAAAAAAAAGTTTTTCCCGTGACAGTATCCTTTTAATGACCCAACCATTGATATCAATCTCCACTGGGATACTTTTAAGACATTCTTCAGGGGTATTTGAATAAAGAGATTATTACACATAAAAAGCAGTCCAGACAGTTTCAACTTTCCATGGAGAAGGAGGTATCTCAAGCGGAAAATATGGTGACAGCTAATCCATCTCCCCACCACTACTCCCAACTGAAGCAAATACAAGAAAAATATGCCCATGTTATGTAGGAAAGGTCACAATATAAACACCTATTTGTAAAGGCCAGGATTCTGGAGCAAGGGGAAAAGGCAAGCAGGATGCTAGCGATGCTCACTAGAGAACAGGCCATGCCTCCCATTATTACCCAATGCTACACTCACCAAGAACCGCGAGATTATGCAACAAACTATGGTTAACTTTTACGCTGATTTATATAAATCGAAACTGGACCCAAAGGGAAATGCCATAGAGATTTTTCTCAGTAAACTACAATTACCAACCTTGGAGGAGGAAGTTAGGGAATACCTGGATCAATCTATAACAGTGGATGAAATGTTGGAGGCAATAGGGACATTTCCAGTGGGAAAAGATTCAGGTGCAGATGTGATCCCCATAGAGTTCTATAAACTCCACTCTGCTACGCTAGCCCCCCACCTGCTAAAAACATATAACTATGCTCACCAACACAAACATCTCCCGGCTTCTATGTATGAAGCCACCATAATACTTTTACCGAAACCAGGGAAAGATCCCACTTATCCAGAAGCTTATAGACCTATATCTCTGTTAACGACTGATGCTGAAATATTAGCAAAAGTCTTAGCCAGGAGGCTGGGAAAGGTAGTCACGCAACTAGTAACGGAATACCAAATGGGATTCATACCAGGGAAAACCACGGCACACAATATTAGAAGACTAAAGGTGGCCATACACGGATAGATCCGCTCGTTTGGCGATGTCGCCAAACGAGCGGATCTCCCTCCGATATGCCCACCTTGAGGTGGGCAATATCGGGCTGATCCGATCGTGGGCCCTAGGGCCCAACGATCGGATCCTAGCGTTCGCCAAATGGGCGGTCGGATCGCGGGACCGCATCAACGAACAGTTGCGGCCGCGATCCGACGGGATTTTTAACCCCATCCGATCGAGATCTGGCCGACTTTCGGCCAGATCTCGATCGGGGAAGCCCGTCGGGGGCCCCCATACACGGGCCAATAAGCTGCCGACTTGGTCTGTCGGCAGCTTTTATCGGCCCGTGTATGGCCACCTTTATGCTCAATCTTAGCATAGAACACTCAGGACAAAGGGCGATAGCTGCGTTAGAGGTGGCTAAAGCCTTTTATACGGTAGAATGGGCATACTTATGGAAGGTATTGGCAGCCTTCGGAATTGGTCCTCACTTTATCTCACTTGCTCAACTGCTTTATGCAGAGCCCACTGCCTCTCTGAGAATTAATTCATCTTCCACTGTAGCCTTTACCTTAACCAGAGTCATGAGGCAAGGGAAGGCATCATGGCAGAAACCCCACTGCAAAAAGCCCACCAGTTCACATACCTAGGGGTCAAAGTGGCCCTACTGGTATCAACCTACTTCAACCTCAATATAGCTCCCTTGCTGCAATGGGTTCAAGGTAAATTTCAGATCTGGAAACTACCACTAGGCCCCACAGGGCGCATCCAGACTATTAAAATGATCATTGCACCGTTGCACCGAAACTTCTCTACGTGCTCTGGCACACCCCCATCAAAATACAAAACCAGTTATTTTCTGATCTAGAGTCGCTATTTAGGCAGTTTATATGGGGCCACTGTCAGAGTAGACTGTCCTTAGCCTCAGTACACAGACCCAAAGAGGCTGGTGGCATGGCTTTACTAGATATATTTACTATCAGTAATATTTGGCCGCACAGTTAGCACAAATATGGTCTTTAAAATATGCAGCTCCAGAAGAGGCGGAGTTTCAGTTATGGCAAGAAATACTGCAAACTGAGCTACCCCCATTTCATGCCCTTGCAACTACAGACCCAAAAAAAGCTAAGCAACCTAACAATCCATTATTGATGCTGCAAAGATGTATTCTTAATAAGGTACATCGCCTTACCAACTCAATGGGACTAGACCCGCTAACAACCATATGGCAAAATGCCAAACTAGTCCCACTAGATAAAATGAAACCACCAAAGGTCTGGCTGGAAGCAGGAATCTACACTCTGGACCAGGTCTGGAATGAAGAAGGTATTTACCAATCCATTTACCAATCTCAGAGAAATGTTTGACATCCCCTCCTCACAGTGGTTGACATACCACAAAGTAAAATGGGCAGTGAGAAAGACCCTTAAAGCCTGTAACTGTCAATTACCCACTACACTTGTGGCAGAAGTGTTTAAACAAGACCAGTCTTGCCACAAAATTTCTTCCTGCAAAACACTTACCTACAAAAAGCCCCAATGAAATCTAGAAAGCACTGGGAGGTTGACTTATCACCATTTCACAGATGAGCAGTGGAACCAAGTATTCCAAATGCCCCTTATGATCTCCCCCATTTACAAGTACAGGATTTTGCAGCTATACTTCCTGCATAGGGCTTACTATTCCAGGTTCCTGTTGCACAAACTAAACCCAGAAATACCATCTACATGCCTGAGATGTGAGCTAGAGGAGGGTACAATATTGCACACCATTTGTTCCTGCCCCAAAATACAACCTTATTGGATAGACATACAAACTCACATTACAAAACTATTAGGGTTTGAACTACCACTGGATCCCAAATGGTTCTTATTGGGTATGGATCCCCCAACTCCACTTACGCGCCCAGCCCAAATAATGGTACATAAACTACTCTTCCTGTTTCGTAAGCTCATAGCACAGATCTGGAAAGCGCCTGACACGCCCACATACCCTTTTTGGTTAAAAGCGGTCCAGGAATTACAAAAAATGGAGGAACTCATAGCCAGGCAAAAGGGTTACTCTAAACACAGTATGAACATCTGGAAAATGTGGATTCTGGAAAATGAATGAGAAGTGGACAGGGAACGATGTTTTGTACCTAGTGAGATAGGGCCCAGGTTGGATATCTAAAAATGGTCTAATATAGTACTGTTATATCTGGTTAGACAGATTGCTACATGTGTAACTTTGGGTTAAATAATCCTGTTTGAACAAAACAGAATAATACAGGCGTGCAAATAAACTATTGGCGTAGACAGCAAGCAAGAACATACGCATATCAAGGTTTCATCATTTATTTGCACAAACAATAGAATATTACAATCACTGCTTACAGCTATAGTCAGGATAATAAAACAATTGTCTTGCTATGTTAAATCCACTGTTATTTCGATATATGCAACTGACACTGATGGATTGCCCAATCTGCGTATTGGGAAAATGTTTATCTATGCTGTTAAATCAAATGTTATGCTGTATGTCTTCAACCCTCACTTGAACCAAAAAAATAAATGGGATTTCCAACTATAGGCATAGCTGGACAATGGGGTGACTTCAAAGCTGTTTTTTGTGTAATGTGATCCCAGATAGCTAATGCCATTTTTAATACAGGAGTAGAAGTATTGGGCCTCTTTTGCTTTGGAATCCATGGTAATACTGCTGGATTTATTGGTTTTGACCGTTTAATTTCAATTTGAGCCCATAGCGGGAGAGTGAGTCTATAAAAATTAATTATCGGCATGATTTGTGCCGCCTTTTAGTAAAAAAGCAAGTTACGAACACCCAACCCTCCTTTATTTTTAGTTGTTATCAGAGTTTTCTGTGATAACCTTGATTTTTTCCCAGTCCAAATAAATTTTGTAAATCTTGACTGGATTTTAATTATGCAACATTTTGGTACCTCTACTGGCAATACTTGAAAATAGTATAATATTTTAGGTAAAATTATCATCTTTATCAACATTTTCTGAAATTCTACCCAAAGTAGGGGATAATTGGCTTGGTACAATCCTTCAAGATTTGGAGTTATTTTAACCCCTAAATAGTTCAAGTACTTATCTTTACAAATCAAAGTTAAGTTAAGTTAATAATTTTTGTGCATCTGGCTGATACCCAAAGATAAGGTTTCAGATTTTGTCAGATTTATATTTAAACCCGAGATTATTCCAAAAGTATCAAGAATATTAAATATGTGGGGTAAGGATGTAAGTGGATTAGTTATCGTCAATAACATATCGTCTGCAAACAGCATTTGATTATGCTCTTGTTCAATTGCTAGTATAAATAAGAGCGGCGATATTGGGCATCCTTGCCTCATCCCTCTATGTAACGCAATGCTATTGGAAGCAAAAGGGCCCCATTTATAAAAAAGCTTGTGGAGTATTGTATAAAGCCTGAATAACTAGAATAAACTTGTCTCCAAAGTTCCATTTCTTCAACACATAATATATACAGTAATATAAGTAGTCCCAGGTGACTGTGTCAAACGCTTTCTGAATATCTAAGGATTGTATTAAAGCTGGGGTCTTTGAGGAGATAAGGGTATATATTAATTGTATCAACTGCCTTATCTCCACCTTCTCTATTAGGAACAAACCCTACTTGATCTGGGTGTATTAAGTTTGCTAAAAATGAATTCAATCGGGTAGCTAATATCTTCCCTAAAATTTTTACATCATTGTTTAATATGGAGATAGGGCGATAGTTGCCACAGTCTAAAGGTTCCTTATTAGGTTTGGGTATTAATGCAATTTGTGCTAATATGGATTCTGAATGCATGTTATTTCCTTGCAATAATTTGTTAAACATTGCGGTAAGGTGAGGAGACAATAGTGGGGCAAATTTTTTTATAATACAATATTAAATAACCATCTGGGCTAGGCGTTTTAGAATTTGGAAGTAATTTAATAGCTACCAAGTTTCCTAATTGCATCTGTGCAAATAAGTTATCTGCTTGAATTTCATTAAATTTAGTAGGGGTTTGATATATTGTGGAATAAAATTCCGTAAATTCCTGTAATATTTTGTCTGGATTACCTGTAATTGTCCCAGATTTAGTTCAGATTTTATGTAAAGGTGTATTTGGGATCATTGCAGAATGCAATGTACGAGCTAATGGGGTATATGGTTTATTTCCTTTACAATTTCATCTATTAGTTTGCCATTGATAAGCATTCTCTATATCAAGAGTATATTGCAAATCTAGTTCTCTTTTAACATCTATTATAGCAGTCTGTATTCTAGGGGAATATGTGGCCTTGTTTTGTAATTCCAAAGCAAGTAGTTTGTTTTGTAATTCCTGTATTTTTTCTTTCATTTGCTTTTTGTGGGCTGTCGCTATACTTATTAGTTCTCCCCTAAGAACAGATTTATGAGCTTCCCATAGTGTTATTGACGAGGGGACTGTACCTTGACTCAGAGTAAAATATTGTTTTATGGCTCCTTCTATTTGTAATCGCAACTGAGGAATTGCTAAGAATACATTATTTAATCTCCATCTATATTGGGTAAGTTTACATATTAATGAACGTAATTCTATCAATACTAATGAGTGATCTGACCATGCTATTGGTAAAATTCTAGCAGTAATTAAATTTGGTACTAGAGTTTGTGATAAAAAAATATGATCTATTCGGGAATATACTTTATGCGGATTAGAAAAGAAAGTATAGTCTTTAGTTGTGGGCCATCTTTCTCTCCAAGCATCTATTACCGAGAGCTTTTGAAGTATTCTTTTGGCATGAGGTGCGTCTACAATAGATTGAGAAACATCGTTATAAGTTTTGTCAAGTTTAGAATATAAACAAGTGTTAGAGTCGCTCACCTGCCAAAATCAATGGACCTTGTTGATTTATCTGTATTAAGTTCTCCAAAATTTCAAAAAAACATTCTTGACCTGTATATGGCGCATATTAGTTAAGAAGTATTAGTACCATATCTTGTATTTCACCAACAATTGAAATATATCTACCACTTAGATCCCTTTTTATAGTCTGGAGCTTAAAATGTAAATCTTTACTGAAACATATTGCAACTACATTTTTCTTTTCAAATGACAAATAATATATTGGAAATGCCAAATAATATACTGGAAAATAGGATGACAGAAAGGAGGGCATAGAGTCTAAAGAAAAATGTGTTTCCTGCAAGAACAAAACATCAGAATGAATGGAACGATAATATTTAAAGGCTTTTGACCATTGTTGTGGAGAGTTCAAACCTTGCAGATTATGTGTAATAATTTTTAAGTTAGCCATATGTTACAGCTAGGCTGTGTTTGTCTAGCTATGGAAACCTGGATTTTGTCATTTACATCAAGAGTAAAGTTATATTTGACTTAACTACTGTAAATAATCCAACAATTTAACTGAAAACAAACAAACATTGATATAAATTTAAATTGTGTTTTTAAAACCTTGTGAATTACACACATCACATTTTTGTGACGTCCCATACTTTAATCCTGTTATGAGTGGAATAACAGGTTGTTCTTTGGAGCCTCTCATATTTTTAAATGCATAACATATAAACACACAATAAGCATTTATAACTCACAGTTATACAAACCATCTAATATTGTAAATAACATAATATGCGAACAAGGTTATTATCATCTTTTCAACTCCTTTTATATTTGCATCATTATTCCAGGCAGTATTTTGGTGAGGAATTAGTAGATTGCTGTTTGAGCTGTAATTGGTGTAACAATTCAGTTGCTTCATCTAGGGCAGATACAGAATATTGTTTCCCACAGTACAAAAAATAAGGGTGGAAGGGAAAAGCCCATCTATATTTTATATTGTTTTGTTGTAAAATCACTGTTATAGGCTTGAATGATCCCCCTTTGGCAATTGTAGCTGGAGCAAAAAAGTTGCAGCAGATGGCCTTCATATTCTAAGAGAGAGGATTGTCTAGCTGCATGCATTATTGCTTTTTTGGTTGTGTAATAGTGCAATTTAAGTATTACATCTCTGGGATTACCTTCTTGTGGTGGTCTCCCCAATGATCTGTGAATTCTGTCAATCTCCAATTTAGATGGCGTAAGGTGTGGAACTAGTTTGGTGGAAAATTCAGTCATGTCATTGTCCAAGTTCTGGCAGACCCCTGATTCTAATATTTTGTCGATGCCATCGGGTTTCCATGTCCTCAATTTTATCTTGCAGCTCTTGTAGTTGGTATCTGCGGGAATCAATATCTGTTTCATGGCCATCTAATACAGTTGTAGTGTCATCCATTCTGCTTTCTAGAGTATCTGTTCTTTTACTTATTTCCTTTATTTCTTTTGTCAAAGCGGCTGTAATCTACTTTGCAGTTACATCCAACTCCGTTCATAACATTATTTTAAATTGCTCAATTAATGCAGTATCTCTTGAATGAAACTTAGCAGGCTTAGTTTGAGGAATTGCTTGCTCTGTGGGGTCTTCCCCCTCTTCTGACCAGTTTACTGTACATCCAGTTTCTTTAGCCAAATATGAATCCAAATTTGTGTTTTTTTTTGTTTGTTTGTCTCTCTGGGGGAGGGGGGCTCTCCCTATTTTCCCCATGATGCAGTAAAATCATAATATACTGTTAGTCAATTATTGTATTAGTATCTCCAGTGTGAACTACTAATTTGATGCTTCAGAATGTGTTCTGATTATGGCTACAAAGATTACACCTTTGCCTTTAAGTAACACACTCAGTTATAATTATAGTCATTGAAATCCATATAATACGTACAGAGTATTCGGCTTAACAAGGTATCCAAGTGAATATTATGATTAAATGTGGAGGGAGCAGAGCTTAAAGTTGTTTTTGTGTAGAGCTGCGTATTATATAATAGCAGAAAAAGCTTGTTGCGCAATTGTTGTGGTGTTATAAGAAAGTCCCTAATTGAATTTCCTTTATTCTGTTATTTATTCTGTTATGTAAGTAATGTCCCCAACCTTAGTGTTACTTGTTATAGGAAGGGGCGCACAGATAGTTTCAATATATGTAATGTACCTTAGGCCTCAGTGACGCCGTTAACTCTCCAAGATAGATCAGCAGCAGCTGCCGTTGAACTCACAGAATGAGCTGGGCATTTTGCCTCCTCAGTGATGCTTTTACCGCAAGGCTGTCAGGCCCGCACGGCCTCATTCAGTGCGTGTCGAGTCGTGTAGGCCTCGATGAAGTCACTGTCTTTGGCACCCGATATGGATCGCACCCAATTAGTTTGGTTGTCTCCAGTAACAGTGTTTCTGCTAGGTATCTGCACCAAATTTGCCTTTTTCCACAGCTAGGGACTGACTAGTCGTTTAATATTGCACAGAGCTCTTGCAAACACGTCTGTCCTTGTTTGCAGTTAGCTCCTCCCCCAACAGCTTAATTGTTTTGTATACCATACCATCTACGGTATTTCCATAGAAAGGCTTTTGATTATTACATTGGGACCAAATATGTATGCACTTATGAATAAAGGAATAACAGACTAAAGAAGTCTTTAATTATAAGGATAAGGATGCCCTGAAGAAGTGACCCATGTGGTTACGAAATGCGTTGGCTGATTAATACTGATCATGTAGCATGTCACGCTTTTAATATGATGAAATAAAGAAAGACGTTTTAAAACATTCCGTGAGAGATTGCAGTGGATTTCGGTCTGCAACTGTTACATGTGTGTTTAAACACCACTTTGCTGAGTGGGTGTGTCCGGGAACCCGCAGAGGATCTCTGGGAAATAGACTGGTAAGCTTCTTGCGTCGTGTATGAGTGAAGTGTTTAATTATAAGGATCATGTGCCAAAATGAATGTTGGCATGGGTGCTACCCAAAGGATGCAAATGATAATAACATGGCCATACATGCTCATGAACATAGCATAGCAACTGTTTGCCACTGCTTGTGCATATAAATATAATTATTGACAAATGGTACATTTTGAGGATTGACAGAGGATAAACCTGTATTATAAATTATTTAATAAGAATTAAACAGGGATCTGACTTGACAAAGCTGTTATCGAAACATGTGTTGGCAGAATTTCTGAGCTACATGATTTTATTGAAGCTTTTAAACCTCACACTGTAGTAACCTTTGATTTTTAAACTAGTAAGTACTTGGAGTGTTTCCTAAACTGCAATCTCCGATCATTTGGGGGTGTCTCTAGGGATAGGCATTTGTGTGGCTACCCTATAATCCTAAATAGCATGGAATTCATTACCTCATCTCTACTCTTTTCTATTACTCTTAAAGGTTCTCGGATTTGTGGTCTTTTAAGATAGATAGCTCTTCATAAGAAATAGTACAAGGTTACCATTGTGACCACAGTCCGGGATACTTTGACCTCTTTGCCTTTGTGGTGTCCCTTTCTAGAGCAGAGAAAGTTAGTAATACGGGAGAAGACAAGATGTTCCAGAAGTTTAGAGACTAGCAGTTAGAATGAGACAGGGTGGTGGTTAGACAAACAGGATGGGTCCAGTGTAGCCTTTTTCAGAATGAGCTTGACACAGGCCTGTTTGAATAACGAGGGGAAAGAATCAGAGGTTAGCAAGGAATTGAATATATGAGTAAATACTAGAGTAAGGACAGGAGCACACTGTTTTAGTAGAGATATGGTATAGGATGAAGTAAGCAAGTTGTTGATGGAAATGATAGAAGTTAAGAGACTTCAGGCTCAGATATGCGATCAAAAGAGTTAAAAAGGAAAATAGGAGATTTAGGGGGAGTGAGAATACTGCTATCTGAGGGATTTCCTCCACATGTGCTCTGCCAATTGCATACTCCCGCCAGCTAGAATGTAAATCACAGATGGGATAGCACTTGGTGTGCTTTGTTTTCCGAAGTCGCCCAAAGTTGCTTCATAAGGAAACTTTGGGCGACTTTAGAAAGCTGAAGCGATCCGAGTGCCATCCTGCCAGCGATTTACATTCTAGATAGTGGGAAGGCATTTAGGGGAGATTAGTTACCAGAAGAAGAGGCTATTTGTTGCTGGTCGACTAATCTCCCCCAGTGGCCACGTTTGCTACCACCCTTAAAGCGGCAAGGAGGGGAAAGCCTACTCCTGCCTACTTCCTACTCCTCCCCCATGGCCAGTAGAGCGGGGGGGGGGGTATGAGAGAAGGAGAGACTGCCATAAGAGAGAGCTGCCTCAATAGCATTGTCATTCCGAGAGCCCTCAGTTAGGGCAAACAGCTGAAAAAACTTGGAGCAGAAGTTATTAACAGAGTGAGTATTAAGAAGCGCACAGTAGAAGGGGAGATGCATAGGAGAAGGAGAGTAGGAATTTGAATAAGGTTGGAAAGGTTAGCTGTATTTGTGGGTTTGAGCAGAGGAGGTCTATAACGTGGGTGTTGGCAGATAGATATATGCCAGGTACCCGGATTAGGAGAGATATCACTTGCAGCAAGTAACAGTAGAAGAGTGAGAGCAGGTGGGAGAAATATTTGAACTTCCTATGTTTATGTAAAGTAGCAGTTGCAGGAGTTAGATTTTTCAGAAAGTTATATAAGGTATAGGAGCTGCAGTGTGTGGAATGGAGCAGATAGGGTGATATTACAATAGAGTGGTGACAGTCAGCTTGAAATGTAAAGGAATAAGGTACCTTCGGAAGCACAAAGATGAATAACATTAACAGGATTAATAACATTCTGCCAGTGTATCTTCAAATTAGATTTTAGTTTACTGAATTGGAAGACTGACAGATCTTCTTACCAATAATAAATGCAAAAATGCAGTGTACAGGGTCACAGTGAAGATGGATTTCAAATACTGTATATAATGCAACAATTACCAATGTAATTGGTAGCAGAAAGCTGCGGAAAAAGTATTAAGTCCAGGATCCGGAAACAAACAGGTTTTCTGTAGCAGTTGTTGTAGAATGAAGCAGCAGTATGGCCGTTGGAAGCAGATGAAGGCAGAAGTGAAGGCCAATAGTGAAGGCCAACAGTCAGAGAAAGGTATGAAGGGTGAGGCAACAGTCCAGTAAATAAAGCTGTTACGATTGGTATTCCAAACCCAGAAAAATCCCCAAGGTCGCGGTTCAGTTTTCCGCCTATAACATAGTAACTTAACATATTAAGTTAGGATGAAAAAAAACACAAGTCCATCAAGTTCAACCTTTTAACTCTTTTTTTTTTTTTTAACCTGCCTAACTGCTAGTTGATCCAGAAGAAGGCAAATAACCCTATCTGAAGCCTCTCCAATTTGCTTTAGAGGGGAAAAATTCCTTCCTGACTACAAAATGGCAATTGGACTAATCCCTGGATGAACTTGTACTTGTCACGGCCGGCACCCTAAACCAGAACAAGTGCCAAGCACCCTGGTCTCGGCTTCATTAGTAGTGTGACCACCGTTGGGCTTCGGGAGGAGCCCTCAGCTTACTTGGGTGCCACCTGGACTTAACGAGAGGTGCAAGGCGAGATGTTCTGGCTGGCGAAGGGGCACGGCTGTTTAGCAGAGTCTTTAGGCCGAAAGTCACGGTACAAAGGTCAAGGCAAGCGGATGGTCAGACAGGCCGGGTCGAGGCAGGCGGATAACAGAATCATCAGGCAGGCAAGGGTCAAAACCGGGTATCAATCAGGCAGATGGGATCAGCCAAAGAGTGGTCAAAGTTCAGGCTGGGTCAATATTCAGAGTTCATAGTAGTCAGTATACAGGCAGGGTCAAACACGGATTAACAACAGGATCAAGGTTCAAGAACAGTAAGCACAAGGCTAAGGAGCACCAGTATAACAATCCTATCACGGGCAAATGACAACAGAGTGAAATACCTCTTTAATACTTTCAAATTTCGCGCCTTTGCAAGCTGATGTCATCACGCCAGCGCGCATGCACCATAAAACACAGAAGTGCGCGTTGCGTGCAGTAAGGGGAAGGATGCGCAAGGGAATAGGAGCGGTGCGGCGGGTGTCCCTGCCGCACCACTGGACCACCAGGGTGAGTTACTCTCCTTACATTACCCCCCTCTCTAGGGGGGGCCACTGGACCCCTAGGTTTACCAGGAAACTTGGAGTGAAATTGCTTCCTGAGGCGGTCAGCCCTGATGTCCTCAACTGAGACCCAAGAGTTCTCTTCAGGACCAAAGCCCTTCCACCTAGTAAAAAGTCGGGAGTCAAGGAACTCCTGGATCTCATATTCAGGCTGACCTTCAACCAACACTGGGGGAGGAACAGACAAATTACGGACATTAGATGCAGGTTTTAAAAGGGAAACATGAAAGGGGTTAGAAATTTTGAAGTTAGAAGGTAATTTTAGACGAACAGAGGAAGGGTTGATTATGGCAATGATGGGATATGGACCAATGAACCTGGGACCGAGTTTGGGAGAGGAAACCTTAAGTTTAATATTCTTTGTTGATAACCATACCAAATCCACCACCTTGTACTGAGGTGCCTCTCTACGGGATCTGTCAGCAGCTTTTTTTCTGGGCCGAGGAAGCTGCGGACAGTGAGTTGTGGACCTGGGACCAAATCTTGGAAAATTGTTCTACAGAAACATTGGCAGAGGGTACAGGAGAGGCAGAGCCAGAAAAATAAAAAGCTTTGGGATGTAATCCATTAACTACAAAAAAAGGAGATTCCCCAGAGGATGAATGGGAAGCATTATTATATGCAAACTCAGCCCAAGGCAACAGTTCAGACCAAGAAGACTGGTTATGGGACACATAACATCGAAGATATTGTTCAAGGGATTGGTTGACCCTTTCAGTTTGGCCATTTGTCTGGGGATGATAGGCAGAAGAAAAGAACAACTCTGTACCAACTAAAGAACAAAAAGCACGCCAAAATTTGGAAACAAACTGAACCCCTCTGTCAGAAACAATATTTTCAGGAAACCCGTGTAACTTAAAAATATGAGAAATAAACAGATCAGCCAGGGTTTTAGCAGAAGGAAGGTGGGGTAGAGGAATAAAATGAGCCATCTTACTAAACCTGTCTACCACCACCCAAATCACAGTTTTCCCTTGAGAAGAGGGTAAATCCACAATAAAATCCATGGAAATGTGGGACCATGGTTTTGCAGGGATGGGTAACGGATTTAGCAAACCCTGGGATAAACTATGAGAGGACTTGGATCTTTGACAAATTGGACATGAATTAACAAAAGCCTTAGTGTCCAACTTAAAAGAAGGCCACCAAACATGCCGGGAAAGTAGAGAAATTGTATTTGCAATACCTGGATGACCTGCCACCTTAGAGTCGTGAACCTCCCTCAACACTTGTTTTCTAAGTCCCTCAGGTACGAACCACCTATCAGATGGAGTTTCAGCAGGAGCAGAAGACCGGAAAGTGGACAATAAGGAAGAGAGATCAGACTCTAAGGCTGCAACAATTATTTCACTGGGAATGATGGGAGTACACTCACTAGTGTCGGATGAAACTGCTTCGAAACTCCTAGATAGTGCATCTGCCTTGACATTTTTCGATCCAGGACAAAAAGTTAAAGAAAAGTTAAACCTTGAAAAGAATAGGGCCCATCTAGCTTGCCTAGGATTGAGGCGCTTAGCAGACTCTATATACAAAAGGTTCTTATGGTCTGTATAGACCGTAACAGGATGTTTCGCACCTTCAAGAAGATGCCGCCATTCCTCAAAGGCCCACTTGACAGCTAACAATTCCCTGTTCCCAATATCATAATTCACCTCGGCTGGTGAAAATTTCTTAGAGAAGAAGGCACAGGGATGCATCTTGTTGGTTGTCGGGTTCCTTTGAGAAAGGACTGCCCCAGCTCCTACTTCAGAGGCATCTACCTCCACAATAAATGGAAGAGAAGAATCGGGATAACGGAGGATAGGGGCCGAACTGAACTCTCTTTTAAGAATTTCAAAGGCTTGTACAGCATCTGAGGGCCATAAGCTGGGATCAGCTCCCTTCTTGGTTAAATTGGTAATAGGGGCAACGAGAATGGAAAATTTTTGATGAATTGACAATAGTAATTCGAAAAACTGAGAAACCTTTGAGTTGCACGTAACGAAAGGGGTTGGGTCCAGTCCAGGACTGCTCTCACCTTGCCTGGATCCATTTCTAGACCCTTCCTGGAATTTATAAACCCCAAAAACTGAACAGAAGCAACCTCAAAGTTACATTTATCCAGTTTTGCATAGAGATTATTTTTTCTTAGCCTACGTAAGACCTCACAGACATGTTTACGATGTTCAGATAAATTGGAAGAAAAATTAAAGAATATCGTCAAGGTAGACCACTACGAATGTTCCCAACAGGTCTCGAAAAATGTCATTGATAAACTCCTGGAACACAGCAGGAATGTTACAAAGACCGAACGGCATTACAAGATATTCGTAGTGGCCGTCCCTAGTGTTAAATGCAGTCTTCCACTCGTCCCCCTCTCTAATTCGAATTAGATTATAAATCCCCCTAAGATCGAGCTTGGTAAAAATTTTTAGCAAATCTAATTTGGTCAAAGAGTTCAGATATTAAGGGAAGGGGATAGCGGTTTTTAATAGTGATCTTGTTTAGTCCCCTGTAATCAATACAGGGACAAAGACCGCCATCCTTCTTCCCTACAAAAAAGAAGCCCGCCCCCGCAGGGGAATTAGAAGGTCTACTCCTTCATTGCCTGGGCTTCGGGCAATGAAAGAGGATAGGTTCTACCCCGGGAAGGAGTTGACCCAGGAACCAGATCAATTGGGCAGTCATACTGCCGATGTGGGGGTAGAGTCTCGGCTGCCTTTTTTGAAAATACATCAGAGTAACCAGAATATACCTAACCCTAAGGGTCTCTTGTCCACCGCTAAAATTTTCATGTGGACACTTAATGAGACGGAATGAATATTATGTCTGGCTGCGAAAGCAGCATCCAAGAAATTACCCTCCACCCCCGAATCCACAAAGGCGGACACCAAAACGGAGCCCATAGGCCAGGTTAATTTGACCGGTAACAGAATCCTTGAGGCAGATTGGGGAGAGGAAACTCCTGTACCCAAATGGAGCTCCCCTTCTCCATTTAGGCTTGGGAGTTTCCCGGCCTCTTAGGACACAAATTTAGAAAATGGCCCTTCTCTCCACAATATAGGCAGAGACCCAAGGAGCGCCTGCGTGCCTTTTCCTCAGGGGTTAGATGAGAAGTTCCTATTTGCATAGGTTCCTCCTGAGGAGAGGGCACAGAGGCCTTAGAAAACTTATCAGAAGAAATGTAGACAGATTTATCACTGGAAGCTCCAGGAAAATTTGAAGAACCCTTTTCACCCCTTCTCTCTCTCTCTCTCTCTGTCTCCTATCCATCTGAATCGCCAGGGACATAAGATTGTCCAGGTTAGACGACAGAGGATAATTAACCAGACTGTCTTTGACATGATCGGACAGCCCAATACGGAACTGGCTACGTAGAGCCATAACGTTCCACCCGGTCTCTACTGCCCACCGGCGGAACTCAGTGCAGTACACCTCCGCATCCCATTTCCCCTGACGTAACCTACGAATCACGGTATCGGCCGAAGAGGCACGATACGGGTCATCGCAAAGTATGGCCCTCGGTCTCAAAGAAAGTATCTAAGGAGAAACGGGCTGGATCTGAGGCGGGCAGTCTAAGAGCCCAAATTTGGGGATCACCCTGTAATAGGGTCATGACAAACCTTACTTTCTCCTCACCTGTAGGAAATGAGTGAGGGAAGAAACCAAGGTACAATTTACATGCCTCCCTAAAGACAAAAAATTTTGTTCTATCCCCACTGAACTTATCAGGAAAAACGATTTTGGGTTCCTGGGGTCTAGCAGAATTACCCCACATAGCAGAGGAACCTACAGGGGGAGAAACAACCGGACTGATTGGCTGCTGTGACGTTTCAAGCTTGCGGGTCAGACTGTGAAACCCCTGAAGCAAGCAGTTTTGTTTCTGTTCATGGTCCTCCATGCGCTGAAGCAGGGCAGTAAGGAGCGCTTCGGTGGTAGTTGGAGGAGGCGTAATGGAAGCAGCAGCAGAAGTACCGTCTAGACTTTCGTCCTCCATGGCCCGTGATAATGTCACGGCCGGCACCCTAAACCAGAACAAGTGCCAAGCACCCTGGTCTCGGCTCGGCTTCACCAGTAGTGTGACCACCGTTGGGCTTCGGGAGGAGCCCTCAGCTTACTTGGGTGCCACCTGGACTTAACGAGAGGTGCAAGGCGAGATGTTCTGGCTGGCGATGGGGCACGGCTGTTTAGCAGAGTCTTTAGGCCGAAGGTCACGGTACAAAGGTCAAGGCAAGCGGATGGTCAGACAGGCCGGGTCGAGGCAGGCGGATAACAGAATCGTCAGGCAGGCAAGGGTCAAAACCGGGTATCAATCAGGCAGATGGGATCAGCCAAAGAGTGGTCAAAGTTCAGGCTGGGTCAATATTCAGAGTTCAGAGTAGTCAGTATACAGGCAGGGTCAAACACAGATTAACAACAGGATCAAGGTTCAAGAACAGAAAGCGCAAGGCTAAGGAGCACCAGGATAACAATCCTATCACGGGCAAATGACAACAGAGTGAAATACCCCTTTAATACTTTCAAATTTCGCGCCAGCGCGCATGCGCCATAAAACACGGAAGTGCGCGCCGCACGCACACTAAGGGGAAGGATGCGCAAGGGAATAGGAGCAGCGCGGCGGGCGTCCCTGCCGCACCACTGGACCACCAAGGTGAGTTATTCTCCTTACACCTGTATTCTGTTACTTGCTAAAAAGCCATCCAACCCCTTTTTAAAGATATCTAATGTAACAGCCTGTACAACTGATTCAGGGAGAGAATTCCACATCTTCACAGCTCTCACTGAAAAAAAACCACTAGGTAGAACCTCTTTTCTTCTAATCGCAATGGATGACCTTGCATCAGCTGGAAAGACCTACACTGTACTGGTAAATAAAGCATTAGAGAGATTATTATATGAGGGGTAATTTATAAAGTTTGCTCAGCACATATGTATTTGCAAATGTTTGTATCGTCCATGCTTTTCCTTGCACTGCTGTTCCGATCTTTCCCTTTTTTGCAAATTCCGATTACTCACAAATTTTTAGCCAATGGATCACAAAAATGAAACAGGTGTTTGTGTGTGTTTGAATATGCCCACTTTGTGAGGTTGTTGTGCATGATAATATGGTTTTTTGCCATATTTAAAAAGCTCTTATGGACATTCGTAATGTGGAATAAACATACAGTCATATGAAAAAGTTTGGGAACCCTCTCAGCCTGCATAATAAATTACTCCACTTTCAACAAAAAAATAGCAGTGGTATGTCTTTCATTTCCCAGGAACATCTGAGTACTGGGGTGTTTTCTGAACAAAGATTTCTAGTGAAGCAGTATTCAGTTGTATGAAATTAAATCAAATGTGAAAGACTGGATGTGCAAAAATTTGTTTTTATTAGTAATTTTGCTAGTTTGAATGCGTGTAACTGCTCAATACTAATTACTGGCAACACCAAATTGGTTGGATTAGCTTGTTAAGCCTAAACTGCATATGCAGGTGTGTCCAGTCATGAGAAAAGCTATTTAAAGTGGCCACTTGCAAGTTGTGCTTCTTTTTTATTCTCTTCTGAAGAGTGACAGCATGGGATCCTCAAAGCAACTCTCAAAATATCTGAAAACAAAGATTGTTCAGTATCATGGTTTAGGGGAAGGTTACAAAAAGCTATTGCAGAGGTTTAAACTGTCAGTTTCAACTGTAAGGAATGTAATCAGGAAACGGAAGGCCTTAGGCACAGTTGCTGTAAAACCCAGGTCTAGCAGGCAAAGAAAAATAGAGGAGCGGCATATGCGGAGGATTGTGAGAATGGTTACAGACAACCCAAAGTTCACCTCAAAGGACATGCAAGAACACCTTGCTGCATATGGTGTATCTGTACATCGTTTTATAATTTAGTGCAATTTGCACAAAGAACATCTGTATGGCAGGGTGATGGGAATGAAGCACTTTATTCACTCACACCACAAACAGAGTCTCTTTTGAGACAAGCCAGTCATTTTGGAACAAAGTGCTTTGGACTGATGAGACAAAAATTTAGTTATTTGGTCATAACAAAAATCGATTTGCGTAGCAGAAGAATAACACCGCATTCCAAGAAAAACATCTGCTACCTGCTGTCAAATTTGATGGAGTTTCCATCATGCTGTGGGGCTATGTGGCTAGTTCATAGACTATGGTCCCTGTTAAAATCGAGGGTCGGATGAATTCAACCCAATATCAACATATTCTTCAGGATAATGTTCAAGCATCAGTCAGAAAGTTGAAGTTACGCAGCAGTATTATTAGTATATTCCAACAAGACAATGACCCTAAACACACTTCGAAATCTACAAAGGCATTTATGCAGAGGGAGAAGTACAATATTCTGGAATGGCCGTCACAGTCTTTGAAGCAGGCTGTCCATGCTCAGCAGCCATCAAATTTAACTGAACTGGAGAGATTTTGTATGGACGAACGGTCAAAAATACCACCACCCAGAATCCAGACACTCATCAAAGGCTATAGGAGGCATCTAGAGGCTGTTACATTTGCAAAAGGAGGCTCAACTAAGTATTGATGTAATATCTCTGTTGGAGTGCTCAAATTTATGCACCTGTCTAATTTTGTTACGATGCATATTGCATATTTTCTGTTAATCCAATAAACTTTAAGTCACTGCTGAAATACTATAAGGCATGCTATATATTAAAAGGGAGTTGCTACTTTGAAAGCTCAGTCAATGATAAACAAAACTCTAAAGAATGAAGAGGGGTTCCGATAACTTTTTCATATGACTGTAACCAGCTTTATAAACATAACCATGTGCACAACAAATATATTCACTGTACAAACCAACCTGAAATTTTTTGAATAACTTGCCCCCCCTGCAAACAAAGTCTACTGAGGGACTCTGAGCGACTAGTTCCATGCAATGCAAAAGTGAGGTGTGCTTGTCTTACAGTCTGTTGCAATAAACCACTGCTTGTTTTTAATCCGGAGTGCCGCCTGCTTTTTGCTTAAATTGAATGGGACGACAGTTGGGACGCTGGAGGCAGAGCACATAGGGGAATACTAGATGGAGGGTGGGTCCGGGTCATCTTCATGACTGCATGCAATGGTAAAGTTGTTAGGCGTCAGGGCAGGTATGTGCCTGGCGCCCCCCCAGCTTTGCGCCCTAGGCACGTGCCTACTCTGCCTACCCCTAGTTCCGGCCCTGCCTATGTGCAAAACAGCAGCATGTACCTAGTATGGCATCTACATAGTAACCCATTTATGATATTTTAAAATAATTTGAATTAGCATTAATATTCTACATTGGTTAATTGCTGTGAATCATATTAAAAATGTATTTTGTATAACTGAGATATAATTAGTTGCAGGAGCATAATGCTTTCTACATACAGATAAGAATATTACAATCCCCTTGCTAATTAATATACACACAAAAAAAGCTATAGGCCACCAAAATATTTTGACATACTTTAGAAGCACCTTCTATTTTATCTGCTGAATATATTTGTTCATGCTTAGAGTAGAGCTTATTACAAGTGCCAGTCTTTTTTTCTCAGGGGGTAATCATGCTTATCTGTTAAGTTAAAACTCTTGATTACACACTCATATACATAATTATATATTTTGCTTGTTCTCAGAGCATTTCTTCTTAGCTACCACATGTGACAAGCTCAGGGACAACATTTTTTCACTTCATCCCCCTAGAGAATTAAGGTCAGCAGATTGTACACTCAAAAAAGATTTGCCATGCAATATATTCCTAGCATAAAAAAAATGGATTTCAAATGTACTTTACAATCGGTTATATATACAAAATAATATTAAAGCATTATTAAACAATTAAAAAAGAGGTTGTATTCTATGGAGAAAGCTTCTAAGATATCATGTGGTATGAACATTTCCATTACAATGTCTTTAAATCTATATGCAAATTGTTATTTAATACAGATATGTACAGTATGCAGAATTACAGTCTTGGTGCTAAATGTAATTGATGGTATTTACACTCACACATTGACAGATTCTGAAAAAAATGTCCTATATATAAAATAACCAAAAGAGGAATTTCTGATAAACAGATTTATTTTTTATTTCATTTGTGGTGGTGGGGCATGTTTAGTTCAGACTCCTCTGGTCTGGGCCCCTTTAGCAATTACAGGTATGAGATCTGTTATACGGAAACCCGTTATCCAGAAAGCTTCAAATTAAGCAAAGACCATCTCCTGTAGGTTCTGTTTTATCAAAATAATCTTTACATTTTTAAAAATGATTTCTTTTTTCTCTTTAATAATAAAACAGTACCTTGTTCCTAACTAAGATATAATTGATC
The DNA here is from genome assembly GCF_017654675.1 of Xenopus laevis. Classification (NCBI taxonomy): domain Eukaryota; kingdom Metazoa; phylum Chordata; class Amphibia; order Anura; family Pipidae; genus Xenopus; species Xenopus laevis. Next base: position 56,560,619 of record NC_054382.1, on the reverse strand, counting down.
CTTATCGGAAAAAGAACCATCCTATTTGGATTATGTAATGTTTACATGATTTTCTAGTAGTCTTAAGGTATGAAGATCCAAATTACAGAAAGATCCATTATCCAGAATACCCCAGGTACAGAGCATTCTGGATAACAGGTCCCGTACCTGTTATTTGAACTGTTTAATATTTTAGGGGTAGTCACCCCTGTAACTGAAACTTTATAGACTGGAAGGCTAGAAAACAGGTGGACTGTGCCCATTTTTTTAATTCTGGTCACTGCCCTCTGTATTATATTATTATAAATGAACCCTAATGAAAAATAGCAATTGCTGCAGAGATTTCTGTATTATGAGTTTCCATGTAAAAAAAACCACATATCTGTGTCATAAAAAGGCTTTGTTTAAAAAGGGCTGGGGGGAGGCCGCCCAGGAATAGGAAGCAGAAAGTGGTAGCATATGCTCTTGCAGCAGGAAAAACTGAGGAGAAAACTTGAGACTTAGGGGGTAATTTATCAAGGTTAGAATTTGAAGTTTAACTTGAATGTGTGGTATTTAAAAACCAGTGAGGTCATGTAGTTACATAGTTACATAGTTAGTTGCATAGTTACAGTTAAATTGGGTTGAAAAAAAATGAAGTCCATCAAGTTCAACCCCTCCAAATGAAAACCCAGCATTCATACACACACCCCTCCCTACTTTTAATTAAATTCTATATTTACATACCTATACTAACTATAGAGCTTAGTATCACAATAGCCTTTGATATTATGTCTGTTCAAAAAAATCATCCAAGCCATTCTTAAAGGTATAAACTGAATCAGCCATCACAACATCACCCGGCAGTGCATTCCACAACCTCACTGTCCTCACTGTGAAGAACCCCCTACGTTGCTTCAAATGAAAGTTATTTTCTTCTAGTCTAAAGGGGTGGCCTCTGGTACGGTGATCCACTTTATGGGTAAAAAGGTCCCCTGCTTTTTGTCTATAATGTCCTCTAATGTACTTGTAAAGTGTAATCATGTCCCCTCGCAAGCGCCTTTTTTCCAGAGAAAACAACCCCAACCTTGACAGTCTACCCTCATAATTTAAGTCTTCCGTCCCTCTAACCAATTTAGTTGCGCGTCTCTGCACTCTCTCCAGCTCATTTATATCCCTCTTAACGACTGGAGTCCAAAACTGCACTGCATACTCCAGATGAGGCCTTACCAGGGACCTATAAAGAGGTATAATTACGTTTTCATCCCTTGAGTTAATGCCCTTTTTTATGCAAGACAGAACTTTATTTGCTTTAGTAGCCACAGAATGGCACTGCCCAGAATTAGAAAATGTGTTATCTACAAAGACCCCTAGATCCTTCTCATTTAAGGAAACTCCCAACACACTGCCATTTAGTGTATAACTTGCATTTATATTATTTTTGCCAAAGTACATAACCTTGCATTTATCAACATTGAACCTCATTTTGTAAAAGTCAATGGGAGTTGTCCTGGGCAAAATTCAAGCCATTCTTTAAATTTGAGTTTTCTGAGTTTGTAGATATTTTCATAAAAAAAGCAGACATTCAAGTTTTTCTTAAATAGTTCATTTGAAGTAGAAAAAAAACCTCACAAATTCGATTTTTTATAAATAACAATCTTCATATTGTGTTTGATTAAATGGAATAAGATAATGGCTGGGCACTGTCAAAGGCAGGTTGTGGAAATCTGCCCATGGCCCCGTCTCTTCCAGTGTCAGAAGAATGAACAAATAAAATCGGTACTATGTTATAGAAAATCTTGCTGCGTGCAAAATACAAGTCCACACAAATTGTTCTTTCTTAGGAAAAGGTATTGATTGCCTATTTTGCCATTTGTCTCAGAACACCTACACACGTTTTTCACATGTCATCATTTTTGCTATAATACACACGCATAAAAGGAAGTGGGGCACTCCAAAAATAAACAGAAAAATGGCGCAAGTGTCTCCAACTGCTAGGAATCAATATCCAGACAAAAAATAGAAGTACTCTTGGAACTTGATTTCAAACAAAATTTCCTTTTTGTATTTATGTAGGGATGTGAAAATTTAGACACCCTTACTCTTTGTTGACAGGCACATTCTTAGTGATATTGACGCCTAAGTGGGTCCTTATGGGGGCCTTGTGCTTATGTAATCCCTGCAGTTCTCACAGTGGATACTAGATGGCACTGTGGCATAATATAAAAGGCTTGAAAGCCATGAGGTCAGGGCCATTGCTGCTGAACCTTTCCTTTGTTAGGCCACAGAGGTTAGAGGTGGTGGAACTCAGCCTGAGTATAGGAAATTATAGTTACACCCTTAAATGGATGACTCAGAACCTAAAAACCGGGGATACAAATCTGCCATCCACTATAAATCCTGTCCGGCTTCTACATATCCCCCCCCTCTGCCTCAACCCAGGGGAGGTGGAGGTACTAGTAGAGCCTAGACAATGGACTTGGGACAGAGCATTCATATGCTGTTTCCCGGGTCTGTGCTCTACTATATATTTGAACTCCTGGAGTGCCAGGAACCATCGGGTTACACTGGCGTTTGCCCCCCCTTTTTTTTCTGCTTCATCCAGTTGAGTGGGGCATGATCAGAGTTCAGACGGAATCTCCTACCTAAAAGGTAATAACGGAGGGAGTCCAAGGCCCACTTAATGGCTAGGCATTCTCGTGCAACTATTGCATAGTTTTTCTCCGCTGCAGTCAGCTTTCTACTGAGAAACACTATGGGATGCTCTTCCCCATTAATGACCTGTGATAGGACAGCTCCCAGACCTACGTCTGAAGCATCCGTCTGAACAATAAATTCCTTTGAGAAATCTGGTGCCACCAAGATGGGGTGGTGACAAAGAGCAGACTTGAGTTCGAGAAATGCCTTTTCAGCATCCATGTTCCACTCAACTTCTGACCTTTGGTCAGGTCAGTCAATGGGGTTGCTACTGTGGCAAAGTTGGGGACAAACCTACGGTAGTAACCAATCATTCCCAGGAATGCTCGTACCTGTTTCTTTGTTTTAGGGCGGGACCAGTTCTGGACAGCATCTACCTAATTTAGCTGGGGTTTTACTAGCCCTCTACCTACAATGTACCCAAGGTATCTTGCGTCTTCCATCCCTATGGTACACTTTTCGGGATTGCAAAACAGACGGTGTGTCCTGTGTCTACACTTTTCGGGATTCACCGTGTACCCAACCTGTCTCAGAGAGTCAAGAATCGCCTGGACTTTAGGCAAATGAGACTCCCAGTCCCTACTAAAGATGACAATGTCATCCAGGTAAACGGATGTGTACTTCTGATGGGGCCTCAAAAGTTTGCCCATTGCCCTTTGAAAAGTAGCTGGGGCAGTTTGTAAACCAAAGAGCATTCTCTTGTATATTTTTTACCTCCTCTGAGACAGCCTTTTGGCGAGCATCTGGAATGCGGTAAGGTTTATCCCAGCTCTGTTATTACATGATGCTCTATGACATTAGCAATCACCGGCAAATCAGAAAAAAATATCTTTGTTTCTCTGCAGAAACTCCCTTACTTGCTGGGTCTGGGCTTTTGACAGTGCTGTCAGGACACTGTCAGCACCAACCTGAGACTCAAGTTTCCCACTAGCCAGTGCCGAAACTTGTTCTCTATCCTTCAAAGGCTTTAACAAATTTATGTCATAGATTTGGTAGGGCTTTCTCTTACCAGGTTAGTGAACCTTATAGATCCTTATAGCCCACTTTTTCTACAATTTCAAATGGGCCCTGCCACTGGCCAATAATGTGCTCTCTACAGTGGGGATCAACACTGCCACTCTATCTCCCACTTGAAATTGCCTCACCTTAGCGGACTGGTTGTATACCCAGCGCTGAGCCTCATGGGCTCTTTGCAAGTGTTCCTTAACCAATGGCATCACTCCTGCGATCCTTTCCCTCATTTCAGAGATATGCTCCAAAACACTTTTGTGGGGAGTAGCTTCACTCTCCCAAGCCTCCTTGACAATATCAAGCAGTCCCCTGGGCCTGCACCCGTACACTAACTCAAAGGGGGAGAACCCTGTGGATGCCTGATGCACCTCCCGAATTGCAAATATAAGAGCAGGTAATAGACAATCCCAATCCTTACCATCTTTTTGTACCACCATCTTAAGCATGGTTTTTAAGGTCTTATTAAACCGTTCCACTAAGCCGTCTGTCTGAGGATGGTAGACAGACATACGTAATTGCTTTATATGGAACAATTTGCACACACCTGACATAACCTTTGACATGAATGGGGTACCCTGGTCAGTGAGTATCTCCTTGGGAAACCCTGTCCTTGAAAACATCAGAAGCAGCTCCCGGGCAATGGCTTTAGATGTGGCATTCCTTAAGGGAATGGCTTCCGGGTATCGGGTGGCGTAATCAAGGATTACCAAGATATACTGATGCCCTTGGGCAGATTTTACCAGGGGACCTACCAAGTCCATTGCTATACGTTCGAATGGTACCTCGATAATGGGTAAGGGCACCAGGGGGCTGCGAAAATGAGAAGCCGGAGCAGTAACAATAAGTTTTTACTTCGGACTTTAAACCTGGCCAGAAAAAATGGTCTGTGATTCTTGCTTCGGTCTTCTCTGCCCCCAAGTGTCCACCCAGTGCATCATCATGCGCCAGGTCAAGTACCATTCGTCTGTATGGCTTTGGAACTAACAGTTGTTCCACCACCTCCTCACGGACCTTGGTGACTCTATAGAGTAGATCGCCATTTACAGCGAAGTGCGGCCAACGCTTCTCTGCTCCTGCTTCTTGGGAAACCCCATTTATCACCACCACTTGTTCTCGGGCATTAACTAAGGTAGGATCCTGCATCTGGGCAGTGCTAAAGGCTCCCCTTGACACATGTAGATCAGGAGATACGGGGCTTAATGAATCATCCTCATCATCCTCCCCAAGCATTACCTGTAACGGGAAGAAATCCCCCCCTCAGAGGACGGCTCGGTCCTCTGACCAGGATCCTCAATTACCTTATTACCCTTTTCCAGAGTTTGGGGCTGTGACACAATATCATTTTTACATTCATGCATTATATCATTTTCAGCACCCCTTGGGGTTTGGGAACCCACCCTCAAGTCAGTGGTTTTCTTCTCCATACTGTCCCATAATTCCCAGAGCTTTGGAAAGTCATGCCCCACAATAACGGGGTGTAGCAGTTTACTCACCACTGCCACCTCATGCACCATGGATTCCCCATCAACAGTTATGGTAACTGGGACTAGCGGGTAAGACCGGGTATCTCCGTGGATGCAAATTACCCGGAGTGACTTGGACACTGGTTCAAATTCGCCAATAACACTGTCCAATACCAGGGTCACCATGCTCCCCAAATCGAGGAGAGCCTTGACTGGAACCTGATTAATGTAGACAGTACACTCGAACTGCCCCTCAACTGAGTCATGGCATGCAGTGCAAACTTTGTGGGGGGATCACAGCGGGATTGTTAGCATAAATGCAGGCCACTCCAAGGTGAAAAGAAAAACAGTCTGTTTATTTTGAACACAAAGAGCTTCCAGCAGCAGTCAAAATGCAACAGAAAGAAAAACAGCTTCATTCAGCAACATAAAGTCCAGCAATAAACAAAATAGCTTACTTTAGCGTTTTTAAGTTTTCAGTACCCCAAGGTACTATCCAGGCTTGGTCTGTGGGGAAAACACCAGGCGAATATCCCCCTGGCTATCAGGCCCCCCCAGGTCTCTCAAAGTACAGCCGTTCCAACAAATACAGCCCAGCCCTCCTGTGCAGCTCCTTCTCTCACACACCTCCACACCTGCTGCTGACTTCCTTAAACACCCCTTGGCTGTCCAGCACACCTTCTGGCTGCTTAACCCTCTGGTGTTTCTTAAAGGGAACATACTTAAATGGATGGCTCAGAACCTAAAAACCGGGGATACATATCTGCCATCCACTATAAATCCCGTCCGGCTTGTACACTATATATATATTATTATATTTATCCTATATAGATAGATAACAGATTTTTGTTCTTCTGGGACAATTCTGTCTAGTGGTAATTCTAATTCAGGCTCACCATGTCTGACAATTCAGGTGACAACCTTTTTCCCAGGGTGGCTTCCGTTAAATTTTTAGCTTGTGCCAAATGCCGCAGACGTCTGCCATCTGGTCACAAGAAACTTTTATGCTCCAGGTGCAAGCCTAGGGAGCTGATTCCAGAGCCGGTTCCAGAAACACCAGGACCCAGTCCTCAGGACCCAAGTCCCCCCCGCCATTTCTCCAGCCCAGACCAGGGACCCCTCACCACAGAGGCCTCAATCCCCTCCTGAGTGGGCATCCCATTTGGCTTCCGGCATTCCTAAATTGGCCCTGTCTCTAGACAAGCTTCTTGCCTGTCTAGACAACCCTAGGCCCAAGCCTTCCAAGCATAGGGCCCCCTCTCCCTCCAAGGATAAGTGTGAAATGGAGTCCAACTCTCCTTCCCCCATGCTACCTGACTCAGATGACGAGCAAGCACTTTCCGATGGAGAACTGTCCCATAGTTCGGGCCAGGAAGAGAAGGAATCGTCAAACCTATCCTCCGAAGTAATCAACTCCCTGATTGCTTCAGTCCTAGAAACCTTATATCTGCATGAACCTGGAACCAGCTCCAGTTCAACTCCTCGCCTTTTCAAATGCCAGAGTAGATTCTCCCCTTCTTTCTCCTCCCATGACCAACTGGATCAGATCATTCAGCAAGAGTGGGACAAGCCAGAGAGACGTTTTCAAGCAAACCGTCATTTTCTGAAGCTGTTCCCCTTTTCGTCTGAACTCAAACAGAAAAGTGGTCTTCTCCTCCTTCAGTGGACGCTTCAGTTTCACATCTTTCGAAGAACACAACACTACCAGTCCCAGATGCAGCCTCATTTAAGGACTCAATGGACAAGAAGCTGGAGGGAATTCTACGTTCATTATTCTCCACTTGTGGTACCTTCCTTTGACCATTCTTGGCCTCTGTGTGGGTCAGTAGAGCTGTCCAATCCTGGTGGAACTCCCTATGCCGTGCCATCTCCACAGGGGTTCCCCGGCACGAACTCTCCTAGTTAGCGTAGTAGATCAAAGAGGCCAATGACTTATGTGAGGCTTTGCTCGATGCAGCACAGGTGATTAGCAAAATGCCTGCTTTAGCGGTGGCTGCTCGCCACTCACTATGGATGAAGCTCTGGGCAGCGGACCTCTCTTCCAAGAAGTCCCTAACTTCTATTCCATTCAAAGGCAAGCTCCTCTTTGGTCCCGATCTCGACAAGATCATAAGTCAAGCGACTGGGGGAAAAAGCACTCTGCTCTCCCAACCAAAGACTCAAGATTCCTTTCATAGAGGAAGATTTTTTTGTGGCCCCCAGAACAAGGGTGCAAGGTCATCCCCTCCCCGACATTCATCTACAGGAAGAGGACATTTTGGAGCAAAGCCCAGATCTACATGGCAGTCACGAAAGCCTCCATCAAAGCCGGCCGGCAAACCTACATCTGCATGGCTGTGTTCCACCACTGCCAAGCACAGTGGCTGTCAGGGGTGGACTTCGCTGATGAATGGCTGACCCTGACTCAGGACTCCTGGGTTCACGAGACTGTAACCAGAAGCTATCAATTAGAGTTTGCCTCCCTCCCCCCTCGCCATTTCTTCATGTCCCAGTTCTCAGGCGCTTCACGAAGCCAAGCTTCTCAAATCAGACGTCATCATGTCGGTTCCACCCAAAGAAAGATTCAAAGGATACTACTCAAATTTATTTGTAGTTCACAAAAAGGACGATTCAGCTCGCCCAATCGTGGACCTCAAGGAACTCAACATCTTCATACGTCCACAGAGGTTCAAGATGGAGTCTCTAAAATCTGTCATTGCAGCGATGTCTCCCGGTCAATTCTTGGTTTCCCTCTATATTAAGGATGCCTACCTTCATGTACCTATTTTCCCACTCCATCACTGGTTTTTGCATTTTGCTATTCAAAATCAACACTACCTGTTCACAGCACTTCCATTCGGACTGACCTCAGCTCCTTGAGTCTTCACCAAGATCATGGCAGTAGCCACGGCGCTGATCCGCACTTCAGGGGTGTCCATAACACCATACTTGGACGACCTACTAATCAAGGCACAGACCTTTGCAGAGGCTCAACAGGCTCTTCAGGTCACTATGGACAAGCTGCAGGAGTTGGGCTGGTACCTCAACCTGGACAAGTCCTCACTAATCCCAAGTCAATCGATGATATTTTTGGGGATGCTCATCAATAAGCAGACACAGACTGTTTCCCTCCCCCCAGACAAGGTTCATCATTTACGGACCCTAGTCCTATCCCTGTTGTCGAGACTGACTCACACAGCGAAAATTCTGCATGAAGGTTCTAGGAGTCATGGTTTCGACCATTGAAGCAGTACCCTTTGCACAGCATCACCTCAGGGAGTGTCAGTGGAATATCCTTTCAGCATGGAAATGCAAATCTTTACTTCAGGTGATCCGACTTACACACAAGACTCGAGCATCTCTTCACTCGTGGACCCAAACCAATCATTTGACCAGGGGCAGACCCCTCGGGACCCCCAGTGATGCCTTCTCACAAAAGACGCAAGTCTCTCCAGGTGGGGAGCAGTACTAGAGGGATGTTCAGCTCAAGATCACTGGACCCTGGCAGAGAAAAATCTCCACATCAATTTTTTGGAAATTCTGGCAATCCGCCTAGCCTTAGTCCACTGGCAACAGGAGCTAGCGGGACAGGCAGTAAAGATTCAGTCCAACAATGCCACTGCGGTAGCATATATAAATTGCCAGGGTGGCACAAGAAGCAGGAAGGACTTAAACAAGGTTGGACTCATTTTACACTGGGCGGACCCAACAGTCCCAGCTGTCAGCCATCTACATACCGGGACTCTTAAACTGGGAAGCAGATTTTCTCATCAGGTCTCTAGACCTGGGTGAGTGGTCTCTAAATGAGAAGATTTTTCAAGCTATCACTCAAAGATGGGGGATACCAGAGGTAGATCTCATGGCTTCCCGCCACAACCAAAATGTACCACACTTCTTCGCACACTACAGGGACCCCCTTGCCTTGGCAGCGGATGCCCTAACCTCTCCTTGGGACTTCTGACTCACATACGCCTCTCCTCCTCTTCCGCTCCTTTCCAGAATGATCAAGAAGTTGCAGAGGGAAAGCTCCACCGTCATCCTCATAGCACCAAGATGGCCTCGCCGCATGTGGTTCTCAGACCTAGTGAACCTCTCGGTGGAGGAACCATGGATTCTACCATCCATTCCAGATCTCTTATCACAGGGACCAATTCTTCACCCATGCCCAGACAGCCTCAGATTGACAGCGTGGCTATTGAGACCGAGATACTAGAAAGAAAGGGATACTCTGATGCTGTGATACTCACCATGTGTGCAGCTCACAAGCCTGTTTCCGCCAAGACCTACCATAGAGTATGGTCCATTTACCAACGGTGGTGCCAAGACCATGGAGCAGACTTTTGGAAGTTTTCTACTCCCAATCTACTGGCTTTTCTTCAAACGTGTCTCACCATGGGATTCTCCTTCCTACAGGGGGTAGCACATGTGAAACCTCCTATCCGAGCTCTGTGCCCACCTGGGACCTTCCTCTCATTCCTTAAATGGCTCAGATGGCCATAGCTTCAGCATGGAGAGTTGCAGAGTTTCCTCCTCGATCTCCTCTATTTCCTTTTTTGACCTTCCACCAGGATATACGGTCCTTCGCACAGTCCCGTCCTTCTTGCCCAAGGTGGTATCCGATTTTCACCTAAACCAGGAAATTGTCATTCCTACCTTTTGCCCATCTCCTTCCAACACTAAGGAAATGGCCCTTCATTCTCTGGATCCTGTCAGGGCTCTCAAGTATTACCTTCATCGAGTTGAAGACATCCGCAAATCGGATTCTCTCTACATTATTATGTCTGGTCCCTGTCGGGGCATTCCAGCCTCTAAGGCGGTGATTTCACGTTGGATCAAACAGGCATTTCAAAGGGCTTACACAGCACAGAGACTTAAACCCCCTGTTAGCTGAACAATTGTGCAAGGCTGCCACGTGGACATCTATCCACACTTTTGGTAAATTTTACCAGTTTGACACATTTGCATCTGCCATCCGCTATGGCAGGAAAGTCCTTCAAGCCGTAGTGGCTAGTTCCACCTAGGCCTCTCTTCCTGTCCATACATATTATCAGGGGACAGCTTTGGTAAGTCCCCACTGTTCCTGTGTCCCCCAAGTGTGACAATGGAGAAAAGGAGATTTTGTGTACTCACCGTTAAATCTCTTTCTCTTCAGTCACTTGGGGGACACAGGAATTCCCTCCCTGGATTCTGGATTGAGGCCTTTTCATTTGAACTCAGACATGGTTGGCTAAAACAACCAAGAAGAATCCAATGGCACACAGGTCTGTATGAACACTTCTAGTGTTTATTTAAAGCATTTCGGGGAAACCCCCTTTGTCAAGCATAAGGATTCAAACACACATGTGCATATAAATAGGCAATAAATAATTAAATAGTGATGTCATAATTGGTGTACCAATCAGTGCAAGTAGTGAATAAAAAAAATATACAAGGCTCCTTCTCCACCAATCACAGCATCTCGTTATGTTGTGTGAGTGCTAAAAGTCCAGTATTAATCCATCCTCAAATAGTGTAATGGGTAAAATGTCCAAAAAGGAAAGAGAAAATCCATGTGATCCTTTATAAAAAAGAAAATATCAGTGACATATAAAGAAGTAAAATTTGGTATATAAAAAAACCTCTAAATGTGCAAAATTATCTAAAAATAATTTTAATTTTTTTTTCTAAGAAGCCTTAATATAAATACACACCTCACTAAGACTGCCCAAATACATAATTGTTCTACTCATTACTACCAAGCTTGCAAAATGTATATGTGAAAAAATAGAGAAAAGATCACTCTTACCCTATGTGAGGCAAGCAGGAGAGCTGTCCCTTATTGTAAAACATAGAAAATTATCTGAAAAAAATGAGACAAGAAAAATTTTGTTTCACTCAAAAGTTTTTTATTTTTACTTCCAGTTCACATAATAAAAACCATACTTTCACAATCGTACAATATCTCCATTGCAGATGTTTAAACATTATGTCTAAATGCAATACAGCTCAAATGTCACTTACAGTACAATTGTATAATAGCATCATAATGAAAATGTATACAGTGTATCAAACCGCAATATAGCTCAAATAGTGATCACTGAACCGGATCAAAACAAAAAAAAAGAAAAAGAGAGGAAAAGGAAAGAAAAAAAAAGCAAGAAAAGAGAAGAAAGAGAAAAAGATAGATCCCCCACTCCACACAGTATATAGGTAAAGCATATCCCAAAATGCTACCCACTATAGCTCCACGATATTATTGGAAAGCAAGCTGTTTTGTAATAATATACATTCTCCAGGGTGCCCAAATTTCTGTAAAATTATCCAGATTATCCTGTATACGAGCGGTAAGCTCTTCCATTGTGCAAATTGTATTGATTTTGTGCAAAGTTTGTTGCCACGGTATTTCTGGAGATAACCAGTTGATTGCCAGGGTCCACTTAGCAGCCGAAAGAACATGTTTAGTTAAATGTCTAGCTGACCTATTGAGCAATACAATCGGAAGATTATGCAACAATTCCCACGGATTGAACGGAAATGTCACTGAACAGAGTTCCTGTATTAAAACATGTACTGCATGCCAATGACGTTGCGCCATGGGACAAGTCCACCATACATGGATTAAGGAGCCAATATCATCGCAACCACGAAAACAAAGGGGGGAATGCAACTGTGAAATTCGATGTTTTCTTTGAGGCGTCATATACCATCTGGTCATGAGCTTGTATGAAAGTTCTTTAAGCGCCACATTCTCAGACACTTTCTTAGTAGCCATCCAAATTTCATTCCATCCATTGCTAGGAAGCTGTATCGGCATATCTGGTTCCCAGGCGATGCAGTAAGCTGGGCTAGCCTTAAAAGTGATTGAGAGCATCTGAGTATAAAGTACGGAGATCATACCTCTAGTAAGTGGAGAATTTTTGCAAAAATGCTTCAAAAATAGTGTTGTCCTGAGATGTCACAATGAGTAGAAGACCCTGCACAAAATGTCGGACTTGAGCATAAACATAAACTTCAGAATCCGGAAAATCATATGTAAACTGCAACAATTGAAAAGACTTCATGTGATAAGGACCTAGAAGAGAATGTATCGTGTTTAAGCCATTTCGCATCCATTTTTCAAAAAGCTGCGCTTGCAGCCCTGGAGCAAAGGAAGGGAGACAAGAAAAATTTTAAATATAACCATTGACTATAAAAAACACGTTATATTGTATTCCTCGTTCAGTCCTTTTGGATGGCGTGTTTGAAGCAGCCAAATCCAGTAACATTCTCTTGTTGTTGATATCCTGTCCCTGTCTAACATTTACTTTTTCAACAATCTGCCATCTTACTTGCGACACCTGGTGGCCATGGGAATAAAAATGTTTAGCCAAAAGCGTTTCTTTTCTTGTTTTCTGCTCTTTTTTACCTTCAGTGTTTTTCTCACAGGACGTATTTGGTTTAAAATTACGTATTACTGATTTGTGTTCATTAAGTCGAATTTTAATAGGCCTTGTGGTTTGTCCTATATAAGCTTTCTAACAAGGACATTTTATACAATAAATCACAATATGGCTGTCACAGGTAGAAAAGCAGTTGATCTGATGCGTCGTGCCCAATGTGGGATGCATCACCACCTCTCCTGGTAGAATCCAATTGCAGTGTCCCCATTTGCCACAGGGGAATGTACCTTTAGTGTTCACCATCTGATGGAGATCCCTTTTGTTCGTTTGCCTGGATTTTAGTAAATCCCCAATATTTTTACCCCTCTGGTGAGCACTCACATCATAACGATATGCTGTGATTGGAGGAGAACGAGCCTTGTATATTTTTTATTCACTACTTGCACTGATTGGTACACCAATTATGACATCACTGCACTCTGCTTTAAATAAACACTAGAAGTGTTCATACAGACCTGTGTGCCATGGATTCTTCTTGCATTGTATTGGGAGGTGGCCGAGCCTCCACCTGTGTGCACCAGGCTTATCTACTCCATTTTGCTCGTATGGTGTGCAAGAACACACAACTTCTTCTGGTTACACTATCCTTCGGCAGTGGTTTCTCAGCACCCCTCAAGTGGCGTTTGCCTAAATATGTCTTTTGCAGACATTGCAGCAACTACGGATCAAAGAGCTGATATGTTCTCTTTCACTGAGGCTGAGAGAAAGAAAATTCTTAATACAGCCCACAGCTTGCCTTTTAAACTACCAGCAGTGGAGCAGAATCTGCTACATACCCTTGAACCGTTGAAACAACGTAAAACCTAGTCCCTTTGTAAAATGTATAATGAAGCAATAGAATTCTTAATGAATCAGACAAAATTGAGCATAGGACTGGCCAGATTTGGGATGACTTTGACGTAGTTGGCCAGCTTAAATATATTGCAATATATGGACAAACAATCCCTGTTTTGTTTAAAGGGTAAGGCATTTTTTAGTAGCAGTATGCACAAAATATCGCTGTCTTAAATATATTGATAATGGGTTGAGTGCAGAGGACTCTTGTATTTGACTATATGTATTTTGTGGTCACAGCCTCATTGCACCCCGCCATATGGTTTTAAAAAATAGTGGTGAGCACAACTTTCCCTTGTTTGTTACAGTTGAAACAACGTGAAACATCATGGGCGCAGCACTATTCCTCTCTACTAGAATATGCAAAGGCACAACGCATTCCTCGTGGGCTACGAGTGAAACTATATCCTGTTCTGTTCAAGGACAATCACGACTTCCCCCAGAAATGGCAGGGGAAACTGAACTGCTGCTCCCTGGATCTCATCACACTCACAGTTCAGCAACTACACACTGGGATGAGGGAACTGAAGCAACAAATCCATATAGCAGAGGAGAGTTATCGTTCAGCCCCCGATGCGGACACAAGCAGATTGAGCGAATTGGAGCAGCAGATGGCGCAGCTTGCCTCACAGTGATCTTTTCTCTATTTTTTTCCATATAAATGTTGCAAGCTTTGTAGTAATGAGTAGAACAATTATGTATTTGGCCAGTCTTAGGGGCAAATTCACTAAAGTCCGGAAATTCGCTAGCACAGCCTTAGCCGCACTTTGCTAGGCGAATTTGCGCTCAGAAGGCGAAAGGTACCAAAGTTGCACTAGCGTCAATTCGTCAGGGTAAGCGAAGTTGCGCTATCGAAGGCTAATTTTCATGCAGCGCCAAATTTAAATTTGAATGTATGCAGCAGCGCATACAGAACACTTCACAAGCCCAAGGAAAGTTAATAAAAGTTTATATAGGTGTTCTAATGCCATACACATGTGCCCAAAGTATATTTAAGGTGCCATATGTTAACAAATGTAGGGGGGAAGGTGAGCACCCTAAAAAAAAATATTTCGTTGGTTTTCAGCCTACCACCCAAAAAATGTGTTTTTTTGGGACTTTGAAAAATTTTCAACTATTTTGGGACTTTTCAACATTTTTTTTACTAACTCCTATCTACTCTATTGAACTTCGCCTACTCTGACCTGGCGAAGTAAACTCTAGCGAAGGAGGTAACGTTCAGAAAAAAAACTTAGTAATTTTTCCCTCTTCGCAACAGTGCAACTTCTCCAGCGTTAGGGTGCGCAGTTGCCCTACTCAATCTACATCGCTGGCGAATTTTCTTTTGCGAAGTGTCAAAATTATGTTTTTTATATACCAAATTTTACTTCTTTATATGTCACTGATATTTTCTTTTTATAAAGGATCACATGGATTTTTTCTTTTTCCTTTTTGGACATTTTAGCCATTACACTATTTGAGAATGCATTAATACTGGACTTTTAGCACACACATCATAACGATATGCTGTGATTGGTGGAGAAGGAGCCTTGTATATTTTTTTATTCACTACTTGCACTGATTGGTACACCAATTGTGACATCACTGTTTAATTATTTATTGCCTATTTATATGCACATGTGTGTTTGAATCCGTATGCTTGACAAAGGGGTTTTCCCCCGAAACGTTGCACTGCACTCCGCTTTAAATAAACACTAGGGGGCACATTTACTTAGCTCGAGTGAAGGATTAGAATGAAAAATACTTTGAATTTCAAAGTATTTTTTTAGCTACTTTGACCATCGAATTGGCTATTTCGACCTTAGAATCGAAGGATTCAAACTAAAAACCATTCGACTATTCGACCATTCGATAGTTGAAGTACTGTCTCTTTAAAAAAAACTTCGACCACCTACTTCGCCACCTTAAACCTACCGAGCATCAATGTTAGCCTATAGGGAAGGTCCCCATAGGCTTTCCTAGCTTTTTTTGATCAAAGGAAAATCGTTAGATCGATGGATTAAAATCCTTCGAATAGTTCGATTCAAAGGATTTAAACGATCGTACGAACGAAGGAAATGCGGTAAATCCTTCAACTTCGATATTCGAAGTCGAAGGATTTTACATAGACAGTCGAATATCGAGGGTTAATTAACCCTCGATATTTGACCCATAGTAAATGTGCCCCTAGAAGTGTTCATACAGACCTGTGTGCCATTGGATTCTTCTTGCATTGTATTGGGAGGTGGCCAAGCCTCCACCTGTGTGCACCAGGCTTATCTACTCCATTTTGCTCGTAGGGTGTGCGAGAACATACAACTTCTTCTGGCTTAGACAACCACCAGTTTTTTTGTACATAGTTCTATTCTCACAGTTTTTTGATATAGTAACCTCTTGTTCTGCTTGGGTACGAACTGAGCTGTATCTGTTGCAGAGGGGGATATAGCAGGCAGAGGGAGGGACTAGTTTATTTTAATTGTTGTGTCCTACCTCCTAGTGGTGCCAGCTATACCCCACTGTTCCTGTGTCCCCCAAATGTCTGAAGAGAAAGAGATTTAATGGTGAGTACACAAAATCTCCTTATTGCCTCCCAAAAACTGAAGGTCTGAGGCTTGTGCACCTGGACCTCACATCTAAATTGATAAGTCAACTACATGGACGTTTTCGGCGCGATCTGATGAGCCTATACAAATGGCACAGGTGATAAACAGCACCCTTCTATATTTTCATCCTCCTATATGAAGGTAAAAAGGCCCTTGAAACTCTCTTGGATTTTGATATGCTTTTGCTATTGAAGACCAATGACAGTGTAGAGAGAGAGTGAGTGAGTGAGTATGTGTGTGTGTTGTGACATGCCACTGGCCTGCACATGCACTTTTATGGGGGAAATAGCATTTGGTAGGCAGGTATCGTAGGATTTGGAGCTTAGAGACAGGGATACCAAGGCTTCTGACAAAACACAGGTTTATTAAGCACTGGGCATTCCCAACAAAAAGCAACAAAACCCCAGTTCAGCAACTTCAATGTAGAACATGCATGGTCCAGTTTAACAATTTCAAAACAAAAACCTTCAGGGTTCTCTCCCCTTTGGTCGCTCACCCCTCCTGGGACTCAGGCTCACTAGCCTCTGACACACTCTTGCTGGCAAAAATTACCTGCCCCTTAATTGTAGCAAAATCGTGTCTGAAAATATGATGTGTCTTTAACATATTATTCACTTTTTACAAATGGCAAAATACTCTGTCCAGATATACTGACAGCACAGATTCATTACTTACCACAATTAGCTGGACCTGGAGACCAAAAGGGATGCTTATGTGCAAACATAAAATGTGTCACTGGGCAAGACCGAGTTGAACTCAACGTTTGATTAGTAGAAATAACCCTCTGTATTAAATATTGTTCTACAATATCTTGTATTGACCATTGTATTTGTATTATTGGATTGAACAATAATGGTCTGTAAGTAGTAGTGTCTCCCAATTGCTGGAATACCTCATTAACATAATCTTTCTTGCCCCTCCAAATAAAACACCCCCTTGTTCATCACATCTTTCCATCTAGATAAAGCAGATAATATGAAGCTTTCTGATTTATATTATGTACTGCTGAGATTTCCAAACATTTTATGTTTTTTGTGCTTTCAGCTCCTTTCTCCACCAGAAGTCCTCAACTGCTGTTCCAAAAAAAAATTATCTTGAGTTTGTGTATTTACAAGTTCCTTTTCTGTATATCGAGTAAACATATTTGCTGCAATACTTCAGATCATCTGTGGATTTGTTAAATTTAATCTATAATATTCTGCAAACGTGCCACTGTGTAATTCCAGGCATACATTTTTCCTTAACCACAAGCCAAACAAACTTTCATACCCCTAAATACACTAAAAAGGCCCCCAATTACCTATCCCCATCACCATGGCCATTCAGAGAGAATTTTCCGGGGGGGGGCAAGAGAAAAATTTTTTTTACACAAATTACTTGTACATTCATTTTACATACCCTAATTTTAAGTTCTTCCATATTTTAGTCTGTGCACAACAAAATGTCACTAGCATAGAAACTATGTTTAAGCATTCCATTTCAGTCTATGGCAAAGCTGCATTGTTCCCAGAGTGGCAGAAGGGTTAAACGATGAGTCATCCAAAAAAAACAATGAGGTGGATACAGGACAGGAGCATAAGTGTGAGGTGCAAAAATATATATTATAGATATCTCTATCTATATAGATATATAGAATGAGGCAGAGAGTTATTAGAGATGGAGAGGTGAGTTTGGGGTTAACTCAGTAGAATGTAAAGGGAAAGGGTAAAACACTAATGGGGGAATGTAATAAAAGTCTTTAACAGAAAAAATATTCGCAATGCGAAAAGTTATGCTTCTGTGCGAACAAATTTGCCTTTGTGCGAATTTAATATAGCTTTTGCAAACCCGGAAACTGTTTAACGACCACTTGCGACAGTCGAAGAAGGTTTGCAAATTTTATAGTTAGCGCCAGTGCGCAGTGAATGTAATAAAAAAGCTTCTTACTGAAAAGGTTGTTATGTTTGCTCCAAAAGATTAAGACACCTTCAAGCACTTCTTAAAAGTGGGCAATGCGCAATTAAAATTCGCAGTGCGCAATTAAAATTTGCAATGTAATAACAGTTTAAGGAAGAGTATTACATTGCGAAATTAGACTTTTTGTTCTCATTTGTACTAATAGTTTTGCTCTTTGCAACTTTTATTACATCCCCTATAAGAGAACAGTGAAAAGAGTGAGGCCATGGATAGGTGTGGGATTCAATGGAACAGCATGGTTGTAGGCAAAACCCACAGCCAACCTGTACCTATAAGATTAAATAATGAATGTAGTTACACAGCTATACACAGTTTGCTCTTGAAAAATGGATTTCAGTGGAGTCTGCTGTTTGATGTTATCAAACTACTCAAAGACTATAAGATCCAGTTGAATACGTTTTTGGTGTATTTTGATGCAGACAGTTTGACTACTGACTGCCTCATGGTAAAGGTATAGCATCTATTAGACAAGTGACATGGTCTCCCATTGAGTTTCTTTGTGCCTTATTCGACTTGCCATTGTCAAATAATACTTTTATGTTTGAGGAAATGTTTTACCTGCTGATTGCAGGCACAGCTATGGGTTGAAATGTGTCACCATCATTCTACAAACTTCATATGGGGTATTATGATCAATCCCAGATTTGATGGGCAGCCCAATACCTTTCTACAAATGTTATATCGATGACTGCAGGGTTGACAAAGCTCCCAAAAGCTGCTATTAACCTGGATGCACTTGCTGTGTTACTTGCAATGGTATACCTTACATTGCCAATTTCAAATATCCATATACTGGAGCAATGTTCAAGATGGGCCACAGACACAATAAGCGCTGGTAACTTGTTACTCCTTAGATGTGAAGCAAATTGGATGTATAGATTTTACAACTGTTTGAATCAGGCTGCTGACAGGTTTAAAGCAACTTAAAGCAAACAAATCATCTGAAAAGGATAAGTATTTCTTAACTGCTATTTTATATTAAGGTTTATATTTAACTACTGTGGTTTTATTTTTTTAAAGGTTTTTTTTTCTGTCTTGGGTGCTAAACAGCAAAGTTTGGTGTACTAGTGTGCTTACAGCAAGTTTGTCACAACCTGCTTTACTTTGCAGTTTTCCCTTCGTTTGAGGGGGTGGGGTTTGATTAGTTGCACCTGAACAGACTGTATAAATAGAACCCCTGGCACTCCAGTGAGTCTGTTTGAATCAGGCTGCTGACAGGTTTAAAGCAACTTAAAGCAAACAAATCATCTGAAAAGGATAAGTATTTCTTAACTGCTATTTTATATTAAGGTTTATATTTAACTACTGTGGTTTTATTTTTTTTAAAGGTTTTTTTTTCTGTCTTGGGTGCTAAACAGCAAAGTTTGGTGTGCTAGTGTGCTTACAGCAAGTTTGTCACAACCTGCTTTACTTTGCAGTTTTCCCTCCGTTTGAGGGGGTGGGGTTTGATAAGTTGCACCTGAACAGACTGTATAAATAGAACCCCTGGCACTCCAGTGGAGCTTGCTCTAGTGTTAGCTTCTCTTAAGTGTTTGCTCGTTAAGTGGGGGATCTGTAAGTGGAGTTATAAACACTGGAGTGATCTGTAAGTGGAGTTATAAACACTGGAGTGATCTGTAAGTGGAGTTATAAACACTGGAGTGATCTGTAAGTGGAGTTATAAACACTGGAATGATCTGTAAGTGGAGTTATAAACACTGGAGTTACAAACTAAAGGAGGTTCAAACTAGGTCAAAAGTTTTGTTCTAAACCCTCATTTTCTATTTTATATATTTATTTTTATTTTTTCCTGTTTTGATCTGTAACTGGGATAATGAGTGCTAGCAAGATTGAAGGTCTGACTCAGTGCACAGTCTGCCATATGTATGCAGATTTGGAACAAGAGATCCAAAATGCTTAACTCTGTGGTGGCTGTGAGCAAATTGCCACTTTGGAGGCTCAAGTTAGAGCACTAGAGCAACAAATTGCAACATTGCAGTCGATTGACAATCTTGAAAGGAGTCTTTTGCTCACTGAGCAGGACCTAGCGGGGTCAGATAGTTTGGGGGGAACAGAACAGCAGCAGGATATTGAGGCAGCTAACTGGGTGACAGTTAGAAAATCTAAGGTGGGCAAAAGGAAAATGGAGGCTGATCCGGGGATTATACATCGCAACAAATTTGCCAGATTGTGTGAAGATGATGGGAGTATGAACTCTGGATTGGCAATTCTAGATGGGGCTGATCTCTCTAACAGCCGGGAGACCAGTTTCTCTAGTAGTGGTGGGGAGGAGAGTAGAGTCAGGCCTAAGCAGATTGTGGTTGTAGGGGACTCAATTATTAGGAAAGTGGATAGGGTAATTTGTCGTCCGGATCGCTACAACCAGACAGTTTGCTGTCTACCTGGTGCCAGGGTTCGGCATGTGGTTGATCGGATAGACAAATTATTGGGTGGGGCTGGGCATGACCCAGCTGTCTTAGTGCATATTGGTACTAATGACAAAATAAATGGTAGATGGAAGACCTTAAAGAATGATTTCAGGGATCTAGGCTCTAAGATCAAGGAAAGGTCTTCCAATGTAATCTTTTCTGAAATTTTGCCTGTGCCACGTGCAAGTTTAGGAAAACAGCAGGAGTTTAGGGAGCTAAATGCGTGGCTCAAGTCTTGGTGCAGGAAGGAAGGGTTTGGGTTCCTAGAGCACTGGGCTGACTTTTCGTTGGGGTACAACCTATACAGCCATGACGGTTTGCACCTCAATGGAAGGGGGTCCGCGGTGCTAGGGGAAAGAATGGCTAAGAGGTTGGAGGAGTGTTTAAACTAGGCAAGGGGGGGGTGGGTGAGATAAAGGATTATGGGGAAGCTAGTGTAGACGGGGCAGTGGGGTTAGTAAGGGGTCATGGGGGAGGAGTGAGGGGGGCATACAGTTTACCAGCTAACGAGATCCCTCTGTTACAAGGAAAACAGAATAATACTAACTTAACGTATAATTCTTCACTAAGTAATGCACATTTCAAAAGTAAAAGTAGTAACCTCCGCTGTATGCTGGCAAATGCACGGAGTTTGTCAGGTAAAATGGGAGACCTAGAATTAATTGCATGCTCTAAAAATTATGAAATAATTGGTATCACTGAGACCTGGTGGGATGAAACATGTGACTGGATTGTGAATTTAAATGGTTACACCCTTTTTAGGAGGGACAGAGGGATTAAAAAGGGTGGAGGAGTGTGTTTGTATGTAAAGCCTGAATTAAAGCCATGCGCTAAAGAAATAAAAATAGCTGGCACTGGTGAGGGTGTAGAATCACTCTGGGTAGAGATTTTGACTGGGCAAAAGGTAACAAAAAGAATTATCATTGGTGTATGCTATAAACCACCTCGTATAAGTGTCGAGTATGAAGCCCAGCTACTCTTGCAGATACAAGCGGCTTCACAGCTGGGTCAAGTTGTTGCTATGGGTGACTTCAATTATCCAGACATTGACTGGGGTAATGGGGTTGCTAAAACAGAAAAAGCTAGTAGGTTTGTAAATATGCTGAATGACAACTTTTTATTCCAGCTCGTTCAAGAACCTACTAGGAATAGCTCTCTTTTGGACCTTGTAATAACTAACAATACTGAACTCATCTCTAACATTTGTGTGGGTGAGCATTTAGGGAATAGTGATCATAACATGGTCTCCTTTGAGATTCTGTTGCAGAAGCAATTCTATAAGGGAGTAACGAAAACACTAAATTTCAGACGTGCAAACTTTGACAGTATAAGGGCATCTCTGCAACATATTGAGTGGGAAATGCTTTTCACAGGGTTAAACACAGAACAAAAATGGGAAGTCTTTAAAATGCTGCTTAATAAATATACTTGTCAGTATATTCCACTTGTAAGCAAGGAACGTCGTTGCAAAGCAAAACCTTTTTGGTTCAATAGAAGCGTTGGTGTTGAGGTGGGTAATGTGGGTTCAATGTTGATAAATGCAAGGTTATGCACTTTGGTTCAATGTTGATAAATGCAAGGTTATGCACTTTGGCAAAAATAATATAAATGCAAGTTATACACTAAATGGCAATGTGTTGGGAGTTTCCTTAAATGAAAAGGATCTAGGGGTCTTTGTAGATAACACGTTGTCTAATTCTGGGCAGTGTCATTCTGTGGCTACTAAAGCAAATAAAGTTCTGTCTTGCATAAAAAAGGGCATTAACTCAAGGGATGAAAACATAATTATGCCTCTTTATAGGTCCCTGGTAAGGCCTCATCTGGAGTATGCAGTTCAGTTTTGGACTCCAGTCCTTAAGAGGGATATAAATGAGCTGGAGAGAGTGCAGAGACGTGAAACTAAATTGGTTAGAGGGACGGAAGACTTAAATTATGAGGGTAGACTGTCAAGGTTGGGGTTGTTTTCTCTGGAAAAAAGGCGCTTGCGAGGGGACATGATTACACTTTACAAGTACATTAGAGGAAAGTATAGACAAATGGCAGGGGACCTTTTTACCCATAAAGAGGATCACCGTACCAGAGGCCACCCCTTTAGACTAGAAGAAAAGAACTTTCATTTGAAGCAACGTAGAGGGTTCTTCACAGTCAGGACAGTGAGGTTGTGGAATGCACTGCCAGGTGATGTTGTGATGGCTGATTCAGTTAATGCCTTTAAGAATGGCTTGGATGATTTTTTGGACAGACATTATATCAAAGGCTATTGTGATACTTAACT
The DNA here is from genome assembly GCF_017654675.1 of Xenopus laevis. Taxonomy (NCBI): domain Eukaryota; kingdom Metazoa; phylum Chordata; class Amphibia; order Anura; family Pipidae; genus Xenopus; species Xenopus laevis. Next base: position 56,538,038 of record NC_054382.1, on the reverse strand, counting down.
CTATAGTTAGTATAGGTATGGGTATATAGAATTTTAATTAAAAGTAGGGAGGGGTGTGTGTATGGATGCTGGGTTTTCATTTGGAGGGGTTGAACTTGATGGACTTTGTCTTTTTTCAACCCAATTTAACTATGTATGTAACTATGTATAGTCACATGCATACTTGTTTTTACCCATTGGAGGCTATGGGCATAATTTTTGTGGCAAACCGCTCTGTAAAATTGCACTCATCACTATTGTTGTGCAGTGATGGGCAAATCTGATCCGTTTTGCCAAAAATTTGTGAAAGTCGATGGCCGTTTTTCGACACAACAATTCTTCAAACTGCAACATTTTTTACAATACATAGTAGTCTATGGGTGTTTTTTCATCAAAACTATGCAAAATATTTCGCTCATTCTTATTGTTTGGCAGTTATATCAGTCCTACTAGTGATAATGGACCCCTTAGGTCCATAATGGCAGATGGCATCTCTCTAAACTGATTTTCTGTTTTTTTGTTCCCTTAAAGGAGAACTAAAGCCTAACTAAAGAAGTAGCTAGACATGTTGTACATTATGTTTTGTGCTTCTGTACCAGCCCAAGGCAACCACAACCCTTTAGCAGGGAAGACCTGTGCACCCAAAGATGCCCCAATAGCTCCACATCTTTTTTCTGCTGATTCACTGCAAATGCTCCATGCTGCTGTCACTTACTGAGCTTAGGTACGGACTCACAATATACAGTACACATATAATAGAAATGTCACAACATAAGGCTAAGTAATTAATACAGATGATTATTACATGGCAGCACAGAACCCAGTGCAATTAGCATCAGAATTTAATAATCAACGCTGTAGCATCAGCTTATATTACAGGCCAACCTAATTTTTTGCTGGATACTTTGCAACGAGTCTAAGCTTAGCTCCTCAACAGCTGCTCAGAGCCCACTGAGCATGTGAGTGGCGCAGAATGGTGACCCCATGTGACAAGTTTGAAGTCCTGGATCATTGCTGCTGTTGAGAAGCTGAAACTTTAGGTAATAAAGAATAAGTTCAGAATATAAAATATGGCATTTTTAGCCACATTCATTTTTAGAGTTTAGTTCTTCTTTAAATTATTGTGCCTCTCATGTAACACACCACTATATCTGATCGTTATTATTTCAAAATTTGCTGTGATCAATATGGTCTTTCAAAATAGCTACTCCTGGGTCCTAATCTGGTTTCAACTTGCCTGCCTTGACTGGCATTTATATCAGCATACAGTACAATGTACTTTATCATGTACATTGTGGGAATGATTAACAGGAATCTACCAGATATGGTTATGAATGAATTGTTTTTTGGTTTTACCTCAGCTGTGGGCACATTGACCATTTAATTTCCTGTTATCTGTATCCTGATGGGTACTCGACTCCCTGGCAAAAAACGCTTAATGCACCTGTGTTACCATGACTGACCAGTGAAAGAAATTTGTGTCCTGCTCGTTCCTTGAAAGTCTGTCTGTACCATATGGTCTGCATTCTTTGGACACTAATGCCTGACTGATACAGTTAATTGTTATTTTTCAACTCTAGCAGCATGTGCACCTCTATAATGGGTTTTACCCTTTCTTTTTACTGATACTATGAATAGCATTGATGCTATAATAATAAATCATATGGTTTCTATTGCTATTCATTTTCAAGAGATAAGAATCAATCTTTTCTTTTATTTTACCAGGTATTTTACATTACTCTCCTATTGTGAATTTTCTCTGTGAACTGACTATAGTTTACTGCAAAAACTACCTATTTATCTGCAGACCCACATGCTTTATTTGACAGGCGCGAATTTGCAGTAAATTCCCGCGTTTCACCGCCAGCGAATAAATTCGATAATTTGATGCGCAAATTCGCCCGCGGAATTGCGCCTGCATCAAAGTTTTTCAGACACCGGCGGCGGAATCTACGCTGATGACACTTCAGATGCTGGTCGCGATTATCGGACACCCATTGACTTTAAAGTCTGCGGCCATTTTGATGCAGACAAATTGTCGCCGGCGTCAAAATCTGTTATTTTGTGGATTCGCCCATCACTAGCTATAACCCAGGACAATAGCTCGTTTTCAGCAACCCTAGGAATAACTGAATACAGGATGTGCAAAGATAGTACCTAGCCAGTTAGGGTCACTGACACTTTGGGCCTTCAAAGAGGGCTGTTGAGCCTGCCCAACGGTATACAACGGTTTAAAACAACTGCAAATATCTCAGAATCTACTTAATGTAAATTATTAAAGTGCTCAGAGGATTACTTTGAATAAGATTTTACCTTTTCATATTTTTATTTTAAATCCCCTTCAAAATGTTTGTTAAATAACCAAGACCCTCGGTTTAGCATTTTCTCTGGCAGATTTCCTTCTACTAAGTAGACAAAAATGGCATGGTTGGTTATCACAGTATAGTCACAGCCTAGGGTAAATTATATACCTTTGCATTTTAAATCTACAGTATAAATACCCAGAGGGATGATAATGTACTGTCATAATTAAAATAGGAATTGGTCCTTTAACTGGATCACTGGAAGGTTTTTAGTCTGTTTTCTTAATTCAAACTTGTAAACTTCATGCTTGTGTAACCGTAGCTTCAATAAACTAAATTAGACAAGGAAACATTCATTTCAGAAACTACAGAAAAAACTGAAATTCTATATTATTATTATTATTAATAATAACATTGTTTATAAGGTTTACAGTAAATCTATTGTTTTATTTCAGGGTTTACAACTGGAGATCTATGTGTCAAATATCACATGATCCCTGACCCAGATTTATTTGTATGATCTCATCATTTTAGAACAAGCCATTGTCTGAATATATAGTATATTAAATACTATGTATTATAGTGAATAAAGTAAAGTTGAACAGTTCTGTTTTACTAAAGTGACAGATGGACTGATGGATGAACCCAAACTAAGTGCCCATATATACCTAAGCAATGCTTGATAACCCTAACCCTCAAATTGCATGGACTTGGCTGCAGTTTTTTGGATGCTAGACCTGAGGTTATAAAGGCTATAGGTATAGAAAGGTGGTACTGCAAATTATAATAAAATGTATGGCCAGATCACGATATACTAAGGACCAAAATGTAAACATTTTTACTTTAAAGTATTGAAATAATAAATCTAGTATAGGTCAATCTAAAAACAACTGGACTTGCTGAGTAATCAATGAAGACGTTTCACTACTCATCTGAGGGAATTCCTCACCAGTCAGTTGAACTGAAGAAGCTGCTCGGATGAGTAGTGAAACGTCTTCATTGATTACTCAGCAAGTCCAGTTGTTTTTAGATTGACCTATACTAGATATACCAGGACCTGGATGAATGAAAATCTTCATGGTGAAATAATAAACATTTTTCCTTGTTTAAAGGCTGCAAGTAAAAAAACAAAGGAAAAATAAGAAAATAAAATGCCAGTTGGTCTACTTGTATCTATCACATGCACATTTTAAATACATTTATGGTGCAATTAGGCTTTTGAATACAGGAAGTAAAATATAATGTCAAACTCAAGAAACCAAAACTCTGTGTGTGTGTGTGTATATATATATATATATTTATATATATATATATATATATATATATATATATATATATATATATATATATATATATATATATATATATATATATATATATATATATATATATATATACACACTCATTGTCACAAAATAAAAAAGACATGAGACCACATCAAAGGTCAAGCAAAGCAGAGACAGTATTGTGTAGGAACTGTCACGCATCGCTACCTATTTTGACATGCAGGGGGCTGTTTGTTGTCTGTTGGACATGCAAATTAAGTGCCTGCTGTCATTGCTAGCTGATATCAGAAAGTGGAAAATTAGACCACCTGTAACCAGTGAATAGAGTGATGGACAAGCATTCAGAGCTCGTCATTTTCAATGCCATTCATACCACCTTCGAATTGCATATGACATGTAAAAATCTTTTGCTTAATATTCACAACCTGGGAAGTTTTGTGAATTATGGAGGCTTCAACTGCTGCATCTAATTTGTTCTCCAAGCAGACAGCTGTGAGCTGGCTTGATAATTAGGTGTCCGAGAAGATTTTATGCTATAAATCAGTTAGGGGGATGATGGAGAAAACAAAAATAATGTTAAGGCGGCTGAAATAGAAATTCTCTTTTAAGGAATTCAACTGACAGACTAAAAAATAAAGTACAAATTTAAAGGCATACCCTTGTTTTTGAAATAAAACAAGCATTTAAGATCACTATTATATGTTTATGAATTCTGCTGCTTCACTAGTTTTGGATTTAAAAGCTTTGAAATGTATATTTTGTGTCTGATATAGTGATGGGCGAATTTATTCTCCTGGCATGAATTAGCGCTATTCGCCGCTGGCGTCAAAAAAAAATGGACGCCGGCGTCAAAAACGAGGCAACGGCGCCGTTTCGCAAATTTTCCGGCGAAGCACAAATTCGCCCATCACTAGTCTGAAACAACAATGCTTGATTAATATAGCTTAACACCATCAAATATGATACGTTTTCAGAGGTTTGCCAACAACATATAACCTTTGTAAAAGATTATTTACAAAACAGTAAGAGGGACTAATTTATCAAAATGTGAGCTCACCACAAAAAACTTCTTTCTATTTAGTCCTATAGGATTTTTAGAAGTGTATGTACCAAATAGTGAACTCTAACTTTCACCCATTGATAAATTTGCTTCTAAAAACCCCATAGGAATGAATATAAAGTGGGTGAGATTTTTTTGTGGGGATCTCACATTTTGATAAATTAACCCCATAGTCTTTATAGCTAATTTATTAATTTTCCAAGCAGTAGCTATAGCTTGGAAAAGCTTTACCAAACATTTGACATTTTGCCAATTTATTTTTTGCACAGAGATGATCCACCTGCAAACTACATTGAATCTGGATTCAGACAGGTGAAACTGCACAGTATTGCTACTGAGCTATATAGCACAGAAAAGTGGTTTCGCTGCTCAAAGCAGTGAAACACATTCTGCTTAATTAACACATATTGAATTTTATATATCTATACATTTGTTAAAAAAATTGTTAAATAGGAAATATATTAAACTGCTTGGAATCCATTAAGATTCCCAAGTTGATATTTCATAAATCCAGTCCTAAGTTTGTTAGGTCTAAGGCAAGCGTGATTATGGAGCAAATATCTGAAGAAGTGTAAACTATTATAAACCAAAAATAGGAACAAGACTAGGGGGCACATTTACTTAGGGTCGAATATCAAGGGTTATTTAACCCTCGATATTCGACCATCGAAGTTAAATCCTTCGACTTCGAATATTGAAGTAGAAGGATTTAGCGCTATCGAAGGAATAATCGTTCGATCAAACGATTAAATCCTTCGAATCGAACGATTCAAAGGAATTTAATCCATCGATCGAATGATTTTCCTTCGATCAGAAATTGGCTAGAAAGTCTATGGGGACCTTCCCCATAGGCTAACATTGATGCTCGATAGGTTTTAGGTGGCGAAGTAGGTGGTCGAAGTTTTTTTTAAAGAGATCGAATGGTCGAATAGTCGAACAATTCGAAGTATTTTTTATTCTATTCCTTCACTCGAGCTAAGTAAATGTGCCCCTTGGTGTAAGACAAATTGCATATTTGTAAAGCTAGTTTGTAATCCTTATCTATGGTAATGCACCACGATTGTCTAGATATTTTAGAAGGTAATAGATGTATTAATAAATTTGTATATTTTCTCAGACTGATTCCAAAAATTCTGCAAATATTTTACACCATATCAGATCTGGCATAACCCATAAAAATGTGTGACAAGTGGATTGAAATCACTTTTAAAAATCACAGGGAATAAACTTTTATTTTTAGGCTTTGTTTCAATGTAATATTTCTCTTTACTGCAAAGTCATATAATAGGGGGGCTGTTTATCATGCTCATAACAGCAAACAAATACACCACAACAGCATAATTATACATTTTCTGTGTAAAAGTTCCTCCCAAGGCCAAAGGCGGCTGCTACAGGTGGAAGCACGAGCCAAGACCAGGGTGCTTGGCATCTGTTCCGACTTTAGGGTGCCAACCGTTAGACAGTGATCCTCCAGTGCAGAAACATTTACTGCATGATTTCAATTACAGTAATTGTACAATGTAAAAGAAAAAATGCTACAGTACTTTATTTACTGTAGTTAATTTTACATGGAACTAAGTTGCCATTAATTAGTAAAAAAAACATTCTTTTTATATGGTTTTTGTGGCCTATAAATGCTTGGACATGGGGTTTTCAAATAACTGGTCTTTCCTTAATTTGGATCTTCATACCTGTAGTCTACTAAAAAAATAATGTAAACATTTGATAAACCCAATAGGATTGAATGAAGTACAATATTCTGTTTTAATATTACAGAAAAAGAGAAAAATATTTCAAATTATTTGGTTAAAATGGATCGCCTTCCCATAATTCAGAGCTGTCTGGTTAAGGGGTTTCTGGACAATAGATCCCAAACATGTATTTCTATAGTTAGTATTTTTAAGGCCTTTATTTAGCACATTAGCAGCACAATTGTTTTATATTTAAGGTTCTCAATATGAAAATTTTGGTGATTATTATATTTCCAATTGCCTTCAGAATGTTTCCAGTTGTCTCAGTTCTTTTACTGTAAAATACAAATTCTAGATTGGGTATTCTCACATCTCCTAGTTTTCATGTGTCCAGCTCTGCCAACTCACATGGCTTACTGAATTTTAAAACGTTAATGCTTCAAATTATACTTTTTATTTGATTCATCTTACAGTCAGCTGTATAAATAAAGTTAATCCTTTGCTCATGATTTCTTTTGCTTCTTCATTCCTTTCATTCAGGCTTGCTTGTATTTGGTAATATGGTTGGAAAGATAGCTATGTAGATGCATCTGACAGAGTATTTAGATAATAAACAATTGTTTTGTAGATTTGCACTAAATATTTGCTGCAATAATATCATAAAGGAATTCTCTTTACTCTAATATAACTTTTAATCAGGTTGCTTTATTTTAAAACAAATAAAAAACTATTCTAAAAAATGAAATTCTACGATAGCAACATAAAAAGACACATGCAAGTTCAATTTCTTAGCAAATATATAATATTTCATAAAAATAACAGCTTCAACAGCTTTAGACCAAAAGTTTGGACTTGAAGGATGTGGGACTGGCACTGAAGGCAGGCAGATGTATGTGCATCACAGTGCACAGCATCATCTCTCTGCTTGTGCACAGTGCAACCAATCTCTAAGCCTGGCTGACTGTCTTGGTTGGAATTGGCGCACACCAGTGACACTGCAGACAGTGAAATAATTTCTGCAGACAGTAAAATAATTTTTGTAGCCTGCAGACAGTGAAATCATTTCTGCAGACAGTGAAATAATTTTGTGTTCAGCTCAGTTACAGTGCAGTAGACACACATTATCAAAGTGCAATCAACCAAAAGAAAAATAAGGAGTGACTGGACACTAATAACATATAGTAGCCAATCAATTCCCCAAGCAAGCCAGTTCAGAACGTGGTATTGCAATAGTCATAATTAAAGGAAAACTATACCCCCCCAAACAATGTAGGTCTCTATAAAAAGATATTGCATAAAACAGCTCATATGTAAAATCCTGCTTCATGTAAATAAACCATTTTCATAATAATATACTTTTCTAGTAGTATGTGCCATTGGGTAATCATAAAAAGAAAATTGCCATTTTAAAAAATAAGGGCCACCCCCTGGGATCGTAGGATTCACTGTACTCACAAACCTACCAACAAACCATACATGTTAGGTCACATGAGCCAATTAACAGACAGAGTTGTGTCTTTTGCTTCCACACTTCTTCCTGTTACAGTTACAGTTGTAGTATTTCTGGTCAGGTGATCTCTGAGGCAGCACACAGACCATCACGAAATGGTGGCTCAAGGCAAGAGATGTAAAAGGGCAATATTTACTTAAATATATATTCCAGTTTGGTAAGATTCTTTAATATGCCACTTAATATAATATGAACTGTTGCTTAAGTGTTCATTTTGGGGTTATAGTTTTCCTTTAAGTTAAAACGTAACTTTTAATTTGAATTACCTTTAAGAACGCACTCAAAATTACACACCACAGGACAGGACTATTTGTAGTGCTGGACAATGTCCTTAAAAAACATAAATTAAAATTAGCTAAAGCTGGATGCATCGAGCAATCAGGGAGGCATAAATGCCAATGGCCCAAATAACCCTCCCAAATAGTGGGGTTTTCTTATACCCGTTCCCACCCTTCCAAGCAGTTTCCCAGTGTGCAACCTGCCTATCTACTAAGGGACTGCGTGGGAGCTAAGCACTCCACCGTCCACCTATGCCTGCCCTACACATTTCACCAACTACACTGGCTTCATCGGGGGCATAAGTGTTATTAGTAGTTGCACACAGGGAAACAGCTTGGGTGGGAGCAGGTATAAGAAAATCACCGCTATTTTGGAGGGTTACTTCCACGGTTTTAAAAAAAAGCTCACTGCTGAGTAAATAAGCTAGCGTCATGTGCCATTGCCTAAGCTTGAAACCAATATCGTATTTACACAACGGTCGGCTTTTTCTAAAAAGCTGTGGCGCGTGATGTGCCAAAATAAAGCCCTACCCTAGAAGGGGGCCCTATGGAAAGTGTAGCCTAGGGGCCTCACATGTTAATCCGCGGCTGCATAAAATGTATCAGGGATCATCAACATAAACTAGAGGGAAAAGTTGTGTCTGTCCACATTGATTACAAATTGTGATAACAGCTAAAAGTTATGTGCATACACTGTCATTTGTCTTTAGAATAAGCTAGAGACAGATGTAGAGATTCCTAATAATAATCTAAAGAAAAGTACTGCAAATGCATCAAACTAACAGAATTCTTTAGTGGAAAAAACAATTAATTACATTAGCACTGTTATTGAGTATCAAGATCCTGTACATATTTTCCTATTAGTATTTTAATTAGATGAGCTGATACTGGTTTTATACTTATTTTATAACTGTATTAATATAATAATTGTAGGTATTAAGCCTTAATTCCACTTTAACTTCTGTCAGATATGCTTCCCAAAAATTAAATAAGAACCCTCTCTAGTTCAATAATTCTTAATCAATAGTCAAAATATCTAATCTTTAAGACACAGTAGAATTTTGGACTTTTTCACAAAACATACACCATGGTCATCATAAAAAAATATGTTTTTTTCAGTTGTTTTCCATCTTTTATTTTATATTGTTCTCCCAAACTTTACGTTTAAAGTTTAATCTTCCTAATGTTTCCATCTGGCAGCTCAGTAATCGAGGAGCATTCTGAACTGTTACAATTTGCTACATCTAGTTGATACAATTAATTGATACATTTCTGAGCAGCATGCTATTGTATCAATTTTAACATCTACCTTTAATGGACTTATGGATTCTGCTCAGCAGGGCTAAAGATAAAAATGTATCAACTAAATGAATCAATTTATAACAGTTAAAGAGTCGGTGACCACCCCCCCCCCCCCCGTCCGAGATGCTTTAAGAGGTAAAAAATTAAACTTTACATTATAATATTAGAAAAACGGTCACAAATAGAAGATGGAAAGTAGTTGGAAAACATATTGATTTCTGGTGAATAATCTGAAACCAACTGGACTGGAAGAGGTCCATCAAGTTCAATCCCTCCAAAAGAACACCAGTGCATGAGTGCATTTATATACACATACTTGTACTGACCCATCTATAGACTCATATGTTGTATATAAACTATATATATTAATACCTTTACTAATTGTAGCTTTTAGTATCACAATAGTCTTTGACAGTATGCTTGTCATCCATTAATAAAATCTGCCATCACATCGTCCCCCAGCAGGGTATTCCCCAACCTCACTGTCCTCAATAGGAAGAACCATCTAAGCTGCTTTAAATGGAAATTCTGTTACTCTAATTGAAAGGGGTGGACTCTGGTACTTTGATGATTTCAATAAGAAAAAATATGCCCCACTATCTGACTATAATGTACTTTTATGTACTTTAATGTTCTCTTAAAGAGTAATCAGGTCCCTTCACAATTGTCTTTGTGAAAAGAAAACAACCCCAACCTCGACAGTCTACCCTCAAAGTTAAGATCCCTTTAACCAGTTTAGTTGCACTTCTCTACACTTTATCCAGCTCATTAATATCCTTCTTAAAGGAACAGTTCATTGTAAAAATAAAAACAGGGCAAATACTGTAGATGTTTCTAATCTAGTTAGTTAGCCAAAAATGTAATGTATAAAAGCTGAAGTTACTGAATGTATAACAGAACAGAATACAGCTTCCTGCTTTTTAATTCTCTAACTCTGAGTTAGTGAGCAACTTTAAGGGGGCCACATGGGACATAACATTTTGTAATTGATCTTCAGCATGCAGCTCAGATTCAAAAGCAACAGTTATGACCCATATGCCCCCTCCCCTCAAGTCACTGATTGGTTACTGCCTGGTACTATTGAGAAACTGAAACTTGAGGCTGGTGCCATATAAAATATGTCATTTTAGCCATATTAATTTATAGGGTTTAGTTCTCCTTTAAGGACTGGAGACCAAAACTGCACTGCATGCTCAATATAAAACCTTACAGGGTATCTATGTTAATGACTGTGTTAATGCTCTTTTTAAGCAAGACACTCCTTAATTTGATTTAGTAGCCACAGAATGACACTGCCTGAAATTAGACAAATTATCTACAAAAACCCTAGATCCATCTCAATTAAGGAAACCCCCAACACACTACCATTTAGTGTATAACTTGCATTAAACAAAGATCATAACTTTTCACTTATCAAAATTGAACCTTATTTTCCAGTTTTCCAGTTCTGTCAAATCCCTCCACAAAGTAGCTGCATCTTGCATGGTTTTCAATGTTACATTCTGCTTAGAGTAGTACAGGGTTTCGTATTGGCCCACCTTTACTTAATTTGCAAATTAAGTAAACCTGTTTGCTTAAACTGTGTTTATTGATGGTGTTTGCAGGCCTATTGTACTATGAGTTATCTTTCATAACCCTGTATTCCCTCCCTTGTTAAAAAGCAATCCAGCCCCCTCTTAAAAGAGAACTAAAGCTTAACTAATGAAGTAGGGCAGAAATGTTGTACATTATGGGGCAGATTTATTAAGATTCAAAGTGAAAATTGAATTTGAGTTTTCAATTTTTTTGGGTCAAAACTCTCAAATTAAAATTGTGAATTATCCAAAGTTGATTTGAATTTTATTTTGAATTTAAATTTTGGGATTTATCATAATTTGGCCCTTTAAGAACTCATTTGGCTATTCGCCACCCAAAATCTGCCGAATTACTGTATAAGTCAATGGGAGAGGTCCAGGGATCAATTTGGTGATGTTTGCAGCCTTCCTGGCATTTGAGTTTTTTCAGAGAAAAAAACTTAGGGGCAAATTCACTAAGCGCCGAACGCTAGCGTTAATTCGCTAGCGTTTGGCATTTTCGTTAGTGCGCAAATTCACTAACGAACGCTGTCATAGTTTCGCTAGTGTTACTTTGCACCCTTACGCTAGGCGAATTTTCGCTAGCGACGTAACTACGCAAATTCACTAACTTGCGCAGTGTACTGAACGCTACCTTTTACGCTAGACTTCCTTCGCCACCTCAGACCTGGCGGAGCGCAATACAGTAGATAGGGATTGTTTCAAAAAAAGTCAAATTTTTTTCTAAGTCCCAAAAAACGCTGGCGTGTTTTCTACATGATGGGTGATAGGCTGAAAAAGATTGAAAATTTTTTTGGGGCTCCCCTCCTTCCCCCCTACATTTCCTGACTCATGGCAACTTACCTAGACAGTGGGCACATGTGTAGGGCAAAATAAAATTTTTATTTGCTGATTTGAAGGTTTTCTAGGCATTTGTAGTGCTGATACGTATTCCTCCATTGAAATTTGAATTTCGCGCCGTATGGAAATTAGCCTTCGCTAGCGTAACTTCGCTTTACATAGCGAATCAACGCTAGCGCAACTTCGCAACCTTACGCTACCCCTGAGCGCAACTTCGGATTTTAGTGAATTTGCGGAGCGCTGGCGAAACTACGCCTGGCGAAGCGCGGCGAAGTTGCGTCTGGCGAAACTACGAATGTTAGTGAATTTGCCCCCAAGAATCTAGTTTTTTAAATCCGAATTTGAAATTCGAACCTTGATAAATGTGCCTTCCAGTGTTGGGCTTCTGTACCAGTACAAGTCAACCACAGCCAATTAGCAGGGAAGATCTGTGACTCCAAAGTGCCCAGTAGCTCCCAATCTTCTTTTCCACTGATTCACTGCTCATGTTCTTCTTTCACTTACCGAGCTTAGGGACCGACTCACAATATACAGTACACATAAAATATAAATGTCATAATATAAGGCTGATTAGTAATTAGACAATTATGACATGACAGCAGGGAATCCAGTGCAAATGGCATCAGAATATTATAATGAGCCTTATAGCATCAGTATATATATATATATATATATATATATATATATATATATATATATATATATATATATATATATATATGGAGTCCCACAGTACCAGCACTCAAACAGATGTTTCCAGTAGTGCACGATCAAAGGCAGGCATGTATAGAACACGATGGATCAGCACACACTGTTATTTTGTGAAGCAATAGTGTTTATTTCATACAAAACACATTTTTATCCGACGTTTCGGTCCCACCTGGGGACCTTTTTCAAGGATAATGTGGTGTAACAAAAAATGGTTTAAATACCCACCCCCTGAGTGAATAATGGCGCCAAACATGACGTCATGCAGTGAATTGGACTCAAATTACACTTTGCAATTCACTACATGACGTCATGTTTGGCGCCATTATTCACTCAGGGGGTGGGTATTTAAACCATTTTTTGTTACACCACATTATCCTTGAAAAAGGTCCCCAGGTGGGACCGAAACGTCGGATAAAAATGTGTTTTGTATGAAATAAACACTATTGCTTCACAAAATAACAGTGTGTGCTGATCCATCGTGTTCTATATTTATATATATATATATATATATATATATATATATATATATATATATATAAATACATTCCCCTCCTTCACAGCACTTACGTTTAGAAGATTCTTGTGGGCCTGGGTGCGTGTATCCAATGTTGTATGCAAAGCAGAGACCGCACTCTCAGGGCTTACAAAAGTATAAAGAATTTATTTTTTTGTCAAAGTTACAAATGCATATACTCACCACCTCTATATACACTGTAAGCAGGCGCGAAATTGCTCGTCTCCGTCGCAAAGTGACCTGTCCCGCTGCTATTGGCTATTACACCATACTTCATTTGCATAGTTTTACTTACTTCCGTTCCTAACTAAAAATGTTTTTTCTTTCTACCACTAATAAAATCATTTGTTATTGTATATCTTCTAAAACATTGATCCCCCGACCATTTCACACCTCAATCGCGGGCTTATAGTGTGCATTATAGAGTTAATGTTGAACTATAACTCCCACCCTTTTGTGTCTCTTTTTGTTATTCTTTCCGCACTGGATGTGGCCAAACCATCTGGCAACAGTTTCGCAACATTGCAAACGCAGTGTGAGTCATCATCTCTGTATAAAGTGTCCATCTGTGGCAACATACCCAGTGCTACCGCACCTCTATTCCGACGCGTAAAGAGCGTCACGTCACCATGGTGATGGTTCCGGATCCCTGGTAAAATCCTTTCTGTGCGGACTGTGGTGAACAATTGTAACATCTGCCATCTAACTGTGCAATGTGCTAACTATCTCCTAGCCACCCGGAGTTTACCTCTTATACATTGTGTCAATCTGTGATATTCTATATACCGGCCAATGTGCCAGCCCTTACCCGTGTACGAATTCTTGATAAACTACCACCACTAAAAATGTACATATATTATAATTAATAAATTTGTCCAAAACGTGTCTTCAGTCCTGTTACATTCTTATGGCAAAAAAGAGGGATATTGTCTTGCCCCACTATGTTACAGTGAGTGTACTTACCCAGATGTGTCTGTGTCAATTGTGTCCGTGATTGACCCACCCAAAACCTCTCACATCAACCACTGTAGTTTATGCCACCTCCACCAGTGTCCCTACATGTCTGGTCCACCTACTATTTGGTGTCAATTTGTGCGGGTGGGTGCCTATATTGACTCACACTGTTCTTTGATCTGAAAATCAAGAAAAGTACATATAATATTCAACATGCATATTTTGGATCCCTATCCATTCTAAGGTAGGTCTGCCAATTGCTGCGGGTGCGCCACTGACTATAAAGTGTATAAATACTGCTCCATGTCAAACCCAGGGACTAGAGTTCCCTATTTACCCTTATCCCACTGTTCAAGTTAAATACTCACCCTGTTCTGTGTTACATATTCATAACCCTATCCCTCTAGTACTATCTCGCTATCCATTCTGGATGGTGTTAGTTATTGAAGCTGCTGTCTCTAACTCTCTATGTATATACATATCATACAACCCCCAAAACATGTTCATGTGTATGGTTAGATATACTGACATAATATAATTCTACACTGGTATTGCAGCCATAGTAACCTGTTGTCTACTATTCTATTAATGCCCACTGTTTTTGGAGCCATATATAAATTATTGTAAATCAATAAAAAGGTGCATATGAAACCACTTCGTTTAGTCCAAATGGGTTGATGGTGTTCAATCTGTGTATCCATCTGAGTTCGGCCTTCAATAATATTTTCTCACGATCGCCTCCTCTTGTGGGTACTGGAATGTGATCAATGGCCATGCATCGTAATCTTGCCAATGTGTGTAGCGTTGATCGTATCGCGCTTCTGTGATTTGCCATCCGGTCTCTCAAATTTGTGATAGTTTTTCCCACATAAAATAAGCCACAAGGGCATTTGATGAAATAAATTAGGAACTTAGATGTACATGACAATCTGTACTTGATGTCAATCTTCTTTTCTGTGTGGGGATGGTTAAAGTTTGATCCGGTCATTAGATGGCTACAAGTAATGCAGGACGGACATCGGAAACAGGTTATGTGTCCCACTGTCTGATAGCAATGAATCGGATCAGTTTTCACTAGCCAATCTCGGAGGTTCTTTCCCCTTTTATAGGTTATGCGAGGACGTATTCTGAAAATAGGGGGCAACGTTTTGTCTCTCTCCAACACTGACCAGTGTGTGTATATAGTAAGAGCTTTGTTGCTTGGAGTATAAGTCGTGGTAAAAGTAAGTTTCTGTTCCATACCGTCTGACAACACTTTGCGTGGTTTATTCACCAGATCCTGCTGTGTGTGTTCTAGAACCTTGGTTTTACAATCCAGTAAATCTGATAAATTGTATCCTCTCTGTACAAAGCGGGCCACCATCTCATAAAGTTGTATAACGAGTGAGAAACGAGGTTTTGGGTGGGTCAATCACGGACACAATTGACACAGACACATTTGGGTAAGTACACTCACTGTAACATAGTGGGGCAAGACAATATCCCTCTTTTTTTGCCATAAGAATGTAACAGGACTGAAGACACGTTTTGGACAAATTTATTAATTATAATATATGTACATTTTTAGTGGTGGTAGTTTATCAAGATTTCGTACACGGGTAAGGGCTGGCACATTGGCCGGTATATAGAATATCACAGATTGACACAATGTATAAGAGGTAAACTCCGGGTGGCTAGGAGATAGTTAGCACATTGCACAGTTAGATGGAAGCTGTTACAATTGTTCACCACAGTCCGCACAGAAAGGATTTTACCAGGGATCCGGAACCATCACCATGGTGACGTGACGCTCTTTACGTGTCGGAATAGAGGTGCGGTTGCTACAGATGGACACTTTATACAGAGATGATGACTCACACTGCGGTTTCAATGTTGCGAAACTGTTGCCAGATGGTTTGGCCACATCCAGCGCGGAAAGAATAACAAAAACAGACACAAAAGGGTGGGAGTTATAGTTCAACATTAACTCTATAATGCACAATATAAGCCCGCGATTGAGGTGTGAAATGGTCAGGGGATTAATGTTTTAGAAGATATACAATAACAAATGATTTTATTAGTAGTAGAAAGAAAAAACATTTTTAGTTAGGAACGGAAGTAAGTAAAACTATGCAAATGAAGTATGGTGTAATAGCCAATAGCAGCGGGACAGGTCACTTTGCGACGGAGATGAGCAATTTTGCGCCTGCTTACAGTGTATATAGAGGTGGTGGGTATATGCAACTTTGACAAAGGCTGTATCACAGCCGAAACGTTAGTGTTTTTGGAATAAATTCTTTTTACTTTTGTAAGCCCTGAGAGTGCGGTCTCTGCTTTGGAAGAGTATATATATATATATATATATATATATATATATATATATTTGTCTGCAGGCAGCCGCACTCGGATCCGGATTTGGTGATTGTGGGTGCTGGTTCAAATATTATGTACAAAGCTTCACATAGAGCCGCACACCAATTTCTTCATCATAAATCAAGTGATATTTAGGAAAACAAATCTATGCAAATAAATATCACTTGATTTATGATGAAGAAATTGGTGTGCGGCTCTATGTGAAGCTTTATATATATATATATATATATATATATATAGGTAAACCTCATTTGCAATGACTCCTAAACTTATCTTCTCAATAGCTGCTCAAAGTAATTTTTAGGGTTTAGTTCTTATTTAATCTAATTTATCAGCCAATATGACTGATTCAGGGAGAAAAATATGCAGCCCGAACCTCCTTTTTTATCAGAATGGGTTCTCACATGTCAGCTGGAAGGACCTACTGGTAAAAAAACATCAGAGAGATTATTATGTGTTCCTCTTATCTATTTATACATAGTTATCATATCACCCCTCAACCGCCTCTTCTCCAGAGTGAACAACCCCAACTTGGACAGTCTTTCTCAGTTTAGTTGCCCTTCACTGGACCCTCCTGTTTGAGCACTGGAGACCAAAACTGCACAACATTTCTAGATGGGGCATTACCAGTGTTCTGTACAGTGGAAGAATGACCCCTCCTCCCTCAAATTTAAAAACATTTAAATACAGCTCAAGACCTTGCTCTTCCAGCTGCTGACTGGCATTACTTGCTACAGCCAAGTTTATTATCTACAAGGACTCCAAGGTCCTTTTCCATTATGGATTTGCTTGTGCATTTCCATTAAGGGTATAAGTGACTTGCATATTTTAACATCACAGGTGCATGGCTTTACATTTATCAATATTGAATCTCATTTGTCACTTAGCTGTCCAGATTGCCAGTTTGTCAAAATCCTGCTGCAAGGATGCCGCATCCTGAATGTAATTAATTGGGCTGCATAATTTCTTGTCATCTGCAAACAATGATACATTACTTACAATACCCCCCGAGTCATTAATGAACAAGTAAAATAAAAGTGGACCCAATACAGAGCCCTGAAGGACCCATCTAAGAACCTTACTCCCTCTGTACCTGATCCTGTAGCCAGTTTCCTATCCATACAGGGTCAGACTGGGCCAGCGGGACACCAAGAAAAAGCCCAATGAGCCCTGGCTCTGATGGGCCTTGCCAGCTCAGACCCACTCCCTGCCCTAATCTGTTGTTCCTCTCCCTGACCTCGGTCTTCAGCCTGGTTGCGACAAAAACAGGTGAGCGGCAGGCTGGGGGCCTGAAAGGGGATTGCAGCTTGGGCGGGGGGGGGCATGCTGCTTACTGCTCATAATGCTATTCACCAGGACAAAATTTTGAATGTGATCCCTTAACAAGTCTTAACAAGAGGTCGGTCTAAAAATGAACTAAGCTCTCTTAGTACCCAAGGGTGTATTCCATCTGGCCCTGGTGCCTTGTTCACATTTTTAGTAAAACGTTATGAATCATATACTGAGTCAGTCACTGACTAGTTTGAGGTGAGCCAACAGTGCAGCTATTAGGTGGGTCTTAGAACTCTGACTCCTCTGTTGAATACACTGAAGAAAAGAACTGATTTAGCACATTTGCCTTTTCAGTATCTGTTACAACCATGCTGGTATCATTATTGAAAGGAGCCACACTCTCAACCAGCAGTTATAGTTAACTAGTCCCTATTCAAAATTTATGTTGCTATCGCGCTCAAAAAGAGCATTTTGGGGAAACAAGATGAAAAATGAAAAAAACAATATAAATATAAAGTGCAGCATTTTCTTTCACCTTGTGCCACATACTCCCACACTGTGTCAGAAAGACACCCAGCGCTCAGTTTATAATATATCTACCCCTAAGTGTAATTGGTGTAAAAACCATGGCAGTACCTCACAGTAAAGAGACTTATAGTCATGTAACTATATAGTGCATAATGTGCCTCCTATTGTAAACATAAGAATACTATACATCACAGAGGAGTTCTGTGACACATAAGCATGAGGCCAAAGGCCAAAGGGGGTACAATATCTATTATTTTATGCAAGTTATGTGACATAACTGAGCATTGATTAGAACTGAGGACATCACTAAGCATCATATAAGAATATAAGTTAAAGGATATTTGTGGCTGTTGTATATTATATGTAGATAAACATTAAAATTAAATTGGCTATTATTACCCCACTTTGACCAAATATATAACCTCACATGCATCAACAAAGCCTCTTCTATACCTGAGTCCTACATTGTCTACTGATGTGTTAATTTTAAGAGCAGCAGCATTCCTAGAGGGGGGCAGGCCCTGGTGCGTGACGCGCAGCCGGGCCCCGCCCCCCTCTGTACGGTGCGCTGCAGGGGTGATTTCAGTGGCGTGTGGCGCTGCCGGGGGGCCCTGAGGGGGTGCGGGCCCTGGCCTGCTCGCACCCCCTGCTCCCCCGGTAGTTCCACCACTGTTTAAGAGTGTATATAAAAATCATTACTCCACTAGCAATAACAGTATTTATTATTGTGCAAGTGAGCAGAAAACCATGTTTACTTGCCCGTTTTAGGAGCTATAATGAGGTAAACAGGGTGCCCTCTCTGGTTAGATCAGTGTCAAAGCTAATCAAATGTGTTACAATAGAACCAATGTGATATTGTAAGAGTTTTCAGGAGCAGGATTAGCAATAACAGCCGATTTAGCTGTGTTTCTTGTGAAAATCTGTAACAATTAAATAATCATATTTTCTAATAACTTCTAATACTCTACAAAAGGTTGCATGGAACTACAGTAGAACACTAAAAATAGAAATGTTCAATTTGGTACTATTTTAATCGTATGTAAAATGTCTTCCATGTGTATGTGCCATTTGATATATTAAATCTGCTACTCAGAGACTAGAAATTAATGTTATGCTTTAGAACATCTGACAGTATTTCAATATACAAATCAGTTGCATTTTATACTTTTCCTAAGTAGAAATATGTCTATTGATGCTGAAAGAATGTCATCTTGTGCCTTTGTATGTGGGCTGATGGAGAGCATAATAAACGTTTTCTTTGTTCAAAAGGTCAGTTTTATGGCAATATAAACATACACTTGTCAGGGGGCCTAGCGTCTCCCAAAGGGAGTAGTACGGACCAAGGAGGAAGCCAGGAACAAGAGTCCAAGATTGAGGTATCCGAATAAGAGAATAGTCCAGTCACAGAAAAAAGTTTCAGGAGGCAGGCAGATCTTGTTCAAAGTCAGAGTTTCAGGCAGGAATCAGGATAGCAATAGCAAAAACACACCCAGGTTCTATAGCACAAGAAACCTATAATTGGGCACGGTTTCAGTGTCCAGGAGGGCGCCCTTTTATGACCAAATCCCGGCACCAGTGATGACATCATCATGCAGCGACGCTACACCCATGTGTTCAACATGGGCGGCGCCATCTTGGATTTTCATTGGCACCAGTGATGATGTCATCATGCAGCGACGCTGCACCCATGTGTTCAACATGGGCGCCACCATCTTGGATTTTCATCGGAAGGTGAACAGCGCCGTCGGGTGCTTCTGGCAGTCCTGACAACACTGACCAAGCATGAGAAAAAAAAAACCCTCAGAAATCTAGGAAACTGAAACCTGTCAGTGAATCTTTTTTATTAGCTTGCATGGTAATTCTTTCCAAAAGTAGCAATAAAAGAAAGGTATTTTATGGTATTATTAGTGAACAGAGTGTTCAAAGGTGAGACAATTTGTCATGCTTGATTACCACTCAGTGTGGAAAATAACAGTAAACATATTTTGGTGAAAAATGTTAAGAACTTTGGATTCAATGTGTTTAATGCACTAGATGTTCCCACAATTTACATTTTTAAAGGAATTGTACTTCTATGATGCAGTACCTTGTCTCGGTTTGTCTAATTTGCTTCCTTCACTATTTTATATCTATGTATTAAAAAAACTATTGAGTAAATAATTTTGCTTACCAAACTCCAGTTGCAGTTAGCAAGCAGTGAATAATTTTAAATTTTTAGAGAATGAGCCCCCCATCAATTCAGAAGGTTTAAAACTTATTAAACTTTGGGTTTATTATATTTTAAGCAAAAATATCATCAATATATCAAAGAAGTCTCCCCCAAAGTTTAGGTAGATAACTTGTGTTCTGAGGCTTTCAGCCTGCCATTCGGAGATGAAAGGAATCGCAAAGTAAGTAAAAGATTTTGGCCTTGATTAACTAGAGATCAATATTTTTGAGTAATGACACATAGTCCATTTTGTTACCTGTGCAAAATCACATCCCTTGCCTAAATGCTTACTGCAACATTTTCAACTGATAAAGCATGAGCACTACATAGCAATTGCTATGCAATGAAAAGGTATTTTTGCTTACGACACATCAGAGGCAATTTCAAGCGAAAACCTTGTTTACTATTACAATTAAGGAGTGACCTAAAATTAACATATATCCACAGATTCACTGAGCATGATGAAAGTTAATGATAGCAACATAGCGACTACCTTTGTGAAAATTTATAGTTACATGTATGGAGGACCAGACTGACTGTCTGTGGCTTCTGGCAGAAGGGCTTCTGTATGATACCATAGACAGTCACTATAGTGGGCCGGTAGAGGCTGTTTGGGTCTCTGTGTGAAATTCCAGGGCCTATTTTGAATTCCAGTCCAGGTCTGCAAATACCTACAATGCATTTTGGTTGGCAGCATTAGCAGCTTGAGAGTGACATTTGCAGTTGATTTTTTTTTGGTGCATCTTCTCTGAGCCTATAGATCCAGGCCTCTGTGGAAACCCTGCTGGTACTGCTTCCAGAGGAGTTAGAAGCTCAAGGTTTTCAACAGCACAGCAGCACTCAATTCAGAACAAGAGGCAGGAACCTGAGCCAACCACAACTATATGGAAGTAGCTTATTGTGATACAAGTACCTTTAATATTTTTTTTAACACAACTGACTGCAGGGAATGTGTGATTGCAGTGAATAGACTGATATAAATTGTTAAGGTAATAACACTAGTAATTACCAATTTTAATCCAAAAGATTGTGTGACTCACTTGTAAAATAAATGAAGAATATATGGAAGGCACAGTCACTTCAAGATGCCACCATTGGTATTGTCCTAGATTCTCATTTAGCTCTCCTTTCAAAAACAACTTCTTTCCCTATATGAGACACTATCAGAATGGCTGCCCCTTCTACTTCTTGCACAGGATACATTGCCACAATACTTTATTCCCCACCTGCAACAACACATAGACAAATTATTTATTGAATAGGAAATTATCATGAACCCACACACTGGACTGCTTCTCACACAACAAACCAATGATGTTATTATTACAAAACCATATAAACAGATATTGTCCTTATCATTTGCAGTGTACACTAAAGCCACATTTTCTAAATTTTTAAGATTATCTTTCTCTTTGGACTTGGCTCTCCTACATCCTTATCACATGGAGGTAATGGATGTGTTATTCAGAAACCCATTATTCAGAAAGCTACAAATGACAGGAAGGCCATCAGTCACAGAGTACATTTTAAGGAGTTAATTCAAATTTATTAAAAATTATTTTCTTTTTGGTAGCAAAACAATCCTTTTGCATCAATTTAAATGTGTAAAGGATTCTTAGCAGACTTAAAGGGGACCTGTCTAGTGATGGGTGAATAAATTCGGCAGGCATGGATTCACGGCAAAAATTCAACGGGGAAAAATCCACTGTGACAAAAATAAATTGTTGCGTGTCTAAATTGACACACATAAAAATAGTCGTGTGTCATAATTTTGATGGCCATTAACTTCAATGCGTAAAAAAAATATTTTGGAAATAATCTTATTACAACATTTATTTTACAATGTAAAACATGTTGTATGTTAATAAGTAATAGCCTACACACATGATAGCACATAATTAAAAATCTGATTTCATTAGCACATGATTAATATTGAACAATACAACTAACTGAACTATGATTTCAAGTTCATGATAAATTGAAATTAGGCAATTGTCCTAAATTAATAAAAATAATTAATCGAGAGTCTGATCATTGTAGATTTCATTTAACCTATCAATTGCAAGGTTATTTTTCTAGCAGTAGAGTTGATGATTTATGGTTTCTACCAAAGCTTTATCATCATTGTCCTTACCTTACCTAGTTATTTAAAGGGAAGGTCATTGTCACTTTATGTTATAAACCTTCTTAACATAATGTATCACTTGGATAAACTTTAATAAGGGTGTTGTGAAAGAATAATGTAATAAAAGAATACTGTACAATCCATCGTGCTAACAATTTCACTTCAGCTCCTGCATGTAATGAAAGTTAATAAGCAGGCAGAATTGAAGACTGACTCTATCTAATCTTTTAAAATTTGATCAATTGTCATTGAGACTAATGAAATAAATATACAGCGTGTGTTCTTAAATCATGATCTGAGCTATCTCTAAAGTTATCAAAGAAAACAATTACAATAATATTTACAGTAGGAAAACCATAATTAAAAACCATGTCTTATAAACATAGATTATTCATAAATGAATCTCGCAACCATACTGTATATCTTATCCTACTGTCAGGCAGGGGCATTTAATTGATGGGCAATAATAAAACCCCATCTAATATCTAGATTGTATTTCATAAACAACTTAAATCATTTAAAATGATTTATTTAAAATGATTCAATTTCAATTCATTCATTTCAATTTAAAATGATTCATTTTCTTAATTATTTTTTAATGTAAGAATGGGTGAAGAATTGTATATTTTTTTGTGATTGTGATTTTTTTTTTTAAATTAAATTATTCATTTTGCAAGTATAAGAAGAAAAAAAAAACTATAATGAGAGCACAAAAAAATAGAAGCAATGTATCCCCAACCTAACATGCAGGATGAAACAGACAACATGAAGGCATGTTTATATTTAATTCCATCCAAGATGTGGCATCCTTGCAACACGATCTTGACAAACTGGCAATCTGGGCAGCTAAGTGGCAAATGAGATTAATAAATGAGTTACCAACTGGCGGGTTGCCATGGAGACGCGTGTGATCTAGTAGTAGGAAGAGGTACGCATGCGCATCCAAGACCAAGATCGCGTGTCCTACAAACAACGCCAGGCTACTAAAATCCACTGTAGAACGCAGAATTGGGAAACCCTCAGACGGACTGGTTACATGCTTATTTTAAGCACACATATGTGAGTGCAACTTGTATTTTATTCATTATTTATTAAAGAAGTTTTTACACGATTTTAGCATATCCTTCCTAGAAACTGAATGACGTCCTTTATTGGAGGAGCAACTATATTTTATGCTAGTGGTACAAGTAAATTCACTACTTACACACAGGAGGTGGCCACGTATATTGTTAAAATACCACAGTTAAAGGGTAACTAAACCCCCCGGTGGAAGAAATCAAAACACATCCCATAGTAAATGCACAAAGAGGTGTAAAGTTTTCTACAAAATACTACACTATATTCTATTTCTCGTTTTTTTTTGGTGTCGACCCCTGAGCTTGTAGCACTGGTGTTTCTTCTTACGAATGAAAGATTTTTAAATGAGATTCACTGTTCACAAATGTAAAGTCATGCACCTGGGATGTAAAAATATCCAAGCCACTTATACCCTTAATGGTACTGCACTAGGCAAATCCATTATGGAAAAGGACCTTGGAGTCCTTGTAGATGAAAATCTTGGCTGTAGCAAGCAATGCAGGTCAGCAGCATCAGGGGCAAATAAGGTCTTGAGCTGTATTAAAAGGGGCATAGAGTCAAGGGAGGAGGGGGTCATTCTTCCATTGTATAGAACACTTGTAAGGCCCCATCTAGAATATGCCGTACAGTTTTGGTCTCACTCAAACAGAACATTATTGTATTAGAGAGGGTACAGAGAAGGGCAACTAAGCTGGTGAAAGGTATGGAAAATCTTAGCTATGAGGAAAGACTGGCCAAATTGGGTATGTTCACACTGGAGAAGAGGCGCTTAAAGGAGAAGGAAACCCCCTGGGCGCAAAACCCCTCCCCCCTGGCCTACCTGTCCCCCTGGGCAAATGCCCCTAACTTGTTACTCACCCCTGTCCACAGAGTTCACAGTCGCCATCTTCTCCCACGCGCGTCTTCTTCCTGCTTTGACTGGCGTCTTCTGGTGCATGCGCAGTAGGAACAGTTACCGGTACGGATCTACTGCGCATGCGCTGAATGTCACAAAGTGAAATTGGAAAACATCGTG
Source organism: Xenopus laevis (assembly GCF_017654675.1). NCBI lineage: Eukaryota > Metazoa > Chordata > Amphibia > Anura > Pipidae > Xenopus > Xenopus laevis. The sequence goes on along the minus strand of NC_054382.1, from coordinate 56,513,458 downwards.
ACATTCGGCGCATGCGCAGTAGATGCAGTGCTTGCAATTAGCTATGGCAATATATTTTGCTGTGTTATCTACTGTATATGCATGGACAAAGGGTGTTATATAATAGAATGCTTAAATGTAACAAAACAAAAAAATTAAAAAAAATTGAAAAAAATGTTCATTGCATTGCAGTAATGTTTCAGTTTCTTATACTGCAAACATTATTTCTGTGTTGTACACTCTTAAGACCAACTTGAAGATTGCATTATTTTGTTGTGCAAAAAACTTCTCATTAAGGTATTTTACTAAATTTGGGCAAACTGTGGAAAATATAAAATTGAGCAATGAGTCGCAAAGATATCACAAAATATTTTAATTATGCATAAATTAAAATTAGTCACATAGAGATAAAATTGTTCACATTGTGCATATTTTTTCTGCTAATGTAGTTTATTACACAGGAAGGGGTGTTGATAAATTAATAGTATATATAATGTACATCCTTGTGGATGATAGATGACTAGGGCTTATATCACATAGAAGCAATTAAAAAGCAAGTGGGATATTGCTTGAAAATGTGGAATACACACATTGTAAGTGAATAGGTTCCTGAACCTTAAAGGACATATGCATTTTCCATACCAGTGTTTCCACCTAAAACTACAAATCTGACTTATCCTTCAGTTTTACTCTTGTCTAACATATAACTTGTGTATCACATATCACTGTCAACTATAGATTGTAGGCCCTGGCAAGATAAGCCCTCTAGACCTGCTTCCACTTGTTTACCTGTATGCCAGTAATTATCTGTCCAATGTACAGTACTGTGGATTTTGTTGGTGCCTTTTAAATAAATAATCATAATTAGAATAAACCATGCTCACATGCTGCCTGGTCATAACAGGTCATAGTATGGAGTAAACACTACATTATAACAAACAAATATTAACAATAAAGTTTAGGACTAAAAACAGTTGTAATAGATTGATCAATCCATATTGGTTTTTTTAAACTAAAAATATAAAATTTGGTTAAATCTACTGTAATTGATACTGATTCTATACAAAAGCAGCAACCATGGCTAATATCAATCACTACTTATATCTAGTGAATGAAGTGAGTCATTACTACAGTAAAACCTCGATTTTACAATTTAAAAGTATTTACCTGATGCTTTTACATTACCTTTCTTACCCTCAAGTTTCTCTATGAGGGGGCTGCCATATTTGTGCAGCAGAAGTTGGTTAGCATTAGAAACTGAGATGGGACAGTCAGGTTGGCAAAACAGTCAGGTTTAGGAACTTCAAATAATAATTACTTACAAAAGCAGAACGATCAGCAAAAAATTATCAATGTGACCTATATGTAACTTTTAAGTAGATTAATATTTTGAAAAGAAAATTTAGTGCCAGTATCACTTTAAATTTCATTGATTGAAGAATACTAATCATGCTTCTAAATAGCATCTTGGAGGCTGACAATCTAAATAGCTTTCATTTACATCCAGTGAGACATTGTTCAAAGTGAAAATGCACATGAAAAAGAGTTAACAGTATATAGTATATAGAACACATGGGAATGAGTTACATTTCATAGGGTTTTGCATTTTAAAAATGCCCCTAAGCATACAATTGGAGTAAAAACAACAAAAAACAAACATGTATTTACACAAAATTAAAGGCTTGGAACAAAATCTCATTTGCTGATATGTCTATTGTCTTGATTAGTTTGTGGAGCTAATGTAGCTAAAATTCCAAAAAACATTTTTGAAAACAGATCTGCCGAGTCACATTAAACTTCACCACTCCTCATATATTGCTTAGTCTGGGTATAAAGACAACATAAAATGTGCATTTGAATGAAATACATTAAATGCATTTAGAGTCATGAATTCAGTCATATGATTTTATTAATGTAAAGAAAGATTAATTATCTTTACGGTCTGTATTTTTTCCACTTAAATCTTTCATTGGGATTACTCTATTAATATCCTAAGCTTTATGTCCACCAACAATGACCATCACAAGAACTGCAATCTTCTGCATTAATCCCTCTCTTTGCACAATGCCATCTTTTCTTTTCTTTTGAAATTCTTTTTATTGAGATTTTCAATAAAATACAAGAATATGACAATATGATAAACATACAGTGTTTCAACAAGGAGCAAAAGAAATATTCATAAGCATAACGGTAAAAACATTTCACATGAAAGAAAACTAAATAAATAAATAAAGAAAAAAAAGGGGAAATACAAATAACATAAAATAATAAAATATTAGAATAATAATAATAAAGTAAAATAAAATTAAGTTAGATAAATAGACCTGATATTCTTTCCTTACAAATTAAAATCTGACAATGCAAAAATACATGGAGAAACATTTTTGTGAATGAAGGCATTAAATATCTCTTTTACCGTATCATTAGCATAAATCATGTCCCATAAGATTAAGGATAAATGACCTCTTATCAGCCTCTAAAGATGAGATATAAAGAGACCATCTATTCCTTATTCTATTTCTTTGGAGAAGATCATCCATTCTAAATCTAATTACCTCTTGAATACATAAGTTAAATAGATAAGACAGCACGTCCTTCAAAGAAGGGGGGTTCTCTTTTATCCAGTACAAGAATATAGATTTCCGAGTAGCTGCCATAACTAACCAACAAAAAGATAATATTTCATCTGAGACATTAATAGAAGAACCATTGTAAGATACCTGAAAAAAGTCTTTCACATCTACTAGAGCATATTGAGGATTTAAAGAAACATCTAAATTAATCGATTTTTTAATAAAACCTTTTATTTTCTCCCATAGGTTTCTAATAAACGGACAATCCCAGATATAATGAAAGAAATCAACATTCTGCTCTTTACATTTTGGGCAAAAAGAAATCTTCTGAGAGCCATCACAGTTTTGGAACAATAAGCCATAACCTAAATGAATGAGCCGGAAATGCTGGTCTCTCCAAGACTCAGAACATATATTCTTTCTAAAATTTTGGAAAGAGTGCAGAAGTTCCCTGGAAGAAACATTAGTTCCCAAAAATGAAGACCATTTTTTACTCGAGTTCTCAAGTGGATCCATATCCTTGGAAACTGACTTTAAAAGATGTAATGAGATCCATGAAATATTATTTAATTTAATGTCTTCAACCAACTGTAATAAACCTTTATAAAACTGATGATGACGTAGTTGTGTTTTTGTTCTATTATCAATTAATTGAAAGCCTTGTCTAATCTGCAAATAACTGAGCCTTTCCTTCTCAGAAAGACTATACTTTTCCTTAAACATTTTCCAAGGGAGTGGGTCTCCCAAAATAGGATCTAAAATGTGAGTAATTTGAGAAATACCAAATTTTCTCCATTTGTAAGAAAATTGATTTCTTTGCTTTATGGGAAACCCCTTCAAAAAGAAAGGAGATAAAAAAGGTGAGACATTGAAGTTTAGATTATTCTGTTTACATAGAATTTTCCAAGTACTGGTTGTATCCCTAAAAATTGGATTTCTCTTAATATCTATATGTTGCTCAGACCAGTTTTTATGTAAAGAAGATATAATATGTTCTTTTGAGTCCAAAAATAGTTCCAGATTCAGATTAGTAAATTTCTCAGTACCCGACAACCATTCCATATCTAGTATTAGCAGCAATATTAAACTTTCTAAAGTCTGGGACATTAAGTTCTCCTAACCCTTTAGGTTTTCTAAGTTTAGCTAAAGAAATTTTAGGTTTTTTGTTATGCCAAATAAAATTTCTGAGGATTCGGTCTAACTTCTGCACATCAAGATGTTTTAGCAATAACGGAAGGTTCAGAATCAATCAATCATCAGACCTTGGAATACATTTGAAGAATCAAGAAATCTAATTAAAGGCTCCATAGAAATATTAAACAAAAGTGGGGACAAAGGACACCCTTGACGAGTTCCTCTGAAGAGATCAAAAGTCTCTGATAGTTCCCCAACTGCTGCGATTCTTGCTTTAGGATTCGAATAAATAGAGCTAAGTAATAAGATAAACTGACCTTTAAGACCAAATCTGTCACAGCATTCCGAAAGATATTTCCAAGAGACATTGTCGAAGGCTTTCTCAGCATCTAAGCTCAATATTGAGCATGGAATCATAGCTTTCTTGGCTTTGTAAATAATATTTATTAAGTAAGTATATTCTTAACCCCTGTTCTATTTTTTACAAAACCATTTTGCTGAGGAGAGATAATACTGGGTAGCAATAAAGAAAGCCTATCAGCTATTATTTTTGTTAAGATCTTAATGTCAAGATTTATTAAAGATATAGGTCTAAAAGAAGCCGGTTGAGAAAGATCTTTGCCTTCCTTTGGAATTAATTTGATATGAGAAATCATACTAGAATTTAAGACTTTCCCATGACAATAAATTTCATTATATAGATTAGTCAAAAAAGGGGCTAGTTCCAATTTTAGTGTTTTATAAAAAGGAGAAATTAATCCATCAGGCCCACCAGCTTTGAAATCCTTTAAAGAATTTATGGTAGATAGTACTTCCTGGATATTAATTGGTTGATTAAGCACATCTAGTTGCTCTTCAGATAGTTTTGGGAAATTAACCTTCGAAAGAAAATTCAGACTTTCATTTTCATTTATCTGTGAAGGGGAATAAATAGATTCAAAATAACATCTAAAGATATTTACTATGTCTTTTGGGAGGTTAGTCATCTGACCCAAATGATTTCTAATCAACATAGGTTTATGAGACCATTTACTATGTTTAAACATATTGGCAAGAAATCTATTTGATTTATTATGTAAATTACCAAACCCAGCTTTACAATAGGCGAAAGAAGATTGGTCCCTCAAATTAACCCAATGTTTAAGTTTATCTAATGCTTCTTTATATCTTTCACTATGTTGTTTAGTAGGATGCATAACAAAATTCAAATAGGCCTTTTTTTGAGCTTTGGAATGCAAAATAAATTCTTTATTAATTTTTCTCATATAATGTATTCTATATGAAGTAATTTCTCCACGGATTACCGCTTTCCACGCATCCCACAACAATGGCAAGTTGGGCTCATCCTCCTGAGTCGACATATTCTCCTTAAGAAACAATTTCCATCTCTCTCTCAGCTTTTTATTAAATTCCGGCTTATCTTTGAGAAAAATTGGGTAAGACCAAGGAATGTAAGATTTTGGTGAAGGGCCTAGATCTACCTCTATTAAGACCGGGGCGTGATCTGACAAGTTGATACTACCATTATTTGCTGATCTAGTTTTATTAAGTACATCAATTGATGAAAATAAGAAATCAATACGAGTCCCTATTCCATGAGGATGAGAGAAGAAGGTAAAATCTCTATCTGTCGGATTCAACATTCTCCAAAGATCCACCATCTTTGTTTGACTTTCAAAATTCGATAACAATTTTGATTTTTTAATAGACTGTTTTTGGACTGGACCACTTTTATCTAAAGGCCATAAATAAGATTCATTAAAATCTCCGCGAATAACAAATTTATTTTGTGGATAAGACCCTATCTTCTAGATTATCTGAGAGTAGAACTGTTCTTTACCTGAATTAGGAGCATACAAGGAACTCATGAACCAAACCTTATTTTGTAAAAGCACCTCAGCTATCATGAATCTTCCATCATTGTCACTTTCTGAGTTCATTAATTGGATATTCAAAGACTTATGAAATAAGATCGCTACTCCTCCTTTTTTTTTCACTGCAGGAGAATAGACTACATTTCCAACCCACCCTTTTTTTAATTTTTCAGATTCTACGTCAGAAAGATGAGTTTCCTGTAGCATAACTACTTCTGATTTCAATTTTTTTAACTCGGCTAAAACTCTTTTTCGCTTTATAAATGAATTAAGCCCATTCACATTCCAAGTAACAATATTAAGCATTAAAACCTATCATAAGATATGAAACATTGTTACAAGAATACCAAAAGTTTCTAAAAATACCAGGTCTAGTAAAATAAGAGGAGAATGTAATGTAGGCCAGATCACTAAAGTGAATGAAAAAATAAAATAGAATCATCATAAAAAAAAATTGAACAAAACTCCAATAAAATACATATAAAGTCATCAGGGATGTAAACCATCTATTGATGAAATGAACATCTTTAATTACATCAACCCAAAAAACCCAATAGCTTCTTAACTTTAGTGCTTTGGTATCAAAAACTCTCAACCAACCAAAAAAGAAAAAAAAACAAAGCACCAGAAGAATATACATTAGGTTCAGTGACTTCACTTTTTTCCTAAAGAGAGAGAAAGCTTAAACTCTCTTACAAAGATAAGTGGCAGGGCAAATTCCGCAACATCTACCACTTACAAACTCAAACCCTTCAAATTTTAATTTTAATTGTAATATCAAGTTGAATTAGGTCATCATATTATCCAAATTGGATTGTTCCTGTGTAATAGGGGATCTGGATCTAGACCTTGGATTTGCTGTTGTATTCTTATCTTGAATCTTCTGTGTGGGACGAGAAAAAACTTTTGTTTCTTGCCTCCTTTCCTTAGCCGAAGCAGAGAAACCAAATCTTGCATCTTTAGATTGATCCTTAATAAAGGATGAGGATTGTTTCTCAAGCCGGAAAATGAAGTTTGAAGCATCCTTTGGATTTTCAAAAATGTGAGTTTCAGTGGCCAGGAAAATCTTCAATTTAGCTGGGTATGTGAGTGCAAATTTAATGTTCATCTTAAATAAAGATTGGCAAATTGTAGTGAACTCCTTCCTTTTTTGAGAGAGCAAAATTGAATAGTCTTGGAATATAAGGATTCGGAAGCCATCAATATCCAATGTATGGTTTTTCTTATAGGCTTGAAGAAATAGAGCTTTTTCAGAATAGTCTAAGAACTTGGCAATAACTGCTCTTGGTTTGAGGGGAGCTTGCTCTCTCAAAGGTCCGATGCGATGGACTCTTTCCAGCTTCATATTTGTCAAGTTCTGAGAAATCCCTAGTTTCTTAGGAATTGTTGTAGTAATCATTGTGATAATGTCACTCATCTTGTAAGATTCCGGAATTCCTATAAATCTTAAGTTATTTCTTCTTGTCCTATTTTCGAGATCATCAATTTTAGATTGCATATCCTTTGTCTTCTTTTCCAGATCATCCAATCTCGTAGAAGTGAAAATTGTGTCATCTTGAATATCAGAAACCAGAGATTGTAATTCCTGAATCTGGCGATTCTGTGAGGTAAGGTTTTCAGACAAACTTTTAATAGTGCCTTGTAAAAGTTCGAGTGCTTTTTCAATAGCTGATTGAATAGCCTTTTCAATTGTTGGGTTAAGTAGTTTTGCAACTTCAGCTGCTAGAAGAGAATTTTCAGTAGATTTTTGTTGTGAGCTTTTAATAGAGCCGTTGTCATTTTCAGAATTTTTGGAATTCTTCAATTTACTTCTTTCATATGTTTTCCCATTACTTTTAGTAGAGAAAACTGAGGGAGCAGGAGAAGTATCCATATTTCAGCAGTAGATTTTTGTCAAAAAAAAAAAAAAAAAAAAATATATATATATATATATATATATATATATATATATATATATATATATATATATATATGTAATATATATATATCAAAATCCACTATAGTTGCAAGCAGTATCACAAGAAGACACTTAATCTACTTGAATGTAGACTGGTGTATATTTCAAAATTGGGGTAGAATAAAATATCACAAATATATATTTTCTTCACAGTTTGCAATACTCTTTGCAGTCTGGTATGAAGATGCAGTAAATAGGTTCAGATAATTCACTTGTTTTTACCTCAGCTTCTGTTTATTTGCAATTCAAGAGTCTTTACGCACAAATATTACTGTTTGTGAAGAGAGTATAACATGAGGCAATAGTTTAACCACCGTATTCCTCACACAAATGCGTCCCTCATTAGTTAAAGTTAGGTATGACTGAAGATCTTATCATCTCCTTAGTAAAACAATGAGACTCACTTTGCCTTTCCCTTCACACCGGTTACCTTTTCCTCCAACTCAATACTTTCTGTGTAGAAGCATTAAGGCATATTATGAGGGTTTATCCTGAGGTAAAGAAAGAACCCCATGTCGGCCATCTTGCTTCATAAATAAATGCGTCACTCAATAATAACTTTTGTTATACTTGGGGTTATTACTGCTCCTTTACAAAAACTTAATCACTGACTTTTTCCTTCATAACTATTTCCTTTTCCTTCAGTCTGGTCTTCTGTATTTAGAAAAACAGTTAGGCTTGGTAAAAGGAGTTATCGTGAGGTGATACTTCTGTCAGACATCTTGTCCCAAAAGTATATGACTCACAAATCTTTTAATTTTGCCAGGAACTGTTTAAATCATTAGCATATAAGTTATAGTTACTGAAATCCTCGAAATAATCCTCTTTCCTTTCCGGTTCACAGGTTTACAGGTCTCTGTTTCAGAGCCAAGGCCATGAGCACCCGCCAGCACCGAGCCAAACTGCTCCTCTGCTCTCCCCAGCCGCAACCGGATCACTTCGGAAGACTCACAAAAGAGAACAGGAACTCAGAGAATCTTCAGGGTAAGTAAATGAAGTACCTTGCCGAATTTAAATAGCTGTTGTAAGTGGAAATGCGCAGAGCTTCACTCCCGCCCTCCCGCTCTCTCAGGCGCCATCACCGGAAGTCCACAATGCCATCTAATAAGCTGACTGGATATTTTGACCAATACCTGCACTTGCATATGACAAAAGTGTACTTTAATGATAATGTTCCTATATTGCACAAGAAATTTTAACATTACCAATGTTAATCTCTCTCTCTCTCTCTCTCTCTCTATAGATATATATTTATTTATTTCTTTTATTTACTTTTAAAGGTGGGTGAAGATTTGAAACATACCATAATCGTATTGAAGCACATGCTTTGCTCAGATTTCATACGGGTCAACTTGTCAAAGCTTCTTGACAAAGTCAATTACATTAATTTTTCACAGTACAGAAATACATATTTCATTTCCATTTCCCACCAGTAATGGGGCTCAGGCATCTTGTTTTGAAAGACTCTTATCACTGAGTAACATTCGTACCCCCAAAGGAGTCCATGGCAGTCACTAATTGAACTAGGTATGAGCTGTCTGACACTGCCATTACAGTACTCAGTAGAGCTCAGTAGAGCTGTGCACTAAACACTCAGTAAACAATGAAGCTTCAGCAGACGGCCGCATTGTCAATAAATTTCAATTACACTAATTGCCAAGAGTTCAATGAGTGCTGTAGGCTCTGAAAAAAGGAAGGAGAAGATAAAAAAATGTGTTGAGTATAGCAGGGGAAAATAAGCAATAAATAAGAAACTGAATTTTCTAATGGGAAAATTAGTGTCCTTTTTTAACATGGCTTAACAAGATTTTACAAGTTGTTGTAGTTCAAGAATCCTGTTTTACATTTCTTTGTTGGCGTTTCTTAACAACATTTTCAGATTATGTGGCTTTGTCTTTCAAGGGAGAATCATTTCCTTGTTTTTTTCCCTTGCATATTATTTTCATTGCTGTTCACTGTAGATAATACATCAGAGTACAATAAATAAATGCCTTATGCTGACCAACTGATTACTGACAGTATCACTACAAATGCACCTGTTTATTATAACATTTATCTGTTACAAATTACAAGTCTATTTATTCTGTAGGTGTTCAAAATACTTTGTGTATGTTTGTGCAGTCCTGCTCTGCTTTTATTAATATTTTTATAACCAAATAGCTCTTTAAATTCTTGATATTTTAAAGTCATATTGTCTTTTAGGTTTTTTTAAATCACATGCCTCTGGAATAAAATATATGTAGTTTATATAAAATAGCTTTTTTCAGTTAATTGGTGTTAAAAAGTAAAAAGTATTTTGTTATATGACCCAATAAAAGAAAAACATATAAAAAGTCACCTTTATTTTAATTATAGAAAGAGGTTCACTTGAGATGGTTATATGGAAAGTTCACAAAGTTCTTAACCTGACTTTTTCTGACTTTCCTAATTTATGTCTGCAAGAGCTTTAATAGCAATTGGATTTTTGTGAATCACCTTTACACAGATATTATGGTATGTTTAGGCACAAATAGTCAAGACATAAGAAAACAGTTGCAGGCTACATTTATTACTAATAGGGACAGTTACATATGTTAGCAGAATGCACTTGAATAATAATTACAGCTCTCAGGTCGGTGTGAAGATACAGTATATTGACTCATATTTATGACACAAGCAGCATCACAAATGGAGGTTTGCAATACATGGTTTTCTGTTTTAAGGGTCTTTATGACCCTGTGTTTAACAACAAATACTGTATCTACAAAAATTCGGTGAAAAGCTGAGGTTTACTTAAAATATGTATATTTATATTTATATGAACATTCCTGCTTGTTTTAATATTTTAACTCCAAATTGCTCTTTAACTGTCGTATTTAATTAAAGGACCAGTAACATCAAAAAGGTTCTTTGGATAATATCAACATTCATGTAACTAATTAGTAAGCAGAATGTTAGGTACTGAACAAAAGTTACTTTTTTACATCCCATGGCCAATTTAAAAGTTCAACTACAGGTTTTACAAGATTGCATGGAGAATGCAGAAAATGCAGAACATACATTCATCATTTACCAGATACAGATTCTGGATGCCTCCAGAAATTCTCTTACTTAACAGAATGCTTTTGGCATCGATCTCACTGACCTAAACACTATGTAGCCCACAGTTATTGCAGTATTTTAAAGATAATATAATAAACAAGCAGTAATAGTGGAGACCTGTGCCTCTCCCCAGCTTTATTGCTAGTTTCATCCCCTTCACTAGGGATGTCGCGGACTGTTCGCCTGCGAACTAATTCGCGCGAACATCGACTGTTCGCGTCCGCCGAATGTTCGCGAACGTCGCGCGACGTTCGCCAATTTGGGTTCGCCTTAGCTGGCGCTTATTTTTGACCTCTCACCCCAGACCAGCAGATACATGGCAGCCAATCAGGAAGCTCTCCCTCCTGGACCACCCCTACACCCCCTGGACCACTCTCCTTCCTGCAGCGTTTTTTCATTCTGCCTGTGTGTGCTTGGAAGAGCTAGTGTAGGGAGAGAGCTGGTTAGTGATTTGAGGAACAGTTGATAGTAACTTTGCTGGCTAGTAATCTACTTGATAACTGCTCTGTATTGTAGGGACAGAACTCTGCAGGGATTTGAGGGACATTTTAGGTTAGGTAGCTTTGCTGGCTAGTAATCTACCTTCTACTGCAGTGCTCTGTATGTAGCTGCTGTGGGCAGCTGTCCTGCTGCTGATCTCTCATCTGCTGACTGCTGCCTGTAACCCAATAGTCCTTGTAAGGACTGCTTTTATTTTCTTTTTTGTTTTTTTACTTTGCTACTATAAGAGCCCAGTGCTATTAGTCTAGCTGTGTTGGGGAGTGGGACTGGTGTGCTGCTCCTCCTAGTAGTTCACCACTACCAGCACCAACCAGAGTCAAAATTGTTACAAAGTATCTTATTTGCACCTGTTAGCTGTTCTGAGCTCTTTGCCAAAAGCTAATTAAGTTAGCTGTTCAGTTCAGAGAAAAGAGGGACTTTCCAGTACAAAAGAGGGACAGGGGGTTGAGTGGTCAAAAGAGGGACAGTTGGGAGGTATGCAAGTGCCACCTAGCTGTGTGAGCTTTTTCACATTCTGTCTAAATAACAATAATAATTCTGTGTCCGTAAACATCACCTGAGTGATACAGCAGCAATAATATATTGTAATATATAATATCCGTATCCACTACTGTATACGTTGCCCTTGCAGGCATTGTTTGCCCAGTCTTTAACCAAGTGCCACCTCGCTGTGTGAGCTTTTCACATTCCGTGTCCAGAAACATCACCTGAGTGACGTAGTGTGATTTCTGCCCTTTACAGCACAAAACGCAGCGCTGTGTCAACAATGTATTTTTCAGATACATTTTTGCCCTTGATCCCCCTCTGGCATGCCACTGTCCAGGTCGTTGCACCCTTTAAACAACTTTAAAATCATTTTTCTGGCCAGAAATGTCTTTTCTAGCTTTTAAAATTCGCCTTCCAATTGAAGTCTATGGGGTTCGCGACATTCGCGAACCGTTCGCATTTTTGACGCAAGTTCGCGAATATGTTCGCGAACATTTTTTCCGCCGTTCGCTACATCCCTACCCTTCACCCACTTATACATTTCATTTGTACACAAAACCATTCAGATGCATAATTCAATGAAACCTCTTATGGGAATCCTTACTGTATTTCCCACAAATATATATAAAAGGTTTTACTATTCTTTAAACTTATTTTAACATATCAAAGTATATAACATTCATTCACTATTGGTGAATAGGACTTTAAGGGGATTATTTACTAAAACTTGACGTTTTCCTATTTTTGTGATAAAACAAACCCAACCTAACCCCCATCCACAAATTTGGCTAATTTACTAATAATTGATCTTAAAAAAATCGCACCGAAAAAAAAAACTGACAAAATTGACAAAATCAAGCTCAAATGCATCTTTTCGTATTTGTCGAGTTTGTCACTAAAAAAACTTGAATTATTTGTGTTTTCGAGCAATGTCAAATACCCTTCACACCCTAAATTGTGAAGGTAAAGGAATATCTGCCATTGACTTTTAAATGAATTTGACAGGTTTTAGATGGAGTATTTTTGTATACAGCTTCTTTGCTGCTTTGGGGGATAATAGATCTCTAAGGAACTCAACTTTTAATAAATAGACCCCTAAATGTTGTTAGCTTATTTAAAGATATACGTAACCACTGGCTCAGAGGATAGCTCTGCTGCCTTGCAGTGCTTGAATTTTGAGTTTGATGAAAACCTGTCTACTACAGGTATATGCAATTAGTTGTGATGATCCCTCTGTGTATGCTTAGGTTTCCTCCAGGTAGTTCAGTTTCATTTTACACTGAAAAAACACACGGCCAGTTTAATTGACCTTTTATTAATTTCATTGTGTGAACATGTGGTTGGCTTCCTTTAGTGCATGTTTAGAATGAAAACTAATTTTGAGCAAATATTTTCACCAGGCATGGATTCAGGGCATGTAATAACAATCACCAAAATTAGCTCATTTACTACTAGTGCTGCTAAAATGGATGCGAAGTTAAGATCACAATGATGTGATTCAGCACTTACATGCTCCCATACGTGCTTCTTTAAAACCTCTATTGAGTAGCAATGCATCCCTTCAGCCTGTTCTGATAATAATAGATAATAGATCATGCACCTATACTAATATAAAACTGTTCAAAGTTTTTTAACCTGTGACTTAATGGCTATATTACTTATTTACAGGCACAGGTAGACCCAGGGCAAAGATCCTATGGCAGGCCCTGCAGCCCCCTCTTAACAACATGTGCAACTAATGCCCTTAAACTAATTGACACATTCACATTTGTAATGCTAATGTTGTAAAAGGTTGCATATACAGGATAAGGCTTATCTAGTTACATCAATTTCCAGGTATGATAAGGAGGTCATTTAGTCATCACTATAATTTGTTTTAATTAATCAGTCATAGTTATTTCACAGATAAATAACCACCATGATTTATATATTCATAGTACACAGAAGAGCAAATACATAATAAAGTGTACATATACATGTACATATTTCATATGTGTTTTCTGATGAAGAGTGTATTACCTTTATCTGGTTTTGGACCAAGTGTGCCTAGTAGGAATAAGGCAATCATGGCTACATACCTCCTTAAAATGTGCAGTGCTGGAAAATAAATTAAAATTTCCAACATTTAAACATTAAAAAAAAATGTTTATTTGTTGAATTTACGCAGGTTAAATACCATCAAGTAAAAGATGGAGAAAGGTTGCATCTCCATGCCCACATTCTCCCTGGCCAGCAAAGGTTGTGGGAAAGTAGGAACCACATAGGCCACAATGAGCATGTCAGGGTCAAGTATGAGCCAGCCAGCAAAGACCCTTATGGCTGGAGGGCCCAGGAATGCCTCCCCAGGAGGTAGTTGAGGCCAGAGTCAAAAGCTTCTCCAATACAGGGACTGCAAACATGGTCCTCAGGAAATGCAAGTTGGGGTCATCCTGCCATTTTCACCATGAATGCTCCCAATATGCCAGAAGTCACCCTTTCAGCAGATTTCTCAAAAGGGGCAAGAGTGCAGGCAAATATAAGTATATACTGCAGAATGTATTACCATACTCGCACACCCTGGGTCTCCATCAGCTGAATGCCCGGTGCCCAGGAAAGGAGGAATCGGCAACCTCCCTATATTTATGAGAAAGACAATTCACTGTCACACAAGGCAGGAGCAAGCAGGGACAAGCACTTGCCAATTTTATTGTGAAAGTGCTACATTTTGGGGTAAGCCTCCCGAATGATGCTCGACAAAGGGGGCTTTGTCGAGCACTTCCCGCAATAAACTTTGCAAGTACTTGTACCTGCCTTGAGTGCCAGTGAATTGTCTTATCAAATATAAAGAAGGGCCTGGAAAAGAGGTGATTCTCCAGTGGATAAGGCCATGACTCTGCTGTTCTCAGCCTGATGAAGTTGTTAAAGGGGAAAAACTTTTAGAGGAAAAAATAAACTTGTATTTTTCGAGATTTATTATGCTCTGAAGCTGCTTCAAATCCAAAAATACTCCAGCTAAAACCTGGAGAAGTCAGTGGCAGATGGTCCCTTTAACAACTAGAATATTTGTTTTTTACCTTCAGTATTCTCCATAGTTTTGGTTTGTTTTTGCTGGTTTGCATGATAAATTCAAGTTTTTTGGGAGACAACTTGAAAAAGTCATATGATTCACGTGTCAAATAAACAAATTTGCGAGATTCAAATTGATGCATGATTTTGTTGCAGGATCAGCTTTCCAAACAGTAGAGGTAAATGCTGCAACTCAAGGCCGGACCATCCAGTCCGGAGATAGCTGCCACCATGCCTCAGCCTCTCCTGAGAAATTTTGATGATTCAGATACATTTCTTATGGCTACCAAGGAGTAAAGTCTGTCATCATGGACAGGTTGGACCCGTCACCAGCGATTCCTGCCTGAGCCATATTTGACACAGGTCAGGCCCAGGGTTGTAGCACAGTGGCTGATGGGCTTTTGCACCAAATAGGTCCTACCTGCAACAAACAACAGTAATAGAAACTGTGGTTCTAGAGCAGTTTTTGCTTGTCCTGCCTGTTTACTGTATGTACACAGTGGGTCCAAAGGCACCAAGCTACTGCCCTGCTGCTAGCTGTACAACTAGTACATCATTAGAAGAACCAGAAAACTAAAAAACAGGCCTTTACTCCTTTAGCTTAACTCGCCAGAAGCAGTATAGGAAATCTCCATGACATTTCTCAAAATAGTGCAATTGTAACTTTCAAAAATATACAGAAGCACTCTGGATCAAATATCAAAAATATATATATCTTATGTTTATTGGTCTAAGTTAGAGATGAGCGAATTTTTGTAATGCATGATTTTTGTAATAAACTACATTAAAGTCTATGTACGTTTTTTTTTCTTGGCACCTTGTTTCTGCTTTGGGGCTACCAATAAAAAATTGGGAGGGCAAAACTACATGCAGTTTTCACTGCTACACACATGCACTACATTGTAAGAGAACCTCATATCCATTAGGCTACAACTGCTTTTTCAATAGAAAAAAAGGCTCCAGTTTCCAATTTCTTAAAAACGTCTGTGATTTTTGACATTATGGCTACTTCACTTAGTAAAAGTAACTCTGTTGCTGTTTAACCAAAAAGTACCATCAATAGTTTATATGTAGCAAATAAAGCAGCAGCACTCCGGTATCTTTGAAAAATTTGCAAAACTTTACTCAAATGCCATAGGCAACGTTTCGGCTATGCAGGCCCTAACAGTGTCTAAATGTGCTTAAATACCCACCACAGGGAGGAGTCACACCATTGCACCTCCAAATTACCCATAAATCACACTGAGCTATTTCCATTTCAAATTACTTTCAATATACCAGATTACATGTCTCGTATTCATATATTGTTACAAAAGAAGTGAATTGCAGAAAGTGCTATATAGTAACAGGTAATAAATAAACATTTTTTCAAAAAGTGACACAATGTATTAAAAACCTTTTTAAATAACCTTTGCAACATAAGTGTCAAGGACAGGAAGTTTTACTTTGCTTTATCTCAATATTAGACTTCTGAATTTTGCTTATCTCTGGCTCCAATGCTGAATTCAGGGAACTAATACCCCTGAATTACTTTGAATCAGGAGCTTCCATATCTTTAAATTTCACTGTCCTATAACACAATAAAAATAGAGATAAAATTATTATATAATTATTTTAAATATATAAACAGACACATGTTAAAAACAAGCATATCAATAAAGTGAACTTCAAGCACTTACTTATATAAATAACATAGGCGTATATTCTCTGTTTAAACCACCCGGCGTTAAAGTGCCCAATGTATTAATCCAACGCATCTCTAGTTTCTTAAGGATTTGTTGTCTGGCACCGCCACATTATCTATAACTTGATATCGTAGTTGTGAAATCGTGTGTTTCTTTTCATGAAAATGTACGGGTATCGGTAAATGTAGCAATTTACAACGTATATTGGATTTATGTTGCTTTATCCTTTCTTTCACCTTCTGTGTCGTTTCACCCACATACAGTACGCTAATCGACATGGGCACTTAATCAGGTAGACTACAAACCTGGACTCACAAGTATAGTATTTTTTAATCAAAATATTTTTGCCCGTATGGGGATGTGTATATAGTTTATATATTGCTACTAGTTTACAAACACAGGCACAGCTAATAGTAAATCTGACCACCAACAAATATCTGGGTGCATTGTATCACACATTAAAATGAATGGACATAGATTTATGTGTATGTCCTTATATAGACTCTGGAATGGCTCAGATGCCTTTGGCTGATGTGAAAGCAAAGGGGAAGGATAAAATTAAGTATGTGTTTGTTGCATGTTTGTTTGTAGCACATCTACACCTCAGTGTATCACCTACAAACTGATGGGTTGGTTGAACATTTCAAGCTATAGACTCTGAAATGAAAACTGGGATGAATTGCTCCCTTTACTGCTCTTTGCTGTCCAGTTAGTCCTACAAGCCTCAACCAGATTTTCCCCCTTCAAGCAATTAAATGGGAGACAGCACAACGATTCTTGGTAAGAGTATGCTTGCCCTGCTTAAATACTGTTCAGTATGTCTAAGAGACCACTTAAATCTGCTGGGTCACTTTGCCATAGAGACTTTGAGGAAGGCTACAACAAAATCAGGAACAACACTCACAACAAAACTCACAAATGCTTGTCTTCAGACATTTCAGCCAGATGATAGTGTTGTTATTCCTGCCTTCATCAGAAAGCAAGTTTTTAGGTAAGTGGATGGGGCCCTTTGAGATATTGCCAAGGACAGGGGAAGTAAATTCTGAAATTCCACTCTCAAATTCCGAAAAAAGTAACAGATCTATCATGTCAAATTTTTATTCATCCTATCCGCTATAATCCGGATTTGGGACCACATCTTTCCGCTGGTAAAGGTGAAAGAAGCCCCATGGTACCTATGGGTCAGCAGCTCACAGTAACACAGAAAAAATGATTTGCTGACTATTATTTCACAATTTACAGATGTGTTCTCAGACACATCTTATCACCCATAGTCCTGGTCCCCAAACCATGTTTTGTGTTGAACCGCACACGATCAATGCAGTGTCAAAGTTTGATACCTACCCTATGCCCCATGTGGATGGATTAATAGGCTCTGTGGGCATGGTAGCTTACATATCTACCATAGACCTATGGCTATTGGCAGATTCCCAATGAGGAAAAATCAAAACCATACACAGATACAAACTTTGGCATGTGATTGGATAGATTTGAAACCAATAATTAAATGATACACAGTATAACTGTATGCATTTTCATTAATGTTGTCTTTTGAAACCATTAGCTCCAAAATTTAAAACATTACAATTGTGGTATAAACAATGATCAGCAGTCTCATATTACTCCTCCCATGAAGAATTACAAATACATATTATGATATGCTCATGATGGCCGGTAAAGTTGTTGTAACATGTTAGCCAATAAAAATGTTACAGGGCAACCCTTTTGAAATAAAAAATAACAAAGTGGTAAAGGTGATACCTTTATTGGCTAACTAATATAATCATAGCAAGCTTTCAGAACATTTTAGTTACTTTTTCAAGTTGATTATGGTAATAATACCCACTAGCAGGGTAGAGCATTGCTACATGCGACTTACACAACAGGTTCAGGGCCTTCACCATGTGGAAGTGTTCCCTCTATGGTGTAGTGCAACTACATCTCTCAGGCTATGGTGCACACAAAACATACAAAAGATGAGTGCCAGGAGGTTCTTGCAGTAAAACAGGAAACTGTTTATTAACTATGCACAAGGCAAGTGACCTCAGGTTTAGTACTCACGCAGGAGCTGAGGCAATAGTAACATTTACTCACACAGAGCTGCAGGCATTACTCACAGAGGAAAGATCTCCATTAGGCATTTGCAGTATTTACACACATTCTCTCCTGGAAGTCGTCAGGAAGCAGTCTCTACCCTACTCACTCCTCTTCACTGAGGTCCCTGGCTGGAGGCAAACACAAAGAGCCTCTGGGAAGCTACTCCCTTACTGCAAATCCTGGTTGGACCTTCAGCTGCTCTTTCTCTCTCACCTCTCTGCCTTTCTCTCCTAGAGAGACTATGACAAGTCTGCCCTAGTGTAACTAGTCCTGGTCCCCAACTTCTTCTCCAAAGCACATGGGCATTTCTGGGCCTAGCTGTACCCAGGCTCCCCTGGGCACACCTAGCTGGATCACCATCCACAGGCCAAAGAGGAAGTGGCCACTGCCTACACACACTATATAGCAGTGTAGCAGGGGAGTTTCATTACACCTCTCAGCCAATAATGCTAAAGGTTATTCTACTACAGGGTCTCTTACCCAATAACCCAAAGAAAGAATGAAAAGATTAACTCTCTATAGGGCCTATTAACCCTATAGGGCCTACAAAATGATAGCCAATAAAGGTATCACCTTAAGGGTTAGGCCACACTGGGCGTTTTGGGGAGATTTGATCACCTGGCGACTAATTGCCTCATCTTTGCGGCGGCCAATCTCCCCAAACGCCTTCCCTGGCTCTGTGCTGGCTAAAATGAAAAAAACAACGGCGCTAATCACATTCGGTGATTCGTTTTCCGAAGGCGCCCGAAGTTTCCTCGTGAGGCACCACTTTGTTACTTTTTATTTCAAAAGGGTTGCCCTGTACATGATATGCTCATAAGCAATCTAGTACTATCTCAAAAACAATAGCATTCCCTCCTGAATACCAGTGCCATTGCAGCTAATAAAAAGCCAAGAAATAAACATCCAGTTGTCTTTTGAGAGCTTGCCCAGTAAGTTAAATAAAGACCATTTTCTCGTAGTTCTTGTTTTGCAATCGTCAGGAAAACAAATATACAAGACAGACATTAGAGACACAATCTTTTATGCACAGGCAAAAGGATTTTGTGCAATAGACATTGATGAGACAGATAGCATACACGAAAAACATTGGTTTCTATGTCTAATTGAGAGGACAATCTCAGGAAAAGTTGTTCTGGTTCCAAATAAACCTCATAATAGCACAGGACTGTTGACTACTTTTTTGACAAATTCAAATCAATGCCTTGATTCATTGCAGGCCAACTTAAGGCAATTGCTGTATTGTACTGCCATCAACTGACATGTGCGTGCAAATGCACATAGTAATTAATTTAGTTGCTTCTGTGGTATATTCACTTGACTTTGAATTTCCACTGAAGCACCAGCCATCATCCTAGATAGATATACTCCCAATTAATTTCCTCCTGCAATGATAACTGTGAAATTTATCCAAGCTCTAAAGGCAAATAAATAATTTCTCTAATAGCCTTAATGGGTTTTAGAGTCTTTTGGACAGCAGCCAAAAAAGTCTTACTGTCAGATAAGTTTCACTAAAGACATTTTAATTGAAACCACCTCCCTCCCCATTTGCAGTAATACTTTCATTGATAGCTTTCCCTCCCTGCATTAACGGTAAATGAATAGAAACGAATTGTCTTTCAAAAAAATGGGGATCAAAAAGCTGTTGTTGGATAAGGTAATTCTTTAATCATGGCATTTCTATCATTTTACATTAGCTTCATATTTTATACTGACATGTGAAAACAGTTTACTGGAAAATTATATGAAAATAGATTACATAAATAAGCAACACAACCCATAATGTGTACTGATATTTTGAGAGTAGGAATAAACACAGTATTTGCTGGAGCAAAGATTTTGATAATACAGCACCCTTTGTGGTCTCTTCGATTTTGTTAGTCTCTAAATTGTAAGAGCTGTTCTTCCTAACATAATTAAGCATTTAACATCCCATAAGACTTTGGCCATTGGTCAACATGAATGAATTGCCACACTGAGAATTTGGGTTCCATCAACCATTTGCTTAGAGTTCAAATCCTTTTTTGGGTGTGTTTATTTTGGGTGCTCTAGGGTCAGAAGCAATGGCAGGGGACTGAGCCTGAAGGATAGTTTGGGAGAGATTTGGGAACAATGTTAATTAGCTCTTCACATGAAAACACACTTAGAAGAATATTTAGGGTGAGATTTGGTTTGAACACTGATATTCCTAAAATCGTATATTTCTATTTATATAGCAATACTTATATATAGCAATTATGGCTTATTGTCTGGTACACCGATATTTTCTTTTATTTGTAACCTTAGTATGAGCTAAGGTGGGCCCTGACATTAAGATGGACCTGGAAAAGTGGCTTGAACTGAAAAAGTCTTACAAGCACGTATCTATACCATAGCTTGCCAGTTATAAGAATAGATACCCTAATATTTTATGCAGTTGTTCAAGGAGGAAATTACAACAAAAATTGGAAGTAAAAGGGTTTATTGTTAAATGGTTAAATTATCACATCTATAATTTATAGAATTTCTCAAAATCATTTTAAATATGAGCCCTTTTGTGTAGATACTGAATTCTATAGAGGTGTATAAAAGCTGATTTATGATTAAGGACAGTGCTGTTCAACTGATGGCCTGCAACCCCCCTTATGTGGCCCTCCACAGTGTAGCAGCTTTGATTTGTTATGAGAACTGCATTATTCACATTTGTAATCCTATATATTTTTCATACCTTGAAGACCCTGTATTGTTCAAACCTGTAAGGACCTGTATTGTTCACACTGTTCTGCCCTGCCACTTACAGTAACACCAAAAAAATGTAAGTGGTATATGATTTAGTGTATAATGTAGTGTTGCCCTGTACTGGTAAAACTGGTTTTCTTCAGAAACTCTGCAATTGTTTATATAAACAAGCTGCTGTATAGCCATGGGGGCAGCCATTCAATCTGGAAAAAAGGTGAAAGGGCACTAGATACACATCATATAACAGATAATAGTATACAATGGGATTCTTCAGAACATATCTGTTATCTATTGTGTATCCTGTGTTTGAATGACTGCCCTCATGGCTACACAGCAGCTTGTTTATATAAACTATAGTAGTTGTGTTTCTGAAGCAAACACAGAAATTGTACCAGTGCAAGGTAAATACATTAAAATGTCTTTCCTTTTAAACACTTTTTTGAAACACTAATTTTTTTGGTGTTACTGTTGCTTTAAAGGGCTTAATCTGCAGACCTTTAAAGTCTTGAGGCTTATTTCATTAGCCCATTGAAAGCATTCCCTGTAAGTTTTCTAGTTGCAATTATACAGGTATATCATTACATGCCTGACTAGGGAATTATATTATTCCTTGGTAGTTTATGTGGGTTTATTGCAAATCCAGGTAGTGAGATGCTGCTTTTAGTAGCTAGCCATGTTCATAATGCTGCTGACATTTGTTCAAATTCAGATTTGCATTTTCTTCATGTATTTGTATTCATAATTTGACAGTTAACACTTTCAACATCACTCGTGGTCCGATGCTGGATAATTGGATAGGACAGTCAGTGAGGTCAGTACTAGAGATGTCGCGAACTGTTCGCCGGCGAACTTGTTCGCGCGAACATCGGGTGTTCGCGCTCGCCGGAAGTTCGCGAACGTCGCGCGACGTTCGCCATTTTGGGTTCGCCATTGTTGGCGCTTTTTTTTGCCCTCTCACCCCAGACCAGCAGGTACATGGCAGCCAATCAGGAAGCTCTCCCCTGGACCACTCCCCTTCCCTATAAAAACCGAAGCCCTGCAGCGTTTTTTCACTCTGCCTGTGTGTGCTGAAGAGATAGTGTAGGGAGAGAGCTGCTGCCTGTTAGTGATTTCAGGGACAGTTGAAAGTTTGCTGGCTAGTAATCGTTTTGATACTGCTCTGTTATTGGAGGGACAGAAGTCTGCAGGGGTTTGAGGGACATTTTAGCTTAGGTAGCTTTGCTGGCTAGTAATCTACCTTCTACTGCAGTGCTCTGTATGTAGCTGCAGTGGGCAGCTGTCCTGCTTCTGATCTCATCTGCTGACTGCTGCAATAACAGTAGTCCTTGTAAGGACTGCTTTTATTTATTTTTTTGTTGTTTTACTACTACTACTACTACTACTATAAGAGCCCAGTGCTATTAGTCTAGCAGTGTTGGGGAGTGGGACTGGTGTGCTAATCTGCTGCTCCTAGTAGTTCAGCAGCACCAACTTTAATTTTTTTTTTTTAATATTCATTTTTTTTTTATTTTACTTTTTTTTATTTTACTACCGCTGTAGTAGTGTATAAGTTGACCTTTTAGGCATTATTTGCCCTGTAGGCATTATTTGCACAGTGTTTTCTTCAACCCGCCATCTAGCTGTGTGACCTTGTTCACATTCTGTCTAAATATCCATAATATTACCGTCTCCAGAAAAAACACCGGAGTGACTTTTTTCAAGCAGCCATAATATATTTTACGTAATCCGTATCCACCGCTGTAGTAGTGTATACGTTGACCTTGTAGGCATTATTTGCACAGTGTTTTCTTCAACCCGCCATCTAGCTGTGTGACCTTGTTCACATTCTGTCTAAATATCCATAATATTACCGTCTCCAGAAAAAACACCGGAGTGACTTTTTTCAAGCAGCCATAATATATTTTACGTAATCCGTATCCACCGCTGTAGTAGTGTATACGTTGACCTTGTAGGCATTATTTGCACACTGTTTTCTTCAACCCGCCATCTAACTGTGTGACCTTGTTCACATTCTGTCTAAATATCCATAATATTACCGTCTCCAGAAAAAACACCGGAGTGACTTTTTTCAAGCAGCCATAATATATTTTACGTAATCCGTATCCACCGCTGTAGTAGTGTATACGTTGACCTTGTAGGCATTATTTGCACACTGTTTTCTTCAACCCGCCATCTAGCTGTGTGACCTTGTTCACATTCTGTCTAAATATCCATAATATTACCGTCTCCAGAAAAAACACCGGAGTGACTTTTTTCAAGCAGCCATAATATATTTTACGTAATCCGTATCCACCGCTGTAGTAGTGTATACGTTGACCTTGTAGGCATTATTTGCACAGTGTTTTCTTCAACCCGCCATCTAGCTGTGTGACCTTGTTCACATTCTGTCTAAATATCCATAATATTACCGTCTCCAGAAAAAACACCGGAGTGACTTTTTTCAAGCAGCCATAATATATTTTACGTAATCCGTATCCACCGCTGTAGTAGTGTATACGTTGACCTTGTAGGCATTATTTGCACACTGTTTTCTTCAACCCGCCATCTAGCTGTGTGACCTTGTTCACATTCTGTCTAAATATCCATAATATTACCGTCTCCAGAAAAAACACCGGAGTGACTTTTTTCAAGCAGCCATAATATATTTTACGTAATCCGTATCCACCGCTGTAGTAGTGTATACGTTGACCTTGTAGGCATTATTTGCACACTGTTTTCTTCAACCCGCCATCTAACTGTGTGACCTTGTTCACATTCTGTCTAAATATCCATAATATTACCGTCTCCAGAAAAAACACCGGAGTGACTTTTTTCAAGCAGCCATAATATATTTTACGTAATCCGTATCCACCGCTGTAGTAGTGTATACGTTGACCTTGTAGGCATTATTTGCACACTGTTTTCTTCAACCCGCCATCTAGCTGTGTGACCTTGTTCACATTCTGTCTAAATATCCATAATATTACCGTCTCCAGAAAAAACACCGGAGTGACTTTTTTCAAGCAGCCATAATATATTTTACGTAATCCGTATCCACCGCTGTAGTAGTGTATACGTTGACCTTGTAGGCATTATTTGCACAGTGTTTTCTTCAAACCGCCATCTAGCTGTGTGACCTTGTTCACATTCTGTCTAAATATCCATAATATTACCGTCTCCAGAAAAAACACCGGAGTGACTTTTTTCAAGCAGCCATAATATATTTTACGTAATCCGTATCCACCGCTGTAGTAGTGTATACGTTGACCTTGTAGGCATTATTTGCACAGTGTTTTCTTCAACCCGCCATCTAGCTGTGTGACCTTGTTCACATTCTGTCTAAATATCCATAATATTACCGTCTCCAGAAAAAACACCGGAGTGACTTTTTTCAAGCAGCCATAATATATTTTACGTAATCCGTATCCACCGCTGTAGTAGTGTATACGTTGACCTTGTAGGCATTATTTGCACACTGTTTTCTTCAACCTGCCATCTAGCTGTGTGACCTTGTTCACATTCTGTCTAAATATCCATAATATTACCGTCTCCAGAAAAAACACCGGAGTGACTTTTTTCAAGCAGCCATAATATATTTTACGTAATCCGTATCCACCGCTGTAGTAGTGTATACGTTGACCTTGTAGGCATTATTTGCACAGTGTTTTCTTCAACCCGCCATCTAGCTGTGTGACCTTGTTCACATTCTGTCTAAATATCCATAATATTACCGTCTCCAGAAAAAACACCGGAGTGACTTTTTTCAAGCAGCCATAATATATTTTACGTAATCCGTATCCACCGCTGTAGTAGTGTATACGTTGACCTTGTAGGCATTATTTGCACAGTGTTTTCTTCAACCCGCCATCTAGCTGTGTGACCTTGTTCACATTCTGTCTAAATATCCATAATATTACCGTCTCCAGAAAAAACACCGGAGTGACTTTTTTCAAGCAGCCATAATATATTTTACGTAATCCGTATCCACCGCTGTAGTAGTGTATACGTTGACCTTGTAGGCATTATTTGCACACTGTTTTCTTCAACCTGCCATCTAGCTGTGTGACCTTGTTCACATTCTGTCTAAATATCCATAATATTACCGTCTCCAGAAAAAACACCGGAGTGACTTTTTTCAAGCAGCCATAATATATTTTACGTAATCCGTATCCACCGCTGTAGTAGTGTATACGTTGACCTTGTAGGCATTATTTGCACACTGTTTTCTTCAACCCGCCATCTAGCTGTGTGACCTTGTTCACATTCTGTCTAAATATCCATAATATTACCGTCTCCAGAAAAAACACCGGAGTGACTTTTTTCAAGCAGCCATAATATATTTTACGTAATCCGTATCCACCGCTGTAGTAGTGTATACGTTGACCTTGTAGGCATTATTTGCACACTGTTTTCTTCAACCTGCCATCTAGCTGTGTGACCTTGTTCACATTCTGTCTAAATATCCATAATATTACCGTCTCCAGAAAAAACACCGGAGTGACTTTTTTCAAGCAGCCATAATATATTTTACGTAATCCGTATCCACCGCTGTAGTAGTGTATACGTTGACCTTGTAGGCATTATTTGCACACTGTTTTCTTCAACCCGCCATCTAGCTGTGTGTATTATCGTTTCCAGAAAAACCAACTGAGTTTTTGTTGTTGTTGTTGTTTTTTAAAAAATAATGCCAGGCAAAGGCAGGCCGCCACGCAGAGGCCGTGCTAGGGGCCGTGCTGCTATGCAATCCTGTGGCCCTAGCAAATTGCCCAGTTTTAAAAAGCCAATGACCCTGAACTCCCAAAATGCTGAAGAGGTAGTTGACTGGCTTACACAGCACACCCCATCCTCTACCGTTTCTAACTTTACCACAACATCCTCCTCATCCTCCACTGCTATGGCCACCCCACGTAACACTTCCTCCACCACCGGTGCCCCTTCTTCACTGGGGTCAGAGGAGTTATTTTCCCATGAGTTTCTTGAACTGAGTAATGCGCAACCATTATTGCCAGAAGAAGATGAAGGAGATGAGGACCTTACACCAGATTTAATTCTGGCAGAGAACACGACAGAGATGGACATAATGAGTGATGAGGAGGAGGTCCCCGCTGCTGCTTCCTTCTGTGATGTGTCAGAAGAAATTGATGCATCTGAGGAGAATGATGATGAGGAGATTGATGTTTTGTGGGTGCCTAGTAGAAGAGAGCAAGAGGAGGGTAGTTCAGATGGAGAGACGGAGAGTCAGAGAGGCAGTAGGAGAATAAGACTTAGAAGAAGCAGGGAGGACAGCCCGCAGGGATCAGTAGGGCAACAACATGTATCGGCACCTGTGTTCAGCCGGCCAACGCACCCGCCATTGCCGCCAATGCCGCCAACTTCTACTGTTACCGCCAGATCGCACACTTCCAAAAAGTCAGCAGTGTGGGATTTTTTTAATGTGTGTGCCTCTGACAAAAGCATTGTAATTTGCAATGAGTGCAGTCAGAAACTGAGCCTTGGTAAGCCCAACAGCCACATAGGTACAACTTCTATGCGAAGGCACATGAGCGGCAAGCACAAAGCACTTTGGGAGCAACACCTCAAAGGCAACAGGCAAACTAAAAGCCACACTCCTTCTGGTCCAGCATCTTACTGCTCTACCTCTGCTCTCCTTGACCCGTCTGAACCACCCTCCACTCCGCCTTCCACCTTGACCACCTGTTCCCATTCCCAGTCATCTGCCACCAGCCAAGTTTCTGTGAAGGCCATGTTTGAGCGTAAGAAGCCAATGTCTGACTGTCACCCCCTTGCCCGGCGTCTGACAGCTGGCTTGTCTGCACTCTTAGCCCGCCAGCTTTTACCATACCAGCTGGTGGACTCTGAGGCCTTCCGCAAATTTGTAGCAATTGGGACACCGCAGTGGAAGGTACCCAGCCGCAATTTTTTTTCTAAAAAGGGAATACCACACCTGTACCAACATGTGCAGAGCCAAGTTACCGCATCTCTGTCACTTAGTGTTGGGCCAAAGGTCCATATGACTACTGACGCATGGTCCTCCAAGCATGGTCAGGGCAGGTATGTCACCTACACTGCCCACTGGGTGAACTTGGTAATGGCTGGGAAGCAGGGAATGGGTAGCTCAACAACAACAGTGGAGTTGGTGTCACCGCCACGGATTGCACGCGGTTCTGCCACCACCTCTACTCCTCCATCGCTCTCTACCTCGTCTTCTTCTTCTTCTTACTCTGCTGCTGGGTCCTCCTTCTCCTCCTCCACACCTGTGCACCCCCAGCTCCCCCTAGGCTATTCGACGTGCCAGGTACGCCGTTGTCACGCTGTCTTGGGGATGACGTGCCTGGAAAGCAAAAACCATACCGGATCTGTACTCCTGTCATCTCTGCAGTCACAGGCCGATCGGTGGCTGACCCCACACCAACTGCAGATCGGAAAAGTGGTGTGTGACAATGGAAGCAATCTGTTGGCAGCGTTGAGACTAGGCAATTTAACACATGTGCCCTGCATGGCACATGTGTTAAATTTAATAGTCCAACGTTTTGTCTCCAAGTACCCAGGATTCCAGGACGTTCTCACCCAGTCCAGAAAGGTGTCGGCCCATTTCAGACGTTCCTACACAGCCATGGCACGCCTTGCTGACATTCAGCAGCGCTACAACATGCCAGTCAGGCGTTTGATTTCTGACAGCCAGACTCGCTGGAATTCAACGCTCCTTATGTTGGAACGTCTGCTGCAACAACAAAGGGCCGTCAACGAGTACCTTTTTGAACTGGGTGGTAGGACTGGATCTGCACAGCTGGGGATTTTTTTCCCCCGTTACTGGGTGCTTATGCGCGATGCCTGCAGGCTCATGCGACCTTTTGAAGAGGTGACAAATATGGTCAGTCGCACCGAAGGCACCATCAGCGACCTAATACCCTTCGCTTTATTCCTGGAGCGTGCCGTGCGACGAGTGACAGATGAGGCTGTAGACCAGCGTGACGAGGAGCTGGAAGCGCACGATTTCTGGTCGGAATCACCAGAACGAACCCAGGCACCTGCTGCAACGCAGGGAGAGGTGCCAGAAGTGGAGTCAGAGGAGGAAGGTGGCTTTGTGGAGGAGGAGGAGGAGGACCAACAGGAGCAGGCTTCCCAGGGGGCTAGTGGTGACCTTTTGGGGACCCCTGGTCTTGTACGTGGCTGGGGGGAGGAGACCGTGGATGATGCAGTCCTTGATAATGAGGAAGCGGAGATGGATAGCTCTGCATCCAACCTTGTGAGAATGGGGTCTTTCATGCTGTCATGCCTGTTGAAGGACCCCCGTATCAAGAGGCTTAAGGAGAAGGACCTGTACTGGGTCGCAACGCTACTAGACCCTCGGTACAAGCATAAAGTGTCAGAAATGTTACCAACATACCACAAGTCCGAAAAGATGCGGCATTTACAAACCAGCCTGCAAAACATGTTGTACAATGCTTTTAAGGGTGATGTCACTTCAGGAACTCATCAACATTCCAGGGGCAGAGGTGCCAGTAATCCTGCCACGAGCACACCTGCAAGGACAAAGCCCTTTGGCCAGTCTGTAACGTCAGACATGCAAATGTTTTTCTGTCCAAGGCAGCGCCACAACCCTTCTGGATCCACCCTCAAAGAACGCCTCGACCGGCAGGTAGCGGACTACCTGGCATTAACTGCAGATATCGACACTCTGAGGAGCGATGAACCCCTGGACTACTGGGTGCGCAGGCTTGATCTGTGGCCAGAGCTGTCACAATTTGCCATGAACCTCTTGTCTTGCCCAGCCTCAAGTGTGCTCTCAGAAAGGACCTTCAGTGCAGCAGGAGGGATTGTAACTGAGAAGAGAACTCGCCTAGGTCACAAAAGTGTCGATTACCTGACCTTTATTAAAATGAATGAGGGGTGGATCTCGGAGGGTTACTGCACGCCGGAAGACTTGTTCTGACTTCTATGCAGCTGTCCTTCTCTTCAAGCCTCATGACTCCACACACAGCTGTCCTTTAGCGTCCTCCTCCTCCCTCCGCCACCGTTACAAACTAGGGTGCAAACCCTACTGGTTTAATTTTTTCTGGCCTCTGTGCTTCAGTGGCTGCAACCAAAAAAACTGGGCAAACAATGTCTACAAGGTCAACGTATGGCAAAAAATGACTATTTTCAGCATTTATATGGCATATTTTTTCTGGCAACTGTGCTTCAGTGGCTGCGTCCAAAAAAATGCATATTTTCTGCATTTATATGGCATAATTTTTCTGGCCTCTGTGCTTCAGTGGCTGCAACCAAAAAAATGCATATTTTCAGCATTTATATGGCATAATTTTTCTGGCCTCTGTGCTTCAGTGGCTGCAACCAAAAAAATTTATATTTTCAGCATTTATATGGCATAATTTTTCTGGCCTCTGTGCTTCAGTGGCTGCAACCAAAAAAATGCATATTTTCAGCATTTATATGGCATAATTTTTCTGGCAACTGTGCTTCAGTGGCTGCGACCAAAAAAATGACTATTTTCAGCATTTATATGGCATATTTTTTCTGGCCTCTGTGCTTCAGTGGCTGCAACCAAAAAAATGCATATTTTCAGCATTTATATGGCATAATTTTTCTGGCAACTGTGCTTCAGTGGCTGCGACCAAAAAAATGACTATTTTCAGCATTTATATGGCATATTTTTTCTGGCCTCTGTGCTTCAGTGGCTGTGGCCAAAAAAACTGGGCAAACAATGCCTACAAGGTCAACGACGTTGACCTTGTAGGCATTGTTTGCCCAGTTTTTTTGGCCGCAGCCACTGAAGCACAGAGGCCAGAAAAAATATGCCATATAAATGCTGAAAATAGTCATTTTTTGCCATATACGTTGAGTCAACGTATGGCAAAAAATGACTATTTTCAGCATTTATATGGCATATTTTTTCTGGCCTCTGTGCTTCAGTGGCTGCGGCCAAAAAAACTGGGCAAACAATGCCTACAAGGTCAACGACGTTGACCTTGTAGGCATTGTTTGCCCAGTTTTTTTGGCCGCAGCCACTGAAGCACAGAGGCCAGAAAAAATATGCCATATAAATGCTGAAAATAGTCATTTTTTGCCATACATTGACTCAACGTATATGGCAAAAAATGACTATTTTCAGCATTTATATGGCATATTTTTTCTGGCAACTGTGCTTCAGTGGCTGCGACCAAAAAAACTGGGCAAACAATGCCTACAAGGTCAACGTATGGCAAAAAATGACTATTTTCAGCATTTATATGGCATATTTTTTCTGGCAACTGTGCTTCAGTGGCTGCAACCAAAAAAACTGGGCAAACAATGTCTACAAGGTCAACGTATGGCGAAAAATGACTATTTTCAGCATTTATATGGCATATTTTTTCTGGCAACTGTGCTTCAGTGGCTGCGTCCAAAAAAACTGGGCAAACAATGCCTACAAGGTCAACGTATGGCAGTTGTTTAAAGAGAACAGTAGATTACTAGCCAGCAAAGCTACCTAAGCTAAAATGTCCCTCAAATCCCTGCAGACTTCTGTCCCTCCAATACAGAGCAGTATCAAGCAGATTACTAGCCAGCAAACTTACTATCATCTGTCCCTGAAATCACTAACAGCTCTCCCCCTACACTATCTCTTCCAAGCACACACAGGCAGATTTTTCAGATACATTTTTGCCCTTGATCCCCCTCTGGCATGCCACTGTCCAGGTCGTTGCACCCTTTAAACAACTTTAAAATCATTTTTCTGGCCAGAAATTTTTTTTTTAGATGTTAAAGTTCGCCTTCCCATTGAAGTCTATGGGGTTCGCGAACCGTTCGCGAACCGCTCGCGTTTTTGCGCAAGTTCGCGAATATGTTCGCGAACTTTTTTTCCGACGTTCGCTACATCCCTAGTCAGTACACACACCTAAAAGCCTGCATTGATCACACATCACACTGTCAATTCCCAAATTGTTGACCTGTTCACAATTCAGACAGACTGTATATATATATTAAATATATTGCAATATATGGACAAACAATCCCTGTGTTGTTTAAAGGGTAAGGCATTTTTCAGTAGCAGTATGCACAAAATGTCTCTGTCTTAAATATATTGATAATGGGTTGAGTGCAGAGGACTCTTGTATTTGACTATATGTATTTTGTGGTCACACCCTCATTGCACCCCCGCCTAATGTTGTAGCTCCCACCCTTCCCAGCTATAGTCAGGTGATCCCACTGGTGTCTAATAAAAGGGCAGCCAAGTTTGGGAGTTTTACTTTGAAAGCAGCTAGTAAGTAGCAGGTAAAACTTAGTCCCTTTGTAAAATCTATAATTAAGCCATTGAATTCTTAATGAATCAGATGAAAATTAAGCGTAGGACTGGCCAGATATGGGATGACTTTGACGTAGTTGGCCAGCTTAAATATATTGCAATATATTGACAAACAATCCCTGTGTTGTTTAAAGGGTAAGGCATTTTTCAGTAGCAGTATGCACAAAATGTCTCTGTCTTAAATATATTGATAATGGGTTGAGTGCAGAGGACTCTTGTATTTGACTATATGTATTTTGTGGTCACACCCTCATTGCACCCCCGCCTAATGGTTTTTAAAAAATAGTGGTGAGCACAACTTTCCCCTGTTTCTTATAGTTATACAGGAGCAGTGACCAGCTCCATGTTGTAGCTCCCACCCTTCCCAGCTATAGTCAGGTGATCCCACTGGTGTCTAATAAAAGGGCAGCCAAGTTTGGGAGTTTTACTTTGAAAGCAGCTAGTAAGTTGCAGGTAAAACTTAGTCCCTTTGTAAAATCTATAATTAAGCAATTGAATTCTTAATGAATCAGATGAAAATTAAGCGTAGGACTGGCCAGATATGGGATGACTTTGACGTAGTTGGCCAGCTTAAATATATTGCAATATATGGACAAACAATCCCTGTGTTGTTTAAAGGGTAAGGCATTTTTCAGTAGCAGTATGCACAAAATGTCTCTGTCTTAAATATATTGATAATGGGTTGAGTGCAGAGGACTCTTGTACTCTCAACTGGACTGTTTCCTTCTCAACTAAAACATGCTCTTGTCACCCCCATTCTGAAAAAACCCTCTCTTGATCCCTCCAATCTTGACAACCTCCGACCTATCTCTCTGCTACCTTTCATCTCTAAACTACTTGAGCGCCTAGTCTACAACCGACTTACCTCATTCCTCTCTGACAATAACCTGCTGGACCCCCTACAATCTGGTTTTAAGCCACAACACTCCACGGAAACTGCCCTGACTCGACTAACTAATGACCTTTTAACCGCTAAAGCCAACAATCATTTCTCACTACTAATACTGCTTGACCTCTCAGCCGCATTTGACACTGTAGATCACCCTCTCCTCCTCCAGTCCCTCCAGTCGCTTGGCCTTCGTGACACAGCCCTGTCCTGGTTCTCTTCTTAAATCACCAATCGTTCCTTCAGTGTCTCCTACAATGGAGTATCATCTTCTCCCCTACCTCTTTCTGTTGGAGTTCCTCAAGGCTCTGTCCTGGGACCATTACTATTCTCCCTCTATACTTCCTCCCTTGGCAAATTAATACATTTGTATGGTTTCCACTACCACCTCTATGCTGACGATACTCAGATCTATCTCTCATCTCCTGATCTCAACCCAGAACTCCTAACTCGCGTCTCCTCCTGCCTGTCCGCTATCTCTACCTGGATGTCGCAACGCTACCTTAAATTAAACCTCTCTAAAACTGAAATGGTTCTCTTTCCTCCAATTAACACCAGTAGCATCCCCGAAGTATCCATCATAGTTAACAATTCCACTATCACCCCCTCTCCCCAGGCCCGGTGCCTTGGGGTTATCCTAGATTCTGCCCTGTCATTCACTCCTCATATCCAGTCACTTATTAAATCATGTCACTTCCACCTAAGGAACATATCCAAAATAAGATCATTTATCACCCAAGACGCTGCCAAAATTCTTATTCACTCTCTCATCATATCGCGTCTAGACTACTGCAACTCTCTTTTAATTGGCCTCCCCCTCCAGAGACGTCACCTCTCCAGTCCATAATGAACACTGCTGCGAGGCTCATACACCTCAGCAACCGCTCCTCCTCTGCCTCACCATTCTGTCAATCCCTGCACTGGCTTCCGTTACCTTTCAGAATCAAATTCAAATTAAAGACACTGACTTTCAAAGCACTTCACAACTCTGCTCCACCCTACATCTCTGAACTCATCTCTATATACTCACCCACTCGCTTACTACGCTCCTCTACTGACCTGCTACTCAACTCTTCTCTCATTACCTCCTCACATGCTCGCATTCAAGACTTTGGAAGGGCTGCACCCCTCCTCTGGAACGCTCTTCCACGGTCTGTCCGACTTTCTCCCAACCTTTCTGCTTTCAAAAAATCTCTGGAAACGCACTTCTTTCGAGAAGCCTACCCTCACTCTGCTTAACTACCAAACGCAACACCACATACAGTACCACATTTCTCACCCATTTACTTCGATTTTGCCCACTCCCACACCTTGTGTATTACTCCCTTCCCTTTAGACTGTATGCCTATGCATAGGGCCTTCCTCACCTCTTTGTACCTGTATTGATCGTGATGTTTGTTACTCCATATATTCTATATATGTAATTCATGTGATGTAGTTGTATAATCACATTTACTTTACAGTGCTGCGCAATATGTTGGCGCTATATAAATACATGTTAATAATAATAATAATAATATTTGACTATATATATATATATATATATATATATATATATATATATATATATATATATATATATATATATATAAAATCAAAATTTGGAATAAAGCATTCCTGGGCCAGCACTTCCCTTGGTAAAACAAGTGTCTTTTTATTTAATTTCACACATCACAGTGCTCCAGTGTTTCGGTCCCTCTTGGGACCTTTCTCAAGGATAGTGTACAGTGTGCAATAAAACTTTATATAGTGATCACAATACAAAATGGCGCCAAAGTGACCTCATAGGGTTTAACAATTCGTAACCAATAGTGTTCCATCTAATTTACATACAATCAATTAGTGCATGTGTTAAAAATTGCAGTAAAAATGTTTTTTAAAATTTTACTTACTGTAAATATGTGCAATATACCGTGTTATCAGTAGGTGTCCCAATCTGCTCAATAAAAAATCTTAAAAGCGGTGCATGTTTTATCCTATGAAATAAAAACATAACAAAATACTATGTTACAACAATTTGTCCACATACTGCTTACCACATGTTTCCATTTTATAGAAACCCATTATTTATTTTGCAACATACGTATCTATTTAATAAACCACTTCAAATGGATGTTTTATCTAAAGAATAAATACTCTCAGTTCTATGGTGTTTTAAGTTAGAAAGCAGTTGTACGCGGTTTGCCCATTTAACCCCTTTGGTGCTATACAATCTAATGTATGGATCCAGAAGGCCTCTCTACGTAATAGCTCATTTTCAATATCACCCCCTCTCGGCCTAGGTCTAACTACATCAATAGGCATGCACCTAAATGCTGATGCATCATGCTTGTATTCAGCCCAGTGCTTTGCCACTGGCTGTTGTGCGATATCCTGCTTCTTTTTGCCTTCCTTAGTTACAACCTTTCTATCTGGATCTAGGGCAGCTCGAATGCTTGCCCTATCACGCTACACATCACGCAGCCCTTACATTTGAACACACCAGGTTTTGGACTTAAGAAGTTTTCTTTTTCCTTCTCGACATACTTATCTATTGGGTCTAATGGGCTCAATTGTTCCTTGAGGTTCCTCGCCCTGGAATAGCCAAATTTAGGACGTCTTGGGACTTTTTTCATTAATTGCTCATCTGTTGTTATAATGTCCCAGTTTTTAAGGACACTCCGTCTCACATTCTCACTGTTGGGATTATATCTGCTTATATAATACATCTCTTGTTCGTCCTTATACTTGTTTTTACATGCGTCCACCCCATTACTTATATCTTTCTCTGTCATTGCCATTATCCGATCCATCTGTTCCGCCCATCTAATAGTGTCCTGAATCAATTTCCGTGGGTAACCCCTTTCCAAAAATTTATTACCCATCAGCTGTAAATCTTGCTTTCGCTTTTCAATATCACTATTTATTCGGACTACCCGCAACATCTGAGATTTAGGTAGTGAATTGAGTAAGTGCTTAGGGTGATGTCTTTTATAATGGAGTACAGTGTTTCGATCTGTCGCTTTTGTATGAATACATGTTTGTAACCCCTTATATTGGGAACACATTTTACACATCCCCACACAGGAAAGAAATATAGGGTGAAATATAGGATGACATGTGAAACAACAATGGTTATATACAGTATATATATCATAAAGTGCCCATGTGGGTTAATATATTGTGGGAAGACGGTAAGGCAGCTAAAGGAGAGGATAGCCATGCATAGGGCAAGCATTCGAGCTGCCCTAGATCCAGATAGAAAGGTTGTAACTAAGGAAGGCAAAAAGAAGCAGGATATCGCACAACAGCCAGTGGCAAAGCACTGGGCTGAATACAAGCATGATGCATCAGCATTTAGGTGCATGCCTATTGATGCAGTTAGACCTAGGCCAAGAGGGGGTGATATTGAAAATGAGCTATTACGTAGAGAGGCCTTCTGGATCCATACATTAGATTGTATAGCACCAAAGGGGTTAAATGGGCAAACCGCGTACAACTGCTTCCTAACTTAAAACACCATAGAACTGAGAATATTTATTCTTTAGATAAAACATCCGTTTGAAGTGGTTTATTAAATAGATATGTATGTTGCAAAATAAATAATGGGTTTCTATAAAATGAAACATGCACCGCTTTTAAGATTTTTTATTGAGCAGATTGGGACACCTACTGATAACACGGTATATTGCACATATTTAAGTAAAATTTAAAAAAATATTTTTACTGCAATTTTTAACACATGCACTAATTGATTGTATGTAAATTAGATGGAACACTATTGGTTACGAATTGTTAAACCCTATGAGGTCACTTTGGCACCATTTTGTATTGTGATCACTATATAAAGTTTTATTGTACACTATCCTTGAGAAAGGTCCCAAGAGGGACCGAAACGTTGGAGCACTGTGATGTGTGAAATTACAGTAAATAAAAAGACACTTGTTTTACCAAGGGAAGTGCTGGCCCAGGAATGCTTTATTCCAAATTTTGATTATATGATTGAGAATTGGCCGTGCACCCCTGAGATTGCTTGATTGGAGTGCGGATACTGAAGATATATAACTATATATATATATATATATATATATATATATATATAACTATATATATATATATATATATATATATATATATATATATATATATATATATATATACAAACACAAGATCTGGAGCACTCCCAAGTGTTGGTCAATGCCTAGGTGCTGGTTAAATAATCAATATTAAATTAGCAAACAAACCGCACAACCAGGTCTTGCATAAAGTGTAAAATAAGTTTTTGATTTTTACACTTTATGCAAGACCTGGTTGTGCGGTTTGTTTGCTAATTTAATATATATATATATATATATATATATATATATATATATATATATATATATATATATATATATATATATATATATACTAACCACGCCCACCCTCCCCCAGGGAAGACACATCTGCAAGGGCTCCCAGGGCACTGTTAAATTCTGCACCCATCCGTGCTTTACAAATCCCCTTCTGCCAACATCTCCCACACCAGCAGCCTAAAAGGGACATCCGCTGCCTAAAGGAGGAAAAACGGGCTCTCTAGCACTGTCACGATCGCCGCCCGGAGCAGGTCTCGGAGCTCCGGGCAGCGCGTCCTTCCCTGCCGGCATCGCTTCCAAAATGGCGGCACCCATGGCCGCCACGTGGGTAGTGGCGCCGGCGCGATGACGTCAGCGCGTCGGCGCAAGGATGCCGATGACGTCAGAATGGCGCCAAATTCAAATATAAAAGCCTTACCAAGACGCCAGAATGGCGCCCAAGTATAGGATTCATTCCTGTGAAGTTTCCTGGGTTTCCTGTCTGCTTTGCTGAAGACTTATCTTGTTCCTGTTTGTTGCTGACCTCTTGCCTGGACTTTTGGACTTTGCTGATATTCTGCCTGCCTTTGAACCCTTGCCTGGACTTTGGTTATTCTCCTGATTTACCCCTTGTTGGACACCGCGACCTTGACTCCCTTGTGGGCTTCCTCCTTGATCCTGACAACCTCCCTGGTGGGAGCATCCCGGCTCCCTGACATTATACTTGGGCCATGGATCCCACTGAGGAAGCTCAGCCAGATTTCGGCAGTGCCTTTCGAGGTCTACATACTCGCATGGAGGCGTATGAAGCTCGGCAAAATTATGTCGGACGCACGCTGGAGGCGATTTTGGAAAAGTTATCTATGCTGACGCCGACTACTCCAACGCCGACAACGCCCACGCTAGTTGCTGCCGACATGGCTACACAGTCCTCCACTTCTGGTCCACGTATTCCTGCACCGCCTCTCTACAGTGGCGACCCTCAAGCCTGTCGTGGTTTTGTGAATCAATGCCAGATTCAGTTCGCCCTGCAACCTGCGGAATTTAACTCTGAGCGAGCAAAGGTTGGTTTCGTGATCACTCGTCTGGCGGGGAAAGCGCTCGAGTGGGCATCTCCGCACTGGGAGAAGGAGTCTCCCTTAATTGACGATTCCAAAGCCTTCCTTCACGAATTCCGGACGGTGTTCGATGCTCCCGGTCGGGTGGCGACCGCTGCTTTTTGTCTGTTCCAGATCCGCCAAGGAAATCGCAGTGTAGCGGAATATGCCATTGAATTCCGTACCCTCGCTGCAGAGACTTGCTGGAACAATGATGTCTATCATGCTGCTTTCTACAATGGTCTCTCTATCCGCCTCAAGGATGACCTGGTCTCCCGTGAATTACCCACGCAGGTTGAAGATCTCATTGCTTTGTCTGTCAAGGTGGACACTCGTCAGAGAGAACATCGTATGGCTGGACTTTGTCTCTACTGCGGGGGTCAATCTCACTTTGCCAACTCCTGTCCTTTGAAGTCTCAGAGTTCTCTTCGTCAAGGTAACCTTGCAAAGACTCATGTAGGGGGTGTTAATCCCAAGTCACAGGAGAACTCTCATAGGTTTCTTCTGCCTTTACAGATCCGTCTGTCTTCTAAGACCATTGTTGGCTCTGCTTTTATTGACTCTGGAGCTGTCGGCAATTTCATGGACGCTCTCTTTGCCAATCATATGAATGTTCCCCTGTTTCCATTGACTCCTCCACTTCGTGTAACCGCCATTGATGATCGACCCCTTGAATCCGAGTTTATCTCTATGACGACTGGGGAATTGCCTGTACAGGTTGGGACTTTACACAAAGAAAAGTTATCGTTCCTGATTATTTCCTGTCCTTCTGTTCCAGTCGTCTTGGGGCTTCCTTGGTTACGCCTGCACAACCCTATTATTGATTGGTCCTCGGGGCAGGTTTCCCGTTGGAGTCCTTACTGTCTACAGCACTGCCTTCCTGCTGAACCCATCCAGAGGGTGAATATTTCTTCGTCAGATTTGAAGACGCTTCCCTCCTTCTACAAGGAGTTCGCTGATGTCTTCTGTAAAAAGTCTGCAGAATTTCTCCCTCCTCATCTTTTCTACGATTGTCCAGTTGATCTCCTGCCTGGAACCATGCCTCCTAGAGGTCGCACTTATCCTCTCTCCCCAGCAGAGACCTCTGCCATGAAAGAATATATTCAAGAAAATCTACAGCGGGGGTTTATTCGCCCTTCCACTTCTCCTGCAGGGGCTGGATTCTTCTTCATGGAGAAGAAGGATGGAGGCCTATGTCCTTGTATTGACTACCGGGGTCTAAACAAAATCACCGTTAAGAACCGGTATCCCTTGCCTCTGATCGCAGAACTTTTCGACCAACTGAAGGGGGCTAAAATCTTCTCTAAGTTGGATCTCCGTGGGGCGTACAACCTTATCCGCATCCGGGAAGGTGACGAATGGAAGACAGCATTCAACACTCGTGATGGGCACTACGAGTACCTCGTAATGCCCTTTGGTCTCTGCAATGCCCCCGCTGTCTTTCAGGAATTCGTGAACGACATTTTCCGGGATCTCTTGGAAAAGTTTGTGGTCGTATACCTAGACGACATCCTGATTTTCTCCAAGGACCTTGCAAGCCATCGCTCCCAGGTGAAGGAAGTACTCTCTCGTTTGAGGAAGAACTCTCTCTTTGCCAAGTTGGAGAAATGTGTCTTTGAAGTGTCCAAGATTCCTTTTCTGGGCTATATCATCTCCCCAGAGGGTTTTGAGATGGATCCTATTAAAGTGTCCGCAATCCAAGAGTGGCCCCTTCCGCTGAGCACCAAGGCGATCCAGAGATTCATTGGTTTTGCCAATTACTACCGGCAATTCATTAAGGGATTCTCTTCTTGTATAGCTCCTATCCTGGCTCTCATCCGAAAAGGGGGTAAACCCAGCTCTTGGCCCCCATCTGCTATTGAAGCCTTTCAATCCTTGAAGGATGCTTTCACTTCCGCTTCGGTTCTCCGCCATCCTGATCCGGGGTTACCTTTCTTCATTGAGGTGGATGCTTCTGAAGTTGGAGCTGGCGCTATCTTGTCCCAAAGACATCCCTCTGATGGAAAGCTGCACCCATGTGCATATTTCTCTAAGAAGTTCTCGCCTGCTGAACATAACTATGATGTAGGAAATCGAGAACTTCTGGCTGTCAAGCTTGCCTTAGAAGAGTGGCGTCACCTCCTTGGAGGTTCTTTGATTCCAGTCACGATTTACACCGATCATAAGAATCTCGAATTCATTCAGTCTCTCAAGAGGCTGAATCCCAGACAGGCAAGGTGGTCTCTCTTCTTTTCTCGATTCAACTTTATCTTGACTTATCGCCCTGGCTCCAAGAATCGGAAGGCTGATGCTCTGTCGCGAAGTTTCTCTCCGGTGGATCGTTCTCCTGAAAGACAAGAGCCAATTATTCCTCCTGTCAAGATTATCGCTTCATTGTACCCTCTGCTGATCAAATCCTGGCTGGTCAATCTTCTGCCCCTCCTGATACCCCCATCGGAATGGCTTTTGTACCTCCTGAGCTTCGTCTGCCTATCCGGCAACAGACTCATAGTTCCAAACAAGCGGGACATCCTGGTCCTGTTAAAACTCTTGAACTTTTACGGCGTCTAGTCTGGTGGCCGACAATCCGTAAAGATGTCAAAGACTTTGTTTCCGCCTGTACTGTTTGTGCCACTTCCAAGTCCAGCCATTCTCGCCCCAGTGGGTTATTACAACCGTTGCCTGTTCCCTCTCGTCCTTGGACGCATTTGGCAATGGACTTCATTGTTGAACTTCCTCCCTCCAGTGGGAACACCGTGATCTGGGTTGTCATTGACCGCTTCAGCAAGATGGCCCACTTCATCCCTCTACGGAAGCTTCCATCTGCAGTGGAGTTGTCACAGTTGTTCATCCAGTTCATTTTCCACCTGCATGGCTTCCCGGCTGAGATCGTTTCTGACAGAGGGTCCCAATTCACGGCAAAGTTCTGGCGTTCCCTGTGCAAAGATCTGGGTATTAATCTTCAGTTCTCCTCAGCTTATCATCCCCAGACAAATGGAGCGGCTGAGCGAGTGAACCAAGCCTTGGAACAGTTCTTGAGGAACCACGTTTCCCTTTGTCAAGATGATTGGTCTGATCTCCTCCCATGGGCGGAATTTGCTCATAACAATGCCTGCCACACTTCCACTGGAAGGTCCCCATTTATGTCGGTGTATGGTCAACATCCTCAAGCCTTCCCACAAGACTTTGTGTTGTCCGATGTTCCGGCCGCTAATGACCATG
Source organism: Xenopus laevis (assembly GCF_017654675.1). Classification (NCBI taxonomy): domain Eukaryota; kingdom Metazoa; phylum Chordata; class Amphibia; order Anura; family Pipidae; genus Xenopus; species Xenopus laevis. The sequence continues at coordinate 56,472,567 of NC_054382.1, read as the reverse complement.
CAGCCCACATGTCTGCTGTTTGGGCTGCAACCAAGACAAACCTGGAGAAGAGTGCTCTGGTTCATAAGACATTTGCAGATCGTATAGACGTAGACCCTCTCCTCCCTACAAGGTCGGTGATAAAGTCTGGTTGTCTTCCAGGAACATTCGGTTGAAGGTACCATCTCCTAAGTTGGGTCCGAGGTTCGTAGGTCCATTTTCCGTCTCGGAGGTGATCAATCCTGTGGCTGTCAGACTTCAGCTTCCCCCTCAGATGCGAATTCCCAACGTGTTTCATGTCTCCTTGGTGAAACCCGCTACCTCCAACCGCTTTTCCGTTGTCCATCCTTCCCCTCCTACTATCTCTGTGGATGGTCAACAAGAATATGAGGTGGAGAAGATCCTTGACTCCAGAATCTCCAGGGGCTCTCTTCAGTACCTCATCAAGTGGAAAGGCTTTGGCCCTGAAGAATGCTCCTGGGAAGGACGCTCTGATGTCCATGCTCCTCGTCTGGTGAGGGAGTTCCACTCCAAATTTCCCCAGAAGCCAAGTCCTGGTGGTCCGGAGGCCCCCCGTGAGGGGGGGGGTACTGTCACGATCGCCGCCCGGAGCAGGTCCAGGAGCTCCGGGCGGCGCGTCCTTCCCTGCCGGCGTCGCTTCCAAAATGGCGGCGCCCATGGCCGCCACGTGGGTAGCGGCGCCGGCGCGATGACGTCAGCACGTCGTCGTCGGCGCAAGGACGCCGATGACGTCAGAATGGCGCCAAATTCAAATATAAAAGCCTTACCAAGACGCCAGAATGGCGCCCAAGTATAGGATTCATTCCTGTGAAGTTTCCTGTCTGCTTTGCTGAAGACTTATCTTGTTCCTGTTTGTTGCTGACCTCTTGCCTGGACTTTTGGACTTTGCTGATATTCTGCCTGCCTTTGAACCCTTGCCTGGACTTTGGTTATTCTCCTGATTTACCCCTTGTTGGACACCGCGACCTTGACTCCCTTGTGGGCTTCCTCCTTGATCCTGACAACCTCCCTGGTGGGAGCATCCCGGCTCCCTGACAAGCACACACAGAGCCGGAGAACAAAACCGGGCCTATCTCATCGACAGAAGCCAGGGACTCGAGTTGTAGAGGTACCGGGACTGAGCTGGAGGCCTGAACTGCAGGGCAGACTGCTGAGCTGCAGGGAGACTGCTGTCCTGGTGATGTGGGGCACCCCGGGGGAGACTGTGGGCCTAGTGGGGCGGCGCCACAACTGGCAGCGTCTAACTGTGCGGACCGGGACTGCGAGATGCTGCTGGCCGAGATGCAATCGCTGCTCTCATAAACAAAAGTGAGAAAAGCGCGTGGGTATTAGCACCAGGCTAACCCAGTCCGACCAGCGCTACCGTCAATCCTGCTCTGGAACGTTCGCTCCTTGGACAACAAGATGGATCATCTGTGGCTCCAGCATTCAAGCCAGCGAGAAATAAAGGACTGTTGCATCTATATTTTAACGGAAACATGGCTAAACACAAACATCACTGACTCGGCTATCCAGCTAGCCGAGCTAGCCTGCTACCGAGCCGACAGAAACGCTGCATTGTCCGGGAAGAGCCGAGGTGGTGGTTTGTGCATCTATATCAACAAATTCTGGTGCACGAACTCTGCTGAAGTGACTCGCCACTGCTCACCACAAGTGGAGTTTTTAATTGTTAAATGTCGGCCTTTCTATCTGCCGAAGGAATTTACCAAAGTACTAGTGGTAGCTGTGTACTTGCCGCCTAGCTCAAATGTTAACCTGGCGCTAGGAGAGCTGTACAAGGCTATCAACAAGCTTCAAAGAACACACCCGGATGGATTTATCGCTGTTGCTGGCGATTTCAAACATGCGAACCTGAAGTCAGTTCTTCCAAAATTCTTTCAACATGTGAACTTTGCTACAAGGGGAGAGAACTGTTTGGACAAAGTCTACACAAACGTATGCGGCGCCTACAAAGCCTTCGCGAGCACCCACATAGGTTCCTCCGACCACCGGACAGTAATGTTATCACCCACATACACATCGCTGCTCAAACGCACAAAACCAGCCAGAAGAACCATCACAGTCTGGCCGAGTGGAGCTGTGGAAGCACTTCAGGACTTTTTTGAGTGTACAGATTGGAACATGTTTAGGGAGGCTGCTACCCACAATGGCTCCATCAACTTGGAGGAGTACACAGACTCTGTGACCTGCTACATCATCAAATGCATAGAGGATGTTACCGTCTCCAAAACTGTCACCATGAGAGCCAACGAAAAACCCTGGTTTACAGCAAAGGTTTGTGCACGGCTAAGAGAGAGAGAGATGCCGCTTTCCGATCAGGGGACAGAGTTGCTCTTAAAATAGCCAGGGCCAACCTCTCTCGAACCATCCGCCAAGCAAAGCAGGAGTACACACTGAAGATTCAAAATCATTTCGACAACTCAAAAGACTCACGCAACTTATGGCAAGGCATTCAGGCTGTTACACAGTATAAGCCTGCGTGGAGCAGCAGCGATGAAGACGCCACACTCCCAGAGGAACTGAACAAGTTCTACGCACAGTTTGACGCGCTAAACAAAGAGCCTGTGAGGAAAGCCACGCCTCCTTTCACCCACCAAGTCATCTGTCTACCCACAGCTGACGTGAGGCGAACCTTAACCAAGGTCAATCCACGAAACGCTGCCGGACCAGACAACATTCCTGGTCGTGTGCTCAGAGCCTGTGCTGATCAGCTGGCTGACGTCTTCACTGACGTCTTCAACACATCACTAAGCCAGATGATCATCCCCACATGCTTCAAGTCCACCACCATCATTCCAGTGCCAAAGAAATCTTCAGTAACCTGCCTAAATGACTACCGCCCTGTTGCACTAACCCCGGTCATCATGACATGCTTAGAGACTTGTGATGGCACACATCCCCCGCTCACTGGACCGACTACAATTTGCATATCGGCCAAACAGGTCAACTGAGGATGCCATATCTTCTGTACTCCACCTCTCACTAACTCATCTGGACAAGAAAGACAGTTATGTGAGAATGCTGTTTATAGACTTTAGCTCAGCATTCAATACCATCATCCCTCAAAAGCTGAGTGGGAAACTAAAAGAGCTGGGATTAAGTACCTCTTTGTGCAATCGGATCTTGGACTTTCTGTCAGAGAGGCCTCAGTCTGTTCGTAACGGCGGCAACATTTCCAGCACCATCAGATTGAGCACAGGAGCTCCTCAAGGATGTGTTCTCAGCCCATTGTTGTATACATTGCTGACACATGACTGCATAGCTAGACACAGCTCAAACTGCATCATCAAGTTCGCCGATGACACAACTGTGGTGACACTCATCAGCCACAACGACGAGTCGGCGTACAGAGATGAGGTTCAGCAGCTGGCGGTCTGGTGCAGTGAGAACAACCTGTCACTGAATGTGGATAAAACAAAAGAGATGATCGTCGACTTCAGAAGAACTCTCCCTGCTCACACACCACTCAACATCAACGGCTCCACGGTAGAGACAGCAAAGAACACCAAATTGCTGCGAGTCCACTTCTCTGATGACCTCACCTGGACCACCAACACCGCCTCCCACCACTGGACTCCACACACCCCTCACACGGACTGTTCACGCTGCTCTATTCCGGCAGACGCTTTCACAGTATTAAAGCCGAACAACCAGGCTGCATGAAAGCTTTTTTCACTGCCTGCCCTCCCACTACATTCCAGACACACCTGTGAACTTAACTTTGTGAATTATTAATTTATTTGCACAATTCTAAAGGTTTACACATGTATATATCCAATTTCTGCCAATATATTGCACGTTTCATGTTTACATATTTATTGTGTATTTTTAAGTGCCTTTTTGTGATATGTACTAGCTAGAGCCACGTCGTCTTGTCTCACTGTATATTCGTATACTGCTGAGATGACAATAAAGTTTACTTTGACTTTTGACTGTAGGAACAGCACTGGCATTGTGTCACTGTACATAGTACAGTAGAGTGAAGTGATCCTGGTAGGTCTCCCTACCCTGCTCTGCTCTGCCTGCCCTACTCTGCTTGTGTGTACCATAATCTGCCCAACACTACCTGTGTGCATATTCTACCTGCCCTACTCTGCTGTGTGTGCTATACTCTGCCTGCCCTACACTGCATGTGTGTGCCTTTTTCTGTCTGCCCTACTCTGCCTGTGTGTGCCATACTCCACTGTTCTTTTCTCTGTTTGAGGTAAACGGATAGATACATTTAGTGCATTTATTATTATCTTCACTCTGCCTGCTAATTAAGGGGGAGGCGTTAATCAGGTAAATTCTGAACAGGCTTAGTGTAACGTTCACAGTGGAAAGCCGCTGTAACAAGAGTAAGTCTCACACTTGGAAGTGGGTATGGTGGAAGCCCAGGGGGATAGCCATAAACAATTGTAGAGGACATAGTGATATTGCAGGTTTAATGGTAACAGAAGAAAACAGGAACAGGCAAAAATCAAATACAAGGTCGAGACAAAGTCATTACCAGGGAAACAGGAGGGCAAGGAATGCTGGAACAAGATCACAGGAACCATAACACTGGAACTAGGATTTCAGGAACAAGGAATGAAGGTTATCCAGGAACAAACAAAAAACATTCAATGACTCATTCAATGACTCAGAAATTGGGTTTCTTGGTTTTTCTGCACCTTCTAACCACCCATCACCACTGTTTAGAAGTCCTTTAATCTTAGACGTGCAGACAGCTCTAAAAAATTAACATGAATTTGTACCAGAAAGAAAGGAACTGCAAAGAAGAGCTAACAAGGTCACATAGCCTTGTTAATAATTATAATTAGATTGTGTGTGTAACTTGGAAACCATGAAAGGAATAATTAATTGACTAAAAAATAAATTCATTCAAAATAGATTTTGGGCTTTGCCCGTTTCCAATTTTCGGTGTTGCATTTGCACTAGTGTACACAATGAATTTATTTTGAATGAATTTATTTGTACTCATCAAAACATTTTTTAAGACGTTAATTATTCCTTTCATGGTTTCCAAGTTACACACACAATCTAATTATAATTATTAACAAGGCTGTGCGACCTCATTAGCTTTTCTTTGCAGTTCCTTTCTTTCTGGTACAAATTCATATTCAATGACTCAGCCCTGAGCAAAGCTCAGGGCGGGGTTTATAAAGGGCAGGTGATTGGGAAGAGAAAACACATGAGGGTAAAGAGAAGGGAGGAGACAAACTGGAAACAGGCAGATAAACAGAAACATCAAAGACAAGATCCAGTGGTTCACATGGTAAGTGCACCGAGTGTCCAGAACACAAACAAGAGTTTGAGTCCCTGGCTGTTCCTTACACATAGGGGCAGATTCACTAAGCCTCGACTGTTTTTTTACTTCGAATTCGACCTTCGATTCGAACGGTCGAGCAATCCTCCGATCAGGTGAATAGTCAAATTCGATAATCGAAGTAGACAAGTACGATTATCGAAGGATGTATTATTTCGCCTATTCGACTCGACTCGAAGGATACCTTATTTATGAAATCTTCACCCGAAGTTTTATTTGTACCCCATCTTTGACCTACCGAAGTTGATTTTGGACTTCGACTTTCGAATATGATATGATTCGAATCGAACGGTCGAAGTAAACCATCTTCAACTATTCGATTTTCTTCGATATTTTTTGCTGGTGCTCTCCACTGTTGTGGGTGTATAGTGACACCTAGGGATCACTTTATAAACTGTTAGAAACTGTTTTTTAGTTCTGGCTGCACTAGAGGTTTGGGGAATTACATTAAAATAAATACTGACACCAGAAACATGTTTGTTTTGGCATCTATCAGAATATAAGCTAAGATTTTCAAGTATCAATGGCTTAAAACATAATTTTTGATTTCTATTTTTTTACAACATCAATTCAAATATTAATTGGCCCTATCTATCCTTACGCTTCACTAAATGGTTAAATGTTTCCAAGCTGCATGGAATGCTGGGAAACACTGGCTTACTTATAAAAACCCCCCCACCAGATGCCATTTGACTAAGAAATTTTAAAAAATGGAATTTTTGGTAGCCGCCATTTTGGAGGCAGAAGAGCAGGATGAGGAGCAGGAACACCTTGTCCCTGCTAGGATCAGGCAGCCTCGTCACTTCAGGAGACCTGTACTTTGTTTGGACGAGTTGTCTGATGATGAGGTTGTGAGGATGTTCCGCCTGAGTCGTGCCGCCATAGTGCAGGTTTATGGTCTCATCAGTGAGGCTATTGAACCTGTGACGGCACGGTCTCAGGCAGTGCCTGGGATGTGCAAGCTGCTTGCAGTTTTGCATTTCCTGGGCACTGGCAGTTTCCAGCAGGTTTCTTCACGCCTCATTGGCATGAGCCAGCCCACCTTTAGCAGGATGTTAGCATAAGTGCTCAGGGCACTACTGCAGCACTCGCGAAGGCTCATTTCCTTCCCCTCAACTCAGGCAGAGTGGATAAGATTAAAACAGGATTTTTTCCTAATTGGCCAATTTCCAAATTGCCTAGGAGCCATTGATTGCACTCATGTTGCGCTCACACCACCTCGCCATCAGCAGGAGCGCTACCGAAATCGTAAGCGCTCCCATTCCATCAATGTGCAGGTGGTGTGTGATTCCAACATGCGCATCATGAGTGTGAGATCTGGCTTTCCTGGAAGTGTCCATGATGCCACTATCCTGCGTCAGTCAGCTCTCCATGGCCTCTTTACCCGAGGAGAAATGCCGGACGGCTGGCTTGTGGGTAAGTTATATTTGCAATTTCATACAAAGACACTTCAAATATTATTTTAAAGGTGATATGTATGTATTTTCCAGAAATGTTGCCCTATTTTCAGTCTGGCTACAATAGATGCACTATGCATCTTGGGACCTGTAGTTTAGTTCAATCAGCTCACTTTGTTAGGGCTTTTAATTCTTGCCACCTGATTCAGTTTACAGGTGAGATGTGTTAAGTGGATGATTTCTTAATGGATCTGCACACACACAATTTTTGACATTTGGGGGGAGGGGAATTCCCTCTTTTATTGTGCCAGCAATGTTGTTTGGCTAACAAAAGGGGTAAAGTAAGTACCCCAACAGCAAAGAATTTGTGTGTAGATCTGTTTGTAAAGATTGTACTACTACACAATGGACATAACTACACCATTGGAATAGTCAACACAACAGACAACTGGAATCAATTACTATAATATATTTTGGTTTACATTTTTAGGAGACGCAGGATATGGACTTCTGCCTTGGTTGATGACCCCTGTGAGGTTTGCCCAAACACCTGCCCAACGTAGGTACAATCGTGCCCATCGGAAGACACGTAATATCATTGAGCGCCTCTTTGGGGTGCTCAAATCTCGCTTCCGATGCCTCTCAGTCACTGGGGGAGCTCTGCTTTATTCCCCCCAGAAGGTTTCACAAATCATCACTGTCTGTGCCATGCTGCATAATGTGGCAAGGGAGCATGGATTACCTGCAGACATTGATGATGACCTGGAACCTGAGATTGAGGGGTATGTTGCCAGACAGAGGGACAACCAACCAGAGGGAAGAAGAGTGTGTGAAAGGCTCATCCGTGCCCACTTTTAGTTGTAAGTTGAACAAACCACACAAAAATAGTTAATTTGTACTAGTTAAGACTTCTCAAGGGCCAAATAGTGGTACATATTTTTTTGGGCCCTATTCCTAAGTGCTTTTTTTGTGATTGTTTGCAATCTTGTCAGTTACCTTTCAAACCATGTTTTTCCAATGTAAATCTGGTCATTTGCTTAACCTTTAGCCCTCTTTCACACGAGCATTTGAAGCTGCGCTCCCCTGCGTTCTGTTTTTGTGTTTAGCCCCAGCGGAGCACAGGAGTAGACGCATTCAGTTGTTTGAAATGGGACTGTACTCCACAAACACAAGAAAAATTTAGCATGTTGCGTCTCAATCTGTACAGCCCCATTGAAAACAACTGCATGCGTCTACTCCTGCGCTCCCCTGTAATGAGGTTTAGTAATGTCATGATCTAGATCAACTCAATAATGTCTGAAATCCATTAATTCCTAGGTCAGTTGTTTGGCCTTAATATGTTTGCCTTGTCATGAGTGTTATATGTCAGGTCTTTATAACCAATCTCGATTATTAGGCCTTATATGATTGTTGTGAAATGAAATTGTTTGGAATGGATATCTGGAAAGTAAACAATTTTTTATACTTTTCTTCCAAATGAACAGCCTGCTGATGGTGATGTGCTGACGTGCCCCTAGCAGTGAATGCTTTCCTGTAACATCTTATGCTGTAAGCAGAAAAATGATGAGATGATAAACAAATTTCCATGTGTATACACATATTCAAGAGAAAGCATTATCTGTACTTGTCATTTCAGCTTTCTGGCCTCCTACTGTGTTATGGTTGTGGTTCATGTGTGTCGTACTCTACTTTATTATCTTGGTACTTGCCCACAGAGGATACAGACATGGACACTGACTGATTGACCACGCCTCAAACTCCGTTATTCAGGTATTTAGGAATTACTCAGGGAATGTAAAAATATATTGCTAACAACTTACCATATTATTGATGTGACTTTGCAGCCTCTCCATTTGCAAACTTTTCCTGACCCACTAAATTGGACTCAACACAACCGACAGATGTGATGAACTGAAAGCTGTTTGGCTCATTTGAACCTGGGTGGAGTCACCTTTCAATAACATATCAGTAAGTGGCAGTGTTTGTTTAGCAATGACAGGCTTTTGTGTGGCTACTTAAATTTGTTTGGATTTGTGTTAATGCATTTTTCTTGTTTGATCCACAGGTATGGCTTCTTCTGTTTTCTTGTTTGAAATGACATTACCCATGTTACTATTTTGGACTAGCACCTTGTCAAAAAAGAAAAACAAACACACCCAGTAATGTTTTAGTGGCTTTACTGACACAATCTTTGTCAAAATCCAAAACCGTTGAACAACAATAAAAAGACAATATATATCTGTAGAAAGTTTGTTTCTTTGTTTTTGGAACATACAATAGTTATTTGAAAACCTTAAAATATGTACCTTAGCTGGAAGGCACAGGAGGAATTTGTTCTCAACATATATTTCAAAATATAGCAGCCCCTATAGACCACTAAAGGGCAAAAGCTTTACAAAGGTTTTACAAAGCATTTGTTGCATAACATTGCTAATGCACCCCAGGATTCATCATGGCCAACTTTACATTAAACAGTATCCAAAAATTTGGCCCTGATAAGCTTGTGTCCAAAACAATAATATAACAATCAATATGATGTACAAATGACACTTGTCAATATATGACAATTTGGCCAGTTGAAAAGCATCAACAATATGAGATTAGTGCTGGCCAGGTAGAGTGTTGGACAACCAACAATGCTTGATAGTGCAAAGTAACAACCATTTGTGCCTATAAGGCATATCATACACCTAGGACTTGCTATTGAATGAGCACAGGTGGAGGAGGAGGAGGAGGAGGTAGTAGGCGTTGGCACCTATTAGGAGTGCTGGGTAGCCAAAGTAGGCCAGAGGTAGGCCACATAACTTCTTGTCCAAAGTAACAACCATTTGTGCCTATAAGGCATATCATACACCTAGGACTTGCTATTGAATGAGCACAGGTGGAGGAGGAGGAGGAGGAGGAGGTAGTAGGCGTTCGCACCTATTAGGAGTGCTGGGTAGCCAAAGTAGGCCAGAGGTAGGCCACATAACTTCTTGTGCAAAGTAACAACCATTTGTGCCTATAAGACATATCATACACCTAGGACTTGCTATTGAATGAGCACAGGTGGAGGAGGAGGAGGAGGAAGTAGTAGGCGTTCGCACCTATTAGGAGTGCTGGGTAGCCAAAGTAGGCCAGAGGTAGGCCACATAACTTCTTGTGCAAAGTAACAACCATTTGTGCCTATAAGGCATATCATACACCTAGGACTTGCTATTGACTGAGCACAGGTGGAGGAGGAGGAGGAGGAGGTAGTAGGCGTTGGCACCTATTAGGAGTGCTGGGTAGCCAAAGTAGGCCAGAGGTAGCATATGTTAACATATGTTATGTTTGAAGTAATTAGTGAAAAATACACAAGCAAAAGAGTAGTATTTCAATTCTTTGAGCCTTACATGTAACATTTTTGTGAATGTTTTGGGAAACACTGCAGCATTACTATAGAAATATGTTAGAGCAAATGCACTTTGATGTTTGTAAGTGCTTTTCCAGATGTTATTGGAAAAGGGTGCCAATGGATGGTAGATATGGCACACCTTGGTGCTGATAACACCCGAAATACACAAATATGTTAGAGCAAATGCACTTTGATGTTTGTAAGTGCTTTTCCAGATGTTATTGGAAAGGGTGCCAATAGATCTTAAAATGGCACCCCTCAGTGAAGAGAATGCAGCATGGTCTAAACAATGGGATGTGTTGTTTGGATGTCAGTCCCATTGCTGGGTAACGGACAAAGTCACACCTGAAGCGTGAATTGGGCGAAGTTCTTTGCCAGGATAAAATGGGCAAAGAGGCCAGTGTCAGTTTGAGAAGTGACACAGACTGGAGCTAGGGACGTTTGCGCTTATCCCCTCGGACAGGACCTTGTCCCCTTCCATGCCCCCTTCCTCTGCGCTGCTGAGGAGTAGGGATGTAGCGAACGTCGGAAAAAAAGTTCGCGAACATATTCGCGAACTTGCGTCAAAAATGCGAACGGTTCGCGAACGTCGCGAACCCCATAGACTTCAATGGGAAGGCGAATTTTAAAAGCTAGAAAAGACATTTCTGGCCAGAAAAATGATTTTAAAGTTGTTTAAAGGGTGCAACGACCTGGACAGTGGCATGCCAGAGGGGGATCAAGGGCAAAAATGTTTCTAAAAAATCCATTGTTGACACAGCGCTGCGTTTTGTGCTGTAAAGGGCAGAAATCACACTACATTTCTAAACCTGTGTAATAAAATGCTTTAAAACCGGCGTCTACATGCCAATCAAGTCGTGTAAAAGTTACAGCCTGTTCACACGCAAAGACGAAACGCGGTGCTTACTGCAACGCAAAAAGACGCAAAGAGCTTTAATAAATGATACCGTCAAGTGAGCAAATAATAGTTTTTAATTACTAGTTGCTTGTCACCTCCAGGATGTTCGTCCTGTTGGTGGCAATATTTCTGTAGTGGTGTGTTTAGCAGTCACCGTGCTTGTGCGCACGTGCACTGTCAGGCAGAGGTAATTCAATGTACAGTGAAGTGAACCAAAAAACACTGATTCTGCAGTGTGGGCCCAGTTTTGGTCTACTTTATTGATCACCTGCGGTGACCATAAAAGATGCGATTTTGCCACTGTTGCAGAACCCTGAAAAATTAGGCATGTGTACTTTCCTGAAAAATTATGTTTTTTTTGTCGCAGCCACTGAACCAGAAGTCCAGAAACAATATGCCATATAAATGCTGAAAATATTAATTTTTTTTTGTCGCAGCCACTGCAGCACAGAGGCCAGAAAAAATATGCCATATAAATGCAAACAATATTAATTTTTTTTGGTCGCAGCCACTGCAGCACAGAGGCCAGGAAAAATATGCCATATAAATGCTAACAATATAAATTTTTTTTGTCGCAGACACTGAAGCACAGAGGCCAGAAAAAATATGCCATATACTGTAAATGCTGAAAATATTCAATTTTTTTGGTCGCAGCCACTGAAGCACAGAGGCCATAAAAAATATGCCATATAAATGCTGAAAATATTCTGTTTTTTTTGTCGCAGCCACTGAAGCACAGAGGCCAGAAAAAATATGCCATATAAATGCTGAAAATATTCATTTTTTTGTCACAGCCACTGAAGCACAGAGGCCAGAAAAAATATGCCATATAAATGCTGAAAATATTCATTTTTTTGTCACAGCCACTGAAGCACAGAGGCCATAAAAATATGCCATATAAATGCAGAAAATATTCTGTTTTTTTTGGTCGCAGCCACTGAAGCACAGAGGCCAGAAAAAATATGCCATATAAATGCTGAAAATATTCATTTTTTTGTCACAGCCACTGAAGCACAGAGGCCATAAAAAATATGCCATATAAATGCTGAAAATATTCTGTTTTTTTTGGTCGCAGCCACTGAAGCACAGAGGCCAGAAAAAATATGCCATATAAATGCTGAAAATATTCATTTTTTTGTCACAGCCACTGAAGCACAGAGGCCAGAAAAAATATGCCATATAAATGCTGAAAATATTCATTTTTTTGTCACAGCCACTGAAGCACAGAGGCCAGAAAAAATATGCCATATAAATGCAGAAAATATTCTGTTTTTTTTGGTCGCAACCACTGAAGCACAGAGGCCAGAAAAAATATGCCATATAAATGCTGAAAATATTCATTTTTTTGTCACAGCCACTGAAGCACAGAGGCCAGAAAAAATATGCCATATAAATGCAGAAAATATTCTGTTTTTTTTGGTCGCAGCCACTGAAGCACAGAGGCCATAAAAAATATGCCATATAAATGCTGAAAATATTCATTTTTTTGTCACAGCCACTGAAGCACAGAGGCCATAAAAAATATGCCATATAAATGCTGAAAATATTCTGTTTTTTTTGGTCGCAGCCACTGAAGCACAGAGGCCAGAAAAAATATGCCATATAAATGCTGAAAATATTCATTTTTTTGTCACAGCCACTGAAGCACAGAGGCCAGAAAAAATATGCCATATAAATGCAGAAAATATTCTGTTTTTTTTGGTCGCAGCCACTGAAGCACAGAGGCCATAAAAAATATGCCATATAAATGCTGAAAATATTCAATTTTTTTGTCACAGCCACTGAAGCACAGAGGCCAGAAAAACTCAGGATTTACCTGGATTCAAATTAAACCAGTAGGGTTTGCACCCTAGTTTGTAACGGTGGTGGAGGGAGGAGGACGCTAAAGGACAGCTGTATGTGGAGTCATGAGGCGTGCAGAGAAGGACAGCTGCATGGGGAGTCAGAATCAGAAACTCAGCACAAGTCTTCCGGCGTGCAGTAACCCTCTGAGATCCACCCCTCATTCATTTTAATAAAGGTCAGGTAATCCACACTTTTGTGACCTAGGCGAGTTCTCTTCTCAGTTACAATCCCTCCTGCTGCACTGAAGGTCCTTTCTGAGAGGACACTTGAGGCGGGGCAAGACAAGAGGTTCATGGCAAATTGTGACAGCTCTGGCCACAGATCAAGCCTGCGCACCCAGTAGTCCAGGGGTTCATCGCTCCTCAGAGTGTCGATATCTGCAGTTAATGCCAGGTAGTCCGCTACCTGCCGGTCGAGGCGTTCTTTGAGGGTGGATCCCGAACGGTTCTGCCGCTGCCTTGGACTGAAAAACATTTGCATGTCTGACGTTACAGAGTGGCCAAAGTGCTTTGTCCTTGCAGGTGCGCTCGTGGCAGGATTACTGGCACCTCTGCCCCTGGAATGTTGATGAGTTCCTGAAGTGACATCACCCTTAAAAGCATTGTACAACATGTTTTGCAGGCTGGTTTCTAAATGCAGCATCCTTTCAGACTTGTGGTATGTTGGTAACATTTCTGCCACTTTATGCTTGTACCGAGGGTCTAGTAGAGTCGCGACCCAGTACAGGTCCTTCTCCTTAAGCCTCTTGATACGGGGGTCCTTCAACAGGCATGACAGCATGAAAGACCCCATTCTCACAAGGTTGGATGCAGAGGTATCCATCTCCGCTTCCTCGTTATCAAGGACTGCATCATCCACGGTCTCCTCCCCCCAGCCACGTACAAGACCAGGGGTCCCCAAAAGGTCACCACTAGCCCCCTGGGAAGCCTGCTCCTGTTGGTCCTCCTCCTCCACAAAGCCACCTTCCTCCTCTGACTCCACTTCTGACACCTCTCCCTGCGTTGCAGCAGGTGCCTGGGTTCGTTCTGGTGATTCCGACCAGAAATCGTGCGCTTCCTGCTCCTCGTCACGCTGGTCTACAGCCTCATCTGTCACTCGTCGCACGGCACGCTCCAGGAAGAAAGCGAAGGGTATTAGGTCGCTGATGGTGCCTTCGGTGCGACTGACCATATTTGTAACCTCTTCAAAAGGGCGCATGAGCCTGCAGGCATCGCGCATAAGCACCCAGTAACGGGGTAAAAAATCCCCAGCTCTGCAGATCCAGTCCTACCACCCAGTTCAAACAGGTATTCGTTGACGGCTCTTTGTTGTTGCAGCAGACGTTCCAACATGAGGAGCGTTGAATTCCAGCGAGTCTGGCTGTCGCAAATCAAACGCCTGACTGGCATTTTGTACCGCTGCTGAATGTCAGCAAGGCGTGCCATGGCTGTGTAGGACCGTCTGAAATGGGCCGACACCTTCCTGGACTGCCTGAGAACGTCCTGGAATCCTGGGTACTTTGAGACAAAACGTTGTACTATTAAATTCAGAACATGTGCCATGCAGGGCACATGTGTTAAATTGCCCAGTCTCAGTGCTGCCAACAGATTGCTTCCATTGTCACACACCACTTTTCCGATCTTCAGTTGGTGTGGGGTCAGCCACCGATCGGCCTGTGACTGCAGAGATGACAGGAGTACAGATCCGGTATGGTTTTTGCTTTCCAGGCACGTCATCCCCAAGACAGCATGACAACGGCGTACCTGGCACGTCGAATAGCCTAGGGGGAGCTGGGGGTGCACAGGTGTGGAGGAGGAGGACCCAGCAGCAGAGGACGAAGAAGAGGAAGAAGACGAGGTAGAGAGCGAAGGAGGAGTAGAGGTGGTGGCAGAACCGCGTGCAATCCGTGGCGGTGACACCAACTCCACTGTCGTTGTTGAGCTACACATTCCCTGCTTCCCAGCCATTACCAAGTTCACCCAGTGGGCAGTGTAGGTGACATACCTGCCCTGACCATGCTTGGAGGACCATGCGTCAGTAGTCATATGGACCTTTGGCCCAACACTAAGTGACAGAGATGCGGTGACTTGGCTCTGCACATGGTGGTACAGGTGTGGTATTCCCTTTTTTGAAAAAAAATTGCGGCTGGGTACCTTCCACTGCGGTGTCCCAATTGCTACAAATTTGCGGAAGGCCTCAGAGTCCACCAGCTGGTATGGTAAAAGCTGGCGGGCTAAGAGTGCGGACAAGCCAGCTGTCAGACGCCGGGCAAGGGGGTGACTAGCAGACATTGGCTTCTTACGCTCAAACATGGCCCTCACAGAAACTTGGCTGGGGGCAGATGACTGGGAATGGGAACTGGTGGTCAAGGTGGAAGGCGGAGTGGAGGGTGGTTCAGACGGGTGAAGGACAGCAGAGGTAGAGCAGTAAGATGCTGGACCAGAAGGAGGGTGGCTTTTAGTTTGCCTGTTGCCTTTGAGGTGTTGCTCCCAAAGTGCTTTGTGCTTGCCGTTCATGTGCCTTCGCATAGAAGTTGTACCTATGTGGCTGTTGGGCTTCCCAAGACTCAGTTTCTGACTGCACTCATTGCAAATGACAACGCTTTTGTCAGAGGCACACACATTAAAAAAATCCCACACTGCTGACCTTTTTGAGGCTGGCAATCTGGCGGTAACAGTAGAAGTCGGCGGCGTTGGCGGCAATGGCGGGTGCGTTGGCCGGCTGACCACAGGTGCCGATACATGTTGTTGCCCTACTGTTCCCTGCGAGCTGTCCTCCCTGCTTCTTCTAAGTCTTATTCTCCTCCTGCCTCTCTGACTCTCCGTCTCTCCATCTGAACTATCCTCCTCTTCCTCTCTTCTACTGGGCACCCATAAAACATCAATCTCCTCATCCTCATTCTCCTCAGATGCATCAATTTCTTCTAACAGCTCACAGAAGGAAGCAGCAGCGGGGACCTCCTCGTCATCACTCATTATGTCCATCTCTGTTGTGTTCTCTGCCAGAATTAAATCTGGTGTAACGTCCTCATCTCCTTCATCTTCTTCTGCCAATAATGGTTGCGCATCACTCAGTTCAAGAAACTCATGTGAAAATAACTCCTCTGACTCCAGTGAAGAAGGGGCGCCGGTGGTGGAGGAAGTGTTACGTGGGGTGCCCATAGCAGTGGAGGATGAGGATGTTGTGGTAAAGTTAGAAACGGTAGAGGATGGGGTGTGCTGTGTAAGCCAGTCAACTACCTCTTCAGCATTTTGGGAGTTCAGGGTCATTGCCTTTTTAAAACTGGGCAATTTCCTAGGGCCACAGGATAGCATAGCAGCACGGCCCCTTGTGCCTCTGCGTGGCGGCCTGCCTTTGCCTGGCATTATTTTTAAAACAACAACAACAACAACTCAGGTGGTGTTTCTAGAGACGGTATTATTATTGATATTTAGACAGAATGTGAACAAGCTCACACAGCTAGATGGGAGTTGTTTGAAAATGAAGAAGAAGAACACACTGGGCAAACAAGGCCTACAAGGTCAACGTATACACTACTACAGCAGTGGATACGGAATATATTATTGCTGCCTGAAAAACGTCACTCGGGTGGTGTTGATAGAGACGGTATTATTATTGATATTTAGACAGAATGTGAACAAGCTCACACAGCTAGATGGTTGTTGTTTGAAAATGAAGAAGAAGAACACACTGGGCAAACAAGGCCTACAAGGTCAACGTATACACTACTACAGCAGTGGATACGATATATATGATTGCTGCCTGAAAAACGTCACTCGGGTGGTGTTTCTAGAGACGGTATTATTATTGATATTTAGACAGAATGTGAACAAGCTCACACAGCTAGATGGTTGTTGTTTGAAAATGAAGAACACACTGAGCAAATAATGCCTACAAGGTTAACGTATACACTACTACAGCAGTGGATACGGAATATATTATTGCTGCCTGAAAAACGTCACTCGGGTGGTGTTTCTAGAGACGGTATTATTATTGATATTTAGACAGAATGTGAACAAGCTCACACAGCTAGATGGTTGTTGTTTGAAAATGAAGAACACACTGAGCAAACAAGGCCTACAAGGTTAACGTATACACTACTACAGCAGTGGATACGATATATATGATTGCTGCCTGAAAAACGTCACTCGGGTGGTGTTTCTAGAGACGGTATTATTATTGATATTTAGACAGAATGTGAACAAGCTCACACAGCTAGATGGTTGTTGTTTGAAAATGAAGAACACACTGAGCAAATAATGCATACAAGGTTAACGTATACACTACTACAGCAGTGGATACGGAATATATGATTGCTGCCTGAAAAACGTCACTCGGGTGGTGTTTCTAGAGACGGTATTATTATTGATATTTAGACAGAATGTGAACAAGCTCACACAGCTAGATGGTTGTTGTTTGAAAATGAAGAACACACTGAGCAAATAATGCCTACAAGGTTAACGTATACACTACTACAGCAGTGGATACGGAATATATTATTGCTGCCTGAAAAACGTCACTCGGGTGGTGTTTCTAGAGACGGTATTATTATTGATATTTAGACAGAATGTGAAAAAGCTCACACAGCTAAGTGGCAGTGGTTTGAAAATGAAGAAGAAGAACACACTGGGCAAACAAGGCCTACAAGGTCAACGTATACACTACTACAGCAGTGGATACGGAATATATTATTGCTGCCTGAAAAAACGTCACTCGGGTGGTGTTTCTAGAGACGGTATTATTATTGATATTTAGACAGAATGTGAACAAGCTCACACAGCTAGATGGTTGTTGTTTGAAAATGAAGAACACACTGAGCAAATAATGCCTACAAGGTTAACGTATACACTACTACAGCAGTGGATACGATATATATGATTGCTGCCTGAAAAACGTCACTCGGGGTGGTGTTTCTAGAGACGGTATTATTATTGATATTTAGACAGAATGTGAACAAGCTCACACAGCTAGATGGTTGTTGTTTGAAAATGAAGAACACACTGAGCAAACAAGGCCTACAAGGTTAACGTATACACTACTACAGCAGTGGATACGATATATATGATTGCTGCCTGAAAAACGTCACTCGGTGGTGTTTCTAGAGACGGTATTATTATTGATATTTAGACAGAATGTGAACAAGCTCACACAGCTGTGGTGGTTTGAAACACTGTCACTACAGGGCAGTGGACTACGAATAGTATTCTATTGCTGCCTGAAAACGTCACTCGGTTGGTGTTTCTAGAGACGGTAATTATTATTGATATTTAGACAGACAAGCTCACACTGAGCAAATAACACACGTATACACTACTACAGCAGTGGTTGATTGCTGAAAAACTCACTCGGGTGGTGTTTGATGATATTTAGAACAGAATGTGAACACTCACTGAGAACAAGTCAAAGGGCCCGGGCTGGTGAGTTGTACTATCAGTATTGTGGCACACTTAGTTTATGACGGAACAACACAGCAGCAACAACAATGACAAGGTTAGATAGTAATATGGACAGCTTATTTGGAACGAAGAGTTCACTGCCTGCCACACAAAACACCACGCGAGTTGGTGGCGTTTTATAGGTCATGATATGTGACGGATATTTAGGTTATGTGACAAGCTGCTATACAGATGGTTTAATCTTGTACATTATAAGAACACACTGGGGCAAACAAGGGCCCTACAAGGTCAACGTATACACTACTACAGCAGTGGATACGGAATATATATTGCTGCCTGAAAAACGTCACTCGGGTGGTGTTTCTAGAGACGTATTATTATTGATATTTAGACAGAATGTGAACAAGCTCACACAGCTAGATGGTTGTTGTTTGAAAATGAAAGACACACTGAGCAAATAATGCCTACAAGGTTAACGTATACACTACTACAGCAGTGGATACGATATATATGATTGCTGCCTGAAAAACGTCACTCGGGTGGTGTTTCTAGAGACGGTATTATTATTGATATTTAGACAGAATGTGAACAAGCTCACACAGCTAGATGGTTGTTGTTTTGAAAATGAAGAACACACTGAGCAACAAGGCCTACAAGGTTAACGTATACACTACTACAGCAGTGGATACGATATATATGATTGCTGCCTGAAAAACGTCACTCGGGTGGTGTTTCTAGAGACGGTATTATTATTGATATTTAGACAGAATGTGAACAAGCTCACACAGCTAGATGGTTGTTGTTTGAAAATGAAGAACACACTGAGCAAATAATGCCTACAAGGTTAACGTATACACTACTACAGCAGTGGATACGAATATATGATTGCTGCCTGAAAAACGTCACTCGGGTGGTGTTTCTAGAGACGGTATTATTATTGATATTTAGACAGAATGTGAACAAGCTCACACAGCTAGATGGTTGTTGTTTGAAAATGAAGAACACACTGAGCAAACAAGGCCTACAAGGTTAACGTATACACTACTACAGCAGTGGATACGATATATATGATTGCTGCCTGAAAAACGTCACTCGGGTGGTGTTTCTAGAGACGGTATTATTATTGATATTTAGACAGAATGTGAACAAGCTCACACAGCTAGATGGTTGTTGTTTGAAAATGAAGAACACACTGAGCAAACAAGGCCTACAAGGTTAACGTATACACTACTACAGCAGTGGATACGATATATATGATTGCTGCCTGAAAAACGTCACTCGGGTGGTGTTTCTAGAGACAGTATTATTATTGATATTTAGACAGAATGTGAACAAGCTCACACAGCTAGATGGTTGTTGTTTGAAAATGAAGAACACACTGAGCAAATAATGCCTACAAGGTTAACGTATACACTACTACAGCAGTGGATACGGAATATATTATTGCTGCCTGAAAAACGTCACTCGGGTGGTGTTTCTAGAGACGGTATTATTATTGATATTTAGACAGAATGTGAACAAGCTCACACAGCTAGATGGTTGTTGTTTGAAAATGAAGAACACACTGAGCAAATAATGCCTACAAGGTTAACGTATACACTACTACAGCAGTGGATACGGAATATATTATTGCTGCCTGAAAAACGTCACTCGGGTGGTGTTTCTAGAGACGGTATTATTATTGATATTTAGACAGAATGTGAACAAGCTCACACAGCTAGATGGTTGTTGTTTGAAAATGAAGAACACACTGAGCAAATAATGCCTGCAAGTGCACTACTATTGGTGCACTACTATGAAGACCAGCAACAGCACTGTACACGTTAAAGAACAGTAAGATAAGTAAAAGAAAAAAAAAATATATGTATATTAAAAAAAATATTTTTCTCGGGTTGGTGCTGCTGAACTACTAGGAGCAGCACAGTAGCACACCAGTCCCACTCCCCAACACTGCTAGACTAGGGATGTAGCGAACGTCGGAAAAAAAGTTCGCGAACATATTCGCGAACTTGCGCAAAAACGCGAGCGGTTCGCGAACGGTTCGCGAACCCCATAGACTTCAATGGGAAGGCGAACTTTAACATCTAAAAAAAAAATTTCTGGCCAGAAAAATGATTTTAAAGTTGTTTAAAGGGTGCAACGACCTGGACAGTGGCATGCCAGAGGGGGATCAAGGGCAAAAATGTATCTGAAAAATCTGCCTGTGTGTGCTTGGAAGAGATAGTGTAGGGGGAGAGCTGTTAGTGATTTCAGGGACAGATGATAGTAAGTTTGCTGGCTAGTAATCTGCTTGATACTGCTCTGTATTGGAGGGACAGAAGTCTGCAGGGATTTGAGGGACATTTTAGCTTAGGTAGCTTTGCTGGCTAGTAATCTACTGTTCTCTTTAAACAACTGCCATACGTTGACCTTGTAGGCATTGTTTGCCCAGTTTTTTTGGACGCAGCCACTGAAGCACAGTTGCCAGAAAAAATATGCCATATAAATGCTGAAAATAGTCATTTTTCGCCATACGTTGACCTTGTAGGCATTGTTTGCCCAGTTTTTTTGGACGCAGCCACTGAAGCACAGTTGCCAGAAAAAATATGCCATATAAATGCTGAAAATAGTCATTTTTCGCCATACGTTGACCTTGTAGACATTGTTTGCCCAGTTTTTTTGGTTGCAGCCACTGAAGCACAGTTGCCAGAAAAAATATGCCATATAAATGCTGAAAATAGTCATTTTTTGCCATACGTTGACCTTGTAGGCATTGTTTGCCCAGTTTTTTTGGTCGCAGCCACTGAAGCACAGTTGCCAGAAAAAATATGCCATATAAATGCTGAAAATAGTCATTTTTTGCCATATACGTTGAGTCAACGTATGGCAAAAAATGACTATTTTCAGCATTTATATGGCATATTTTTTCTGGCCTCTGTGCTTCAGTGGCTGCGGCCAAAAAAACTGGGCAAACAATGCCTACAAGGTCAACGTATACACTACTACAGCGGTGGATACGGATTACGTAAAATATATTATGGCTGCTTGAAAAAAGTCACTCCGGTGTTTTTTCTGGAGACGGTAATATTATGGATATTTAGACAGAATGTGAACAAGGTCACACAGCTAGATGGCGGGTTGAAGAAAACAGTGTGCAAATAATGCCTACAAGGTCAACGTATACACTACTACAGCGGTGGATACGGATTACGTAAAATATATTATGGCTGCTTGAAAAAAGTCACTCCGGTGTTTTTTCTGGAGACGGTAATATTATGGATATTTAGACAGAATGTGAACAAGGTCACACAGCTAGATGGCGGGTTGAAGAAAACACTGTGCAAATAATGCCTACAAGGTCAACGTATACACTACTACAGCGGTGGATACGGATTACGTAAATATATTATGGCTGCTTGAAAAAAGTCACTCCGGTGTTTTTTCTGGAGACGGTAATATTATGGATATTTAGACAGAATGTGAACAAGGTCACACAGCTAGATGGCGGGTTGAAGAAAACACTGTGCAAATAATGCCTACAGGGCAAATAATGCCTAAAAGGTCAACTTATACACTACTACAGCGGTAGTAAAATAAAAAAAAGTAAAATAAAAAAAAAATGAATATTAAAAAAAAAAATTAAAGTTGGTGCTGCTGAACTACTAGGAGCAGCAGATTAGCACACCAGTCCCACTCCCCAACACTGCTAGACTAATAGCACTGGGCTCTTATAGTAGTAGTAGTAGTAGTAGTAAAACAACAAAAAAATAAATAAAAGCAGTCCTTACAAGGACTACTGTTATTGCAGCAGTCAGCAGATGAGATCAGAAGCAGGACAGCTGCCCACTGCAGCTACATACAGAGCACTGCAGTAGAAGGTAGATTACTAGCCAGCAAAGCTACCTAAGCTAAAATGTCCCTCAAACCCCTGCAGACTTCTGTCCCTCCAATAACAGAGCAGTATCAAAACGATTACTAGCCAGCAAACTTTCAACTGTCCCTGAAATCACTAACAGGCAGCAGCTCTCTCCCTACACTATCTCTTCAGCACACACAGGCAGAGTGAAAAAACGCTGCAGGGCTTCGGTTTTTATAGGGAAGGGGAGTGGTCCAGGGGAGAGCTTCCTGATTGGCTGCCATGTACCTGCTGGTCTGGGGTGAGAGGGCAAAAAAAAGCGCCAACAATGGCGAACCCAAAATGGCGAACGTCGCGCGACGTTCGCGAACTTCCGGCGAGCGCGAACACCCGATGTTCGCGCGAACAAGTTCGCCGGCGAACAGTTCGTGACATCTCTATGCTAGACTAATAGCACTGGGCTTATAGTAGCAACTAGCAAAGTAAAAAAACAAAAAAGAAAATAAAAGCAGTCCTTACAAGGACTATTGGGTTATTACAGCAGTCAGCAGATGAGATCAGAAGAGATCAGTGCCCACAGCAGGCAGCTACATACAGAGCACTGCAGTAGAAGGTAGATTACTAGCCAGCAAAGCTACCCTAAAATGTCCCTCAAATCCCTGCAGACTTCTATCCCTCCAATACAGAGCAGTATCAAGTAGATTACTAGCCAGCAAACTTACTATCAACTGTCCCTCAAAGAAATCAGTGAAATCAGTAACAGCTCTCTCCCTACACTAGCTCTTGCAAGCACACACAGGCAGAATGAAAAAACGCTGCAGGGCTTCAGTTTATATATGGAAGGGGAGTGGTCCAGGGGGTGTGGGGGTGGTCCAGGAGGGAGAGCTTCCTGATTGGCTGCCATGTATCTGCTGGTCTGGGGTGAGAGGTCAAAAAAAAGCGCCAGGTAAGGCGAACCCAAAATGGCGAACGTCGCGCGACGTTCGCGAACATTCGGCGAGCGCGAACAGCCGATGTTCGCGCGAACAAGTTCGCCGGCGAACAGTCCGCGACATCCCTACTGAGGAGATGCAGGGGGTGGAGGGGGAGCAGCAGCAGGACCAGGGACTGGACCCTCAGCAGAACCCCGTGGTTGGTGAGCCAGTTCTCGAATAGCCACCACCAGGTCCTGGATGCTTCTTTGGAGGGTTTGCTCCATGCTCTGCATACCATCACGGAAGGCGGCATGCATGTGAGCAAACCACCTTCGCATCCAGAGACTGTGGCGGCGTTGCTGTTGGATGAGAATTTGCATAAGCCCCACATACTGCCCACGTCTCTCACCCAGTCGCTGTGGTTGCTCCTGTGGTGGTCCCCCAATTGGTGCAGCAGCAGCAGGAGCTGCAGCACCTGCTTCAGCAGCATCACCTACAACAAAAAACAAATATAAACATCGATAAATTTATTGGACATGTGCATAACCCAAAACAAAAAAACAAAGGTGGGAAAGGAAGCTCACAAAGATAATCTTAGAAGATAAATTGGTGTTGGGTGTTTCCATGTTTGGGTGTGGGGGGGGGCTAAATCATTCCAATACTGGATTTGAAATGGAACATTAATGTGTATCTAGTCAAAATATATGTGTTTTTTGTTTGCCTTGTTTGTCATCAGCTGCAAGTTAAGGAGATAGTATGAGGCACACAATGAGAGTGGTGATTGAACCTGGGAGAGGGGAGTGAAACTTGACAGAGGGGTGGTATAGGAGGTGGGAGCAAGAACAGAGAGGGAACCTGCAAGTGGAAAGGGAGACCGGAGAGACAGCATGGAGTGAGAAAACTACTATGAGGCATGAGGAGCCAGAGTAAATCTTGAGACGGTGGATGGCTTGGAGTGAGGGGGAGCAAGATGGACCATGTAAAAGGAAAAAGAAAAGTGTCTAGTCAACAGGTGAGAATGTATGCTGAGCAGAGCCAATAGTCAAGGGCAGTCACAAAGACATCAGTAGGATTTTAAAGTGGGGCTGAGAGAGAGTGAAATAGTAGTAGCGCTGTATGGTGATTTCAGGCTGACAGTCAGAATGGGGGGGGCACAGGAAGAGGAAGGGAGAGATGCAGAGCCAGAGCAGCAGAAGAATCTGATATAATTGACACTTTGGTCGCATAAGGAAATGCCCAAAATGTATATTCTATCCAAAATCTGTCTTTAACAACCTACTGCTTTTCATTAACACTGAAGAGGCACATAAAGTAGGCTGCATGAGGGACTCAGTAAATGTGCTTTGCATCTTTGGGACACAGACACAGACAAATAAAGGAAGGGCTCTTACGTCTGGGGGGCACCACAGGTAGCACAGCTGGCGACTGGGCACGCCGGGGAGCTCGATGTTCTGTAATGTGAAATTGGACATTAGTAATGTTGCAAACAATTTGAGGAAGCAACTACATTGGCCACAAACACAAACATGTCTGTACCTTGAGCTTGTGGGGCTCTAGGGCTCTCTGCAGCCTCACCCTCTTCCTGGGGCTGCTGAGGATCAAGGTCCTGGTCCTGGTCACTGTCCGTGGGTTGTGGCGCTGTCCGCGGTGGTGCTGCAATTGTTAAGAAATGTGCAAAATAAATTTGTCAGTCATAAGCTACTACAATTGTACTTGTTTATTAGGCTGATGGACAAACCTACAACATGTTTCTGAAATATTTAAGTTAGCCTTTAAAATAATAACTCAAATGTAATGGGCGAGGAAACGATATGTTAAAGTCCAAGTGGAGTCTATCAGGGCATTGCAAGGGAGATGCTAAGGTTGAAAAGTTAAATACATGACACAAAGGCCCTGTTTGCAATGATGTGAGAAGCACAGAATGTAATAAGTGACAATACAGGTGCTGTAGGCTCTACATATGTTGCTTCACACTTTTACACACTGAAGTTAAAGGGTTTGTTAACCTTAAAGTAATGTTTTCCTCTGGTACCCAATATTCTGTTTTTTTTTATATAAGCTCTACAGTAGACGATTTTGAAAATGTGGTTGCTAGGATGTAAATTACCATAGCAACCATACATTCCTAGAAATCAGAGACTGGAATAGAATGATATGACTGTCTAAAATGATAACATAACATACTTCAAAAGTTAACTTCAAGCTCAACAACCCTTTTAATCCACTTTATAAACATTTCTGTTCTAGTAGGGAAATGGTTAATAAACGTTTGCCTTTTTGGCAATGTTACAGCTGCACGTAATTAACTACTACAAAAACAACATAACAACATAAAATCCTCTAATGGCAAACAGGAGCAATATTTAAGGAAAGAAGCTAAATGATAAAGGGGAAATGAGTTATTTAGGCAAATGATAAGAATGTGGATAAAAGCAGTAAGAATGTTGTGTATTAAAATGTACTTACTTCTCCAGTCTGTGTTATGTGAGCCTTCCAAACCTTCACAGACCTCTCTGCCCATAATGTCCAGAAGCCGGCGTTCATAAGGCTGGAGCCTCAAAGATGGTAATCTGCCCCCGCCGGTCTTCTGGGCCTTTGCTCTCCTGGCAGCAAACTTCGCACGCATCCAACGCTTCAGGTCACTGAAGCGCTTGTACACAGTGTTACGATCTCTGTGTACAGCGCCTACAGCGTTGACTTTGTCCGTTACTAGCTGCCAGATTTTTTTGCGTCTGGCAGCATTGATGCAATGGGATCGACATCCAAATAACACATCCCATTGCACGATGACTTCATCAACCAGTGCTGCATTCTCTTCACTGGTAAATCTTCGGCCCATTCGCCCACTGGGGCCCTCATCTCCATCGTCCTCCTCCTCCTCCTCTGGCCTCCTCTGTGAGGCCGGTGTCTCTTCCTCCTCCTCTTGCCTCCTCCTGGCGGTCAGAGCTGTAGTTCCAGCCCTGGCTGAGGTGCCGGACCTGCCACGTGTCCCCGATGTTGGGGGAGACACGTGGCGTGCCCTGGGGGAGGCCCTACTTCCCCTGCCTGGGGTGCGGGACCGACCACGTGTCCCCGATGTTGGGGGGGACACGTGGCGTGCCCTGGGGGAGGCCCTGCTTCCCCTGGCTGGGGTGCGGGACCGACCACGTGTCCCGATGTTGGGGGGGACACGTGGCGTGCCCTGGGGGAAGCCCTACTTCCCCTGCCTGGGGTGCGGGACCAACCACGTGTCCCCGATGTTGGGGGGGACACGCGGCGTGCCCTGGGGGAAGCCCTACTTCCCCTGCCTGGGGTGCGGGACCCACCACGTGTCCCGATGTTGGGGGGACACGTGGCGTGCCCTGGGGGAAGCCCTACTTCCCCTGGCTGGGGTGCGGGACCGACCACGTGTCCCCGATGTTGGGGGGGACACGTGGCATGCCCTGGGGGAAGCCCTACTTCCCCTGCCTGGGGTGCGGGAACTGCCACGTGTCCCCGATGTTGGGGGGACACGTGGCGTGCCCTGGGGGAAGCCCTACTTCCCCTGGCTGGGGTGCGGGACCGACCACGTGTCCCCGATGTTGGGGGGGACACGTGGCGTGCCCTGGGGGAAGCCCTACTTCCCCTGGCTGGGGTGCGGGACCGACCACGTGTCCCCGATGTTGGGGGGGACACGTGGCGTGCCCTGGGGGAAGCCCTACTTCCCCTGGCTGGGGTGCGGGACCGACCACGTGTCCCCGATGTTGGGGGGGACACGTGGCGTGAGCTGGGGAAGCTCATTGTCCTGGCACTCCCAGACCTCTCCCCTCCCCTATGGGACCCTCCACCTGACAGGCTCTCCTCCTCCACCTCAGCCCAGGAACCCCTCCCTCTAACACTCCAGCCCCTGTCCCCCCCTCTCTCCCCCTCCTGTGGTGACTTACATCCCACGTAGTGTGGGATGCAGCCACCCTGGGCACCTCATCAGGGCTGGAACCACATTCTCCTTCCTCCTCCTCACTCCTTCTTCGCATTTTTCGAGCAGCTGTTTGGCAACCTCCTCCACCTAGCTCATCCAAATAGCAAGTGCGCATTAAGGGCGCCAATGCACCTAAAATGGCCTCCAGAGGACTTCCTGTTTGAAAAAAATGGCAGAAAGGAAGTGGGGCATAAAAAATTCGAATCGATCGATTCGAATAGAAGTGGGGCAAAGGCTACCTTCGATCATCTTCGACTATTCGATACTCGCAAACCTTCGCATCGTAGCATGGAATCGATCGATCGAACAATGTTTTCCTTCAATCGAATATAGCCGTATTCGATCGAAGACAGCCTTCGATTATCGTAGCATACCAATTCGATGCTCGAATATCGAAGTTTTTAAAATTCGATATTCGACCCTTGATGAATCGGCCCCTTAGTGTTCTTTGGTTTGATACCTTAATAAGTCTGTGACTGCACAGTGAGTGTGGGAGCTACTCAGTGAGTGTTGCATGTGATCTAAGTGTTGCATGTGAATTAAGTGTTTAGCAGTGTTAAAAACTTAAGGTGTTTAAATCCAAAAAGGAGTTTGTGAGGAATTGCACTTGGAAGACTGTAAGTATCCAATGTAAATATGAGTGCCAGTGGGTTTGCTAGTATTACTCAGTGCGCGTCTTGTCACATGTATGTGGTGTTAGAGCAGCAGTTCCATGCAGTATTTAAATGTGAGAGATGGTGGGTTTTCATCTTGAAATCTGAACTGCAGACTCTAAGGGGGTACTTGCAGCACTAAGGGCAGTGGCAAACATAGGGGAGGAAAGGAGGCTCACAGAGAAACCACTGGCAGGGGCCAGTGTAGTGGGGGGGGTCAAAAAGGGGCAGTGGAGGCTATTGAGGGAGTCAGGTTTGTTACAATCAGAAGGGGAAGTAGGGGAGAGAAGGGTAGGGGGGCTGGTACACAGCTTGTCCAAAGCAACACATTCACCATTTTGGCTGAAGATGCTGTGGAGGACTCTTAACTGGCATGTACAGTATGGAGCAGGCTAACTCTCAGAGCACAAAAAGAAAAAGTGAAAAAGGAAAAAACGTTTTAGTCTTTTAACTTTCTCCTGCCGATTTTTACACTCTCTCAGCTGTATCCGAAAAAATCTCCAAAATTTGCAAATAGATCAGCACCTATGGCAACAGAGAAAAGAAAAACAGAAAACCAAAATAGTGCAGTATGTTTGGATATTTGGAAGGTACCCGGTGTGTAAAAATCTCTTTATAATGTGTGCTTCCCCTTTAAAATTTCCACTGCTGTCGAAAGCATGCAAAAGAAAGATCCCTTTATATCCAAGTAGTTGTATCCACAATGTGGCTAAAATGCCTACTTACAAACCAAAATGAAGGTATATTGCCTGTAGTATTAGCAGATCCTTCCTCTCCTTTTAGCTCAGTTCCACAAATCCCAATATAGAAAAATATAAACCAAAATAGTATAACACCATTTATTAAACATATAATTTAAGAACAAGTTTGCACTCACATTTGTTTTGAAGTAAAATCACAAATCAACATCTGTGTTGCACAGGTTATTGCAGCTTCTATGGAGGGGCCCTGCCAGCGTGTGCAGCTCCCCCATGGCTCTCCCTGTGAGTCTTATGTGATGTCACTTCTTGCCTGTCAATTTTGGCTTGTAAGTATGCATTTTAGCCACAGTTACATAGTTACATAATTAAATCGGGTTGAAAAAAGACAAAGTCCATCAAGTCCAACCCCTCCAAATGAAAACCCAGCATCCATACACACACCCCTCCCTACTTTCATATAAATTCTATATACCAATACCTATATTAACTATAGAGTTTTGTATCACAATAGCCTTTGATATTATGTCTGTCCAAAAAATCATCCAAGCCATTCTTAAAGGCATTAACTGAATCAGCCATCACCCGGCAGTGCATTCCACAACCTCACTGTCCTCACTGTGAAGAACCCCCTACGTTGCTTCAAATGAAAGTTCTTTTCTTCTAGTCTAAAGGGGTGGCCTCTCGTACGGTGATCCACTTTATGGGTAAAAAGGTCCCCTGCTATTTGTCTGTAATGTCCTCTAATGTACTTGTAAAGTGTAATCATGTATCCTCGCAAGCGCCTTTTTTCCAGAGAAAACAACCCCAACCTTGACAGTCTACCCTCATAATTTAAGTCTTCCATCCCTCTAACCAATTTAGTTGCACTTCTCTGCACTCTCTCCAGCTCATTTATATCCCTCTTAAGGACTGGAGTCCAAAACTGCACTGCATACTCCAGATGAGGCCTTACCAGGGACCTATAAAGAGGCATAATTATGTTTTCATCCCTTTCGTTAATGCCCTTTTTTATGCAAGACAGAACTTTATTTGCTTTAGTAGCCACAGAATGACACTGGCCAGAATTAGACAACGTGTTATCTACAAAGACCCCTAGATCCTTCTCATTTAAGGAAACTCCCAACACACTGCCATTTAGTGTATAACTTGCATTTATATTATTTTTGCCAAAGTGCATAACCTTGCATTTATCAACATTGAACCTCATTTTCCAGTTTGCTGCCCAGTTTTCCAACTTAGACAAATCACTCTGCAAAGTGGTAGCATCCTGCATGGAACCTATAGTTCTGCACAATTTAGTATCATCTGCAAAAATAGAAATAGTACTTTCAATGCCCACCTCCAGGTCATTAATAAACAAGTTGAAAAGCAAGTGACCTAGTACAGAGCCCTGTGGTACTCCATTAACAACTCTGGTCCAATTAGAAAATGTTCCATTTACCTCCACCCTTTGTAGTCTATCTTTTAGCCAGTTCTCTATCCAGGTACAAATACTATGTTCCAGGCCAACGTTCTTTAATTTAACCAGTATACTTTTGTGTGGCACTGTATCAAATGCTTTAGCAAAGTCTAAGTAAATCACATCCACTGCCATCCCAGAATCGAGGTCTCTACTTCCTTCTCATAAAAAGAAATTAAGTTAGTCTGGCAAGATCTATTACGCATAAAACCATGCTGGCACAAACTCATAGTATTATGATTTGCTATGAAGTCCAGTATCTTATCCTTTATTAACCCTTCGAAAAGCTTTCCTACCATTGACATCAGACTAACTGGCCTATAGTTTTGAGGCTGAGAACAGGATCCTTTTTTGAATAGAGGCACCACATTAGCAATTAGCCAGTCTCTCGGCACTATGCCAGATCTCAATGAATCCTGAAAGATTAAGTAAAGAGGTTTGGCAATCACCGCTAATTACCCTGGGATGAATACCATCTGGCACCGGACCTTTGTTAATCTTAACATGTTCTAGTCTCTTGAATTTCTTCATGTGTGAACCATGCATCATTAGTTGTATTACTAGAATTGGTACTATTAATTGGATACAACTAATTGGATATAAAGAGATCTTTCTTTTGCATGATTTCAACAGCAGTGGAAGATTTAAAGGGGATGCACACCTTATACAGAGTTTTTTAAACCAACCTAATATCCAAACATACTGCTCTATTTTGGTTTTCTGTTTTTCTTTTCTCTGTTGCCATAGGCGCTGCTCTATTTACAAATTTTGGTAACTCTCAGAGCACCCTGGGAGGCAGTTGCTCTAATACGAGTGGCGGGGAGAGTGCAAAGAAGGATAGGCAGGTTTTTGTTATAGGGGGATTCAATTATTAAAAAAGGTGGATAGGGTAATCTGCCGTAAGGACCCTTCATGCCGAACAGTCTGCTGCTTGCCTGGTGCTAGGGTTCGGTATGTGATGGAATGAGTTGACAGAATGTTTGGAGAGGCTGGGGCAGACCCTGCGGTCTTGGCACACATAGGTATCAATGACAAAGCTAGAGGAGGTGGTAAAGTCCTCAAGAACAATTTTAAAAAACTAGGTGTAAAGTTGAGGTCGAGGACTTCCAAGGACGCACAATCACGGCTGCCATTTCGCCTCTTCAGGCCACACAGCCTGACCTTTCCCCACCTGAAACTACAATGGGTGAGTTACTGGGGGGCAATAATTGAGAACCGAACCACAACCACCACCAGCTGGAGGAGATTAAAGTCGATGTATCCCTACTGCACCAGAACTCCATAACATAAGGGAGCATATAGGCTCTCTGGAAGCCAGAGTATCCGAGCTAGACGACATGATACCTCAGATGCAAGCTGACATTAACAACATTAAACAGCAGCTCCAGCAAGCAGTCAACAAATCCGAGGCTCTTGAAAACAGACTCTGGCACATACTGTATTAGGACTTCCTGAAAAGGCTGAGGTGCAAAACCCTGAACTATTCATAAAGAAATGGCTGAAGGACACCTTAGGATCAGAAACCTTCTCCAGTTCCTTTGTGGTAGAAAGGGTCCATTGTTTACCAACTAGACCTCTCCCACCCAGGGCCCCCCCACGTCCCTTTACCCTGGAACTCCTAAATCATAGGGACTCGGCACTGAGGGCCACAAGGCTCAAAGCCCCAATCCTCTTCAACTGAGCCACCATATCTCTCTACCCAGACTTCTCACCAGCATTCTAGAAGCAAAAGGGCAACATACACAGCAGTCAAAAAGCAGGTCAGGAAGGTGTATATCCCATAGAACATGCTCTACCCAGTCAAGCTGATAGTACAGGAGGGTGATAAAGCAATTTTTTCACCACACCAGCAGAAGCTGACAACTGGCTGACCTAAAAATGGACATGCAGGTCCCCACCAAGAGGTTGGAGGTCCTCCCCATCCAGGCCACAACAATGAAGGATGCCCATTGAGGATGCCAAGCTAACTAAACATCCTTAGAGTCTACACTTCTGGCACACTATTCGGGCCATAACGATCTGTCAGTTCTACCTGATCCCGACACCACTGACCAATAACTCTCAAAGAATTACATCCCACAACGGAAAGTTCACTCCGACCCTACATTATTTGTATGCTCACAAACACTCACCTAGGTCAACTAGATATGAACAACTGACCCACGGCAAATCTCTCCATAACTACCATACTTTGGGAGAGGAACCACTTTAACCATTGGATACCAACGTCCAGCTCATACACAATAGATCTTCCCTACAATCAACAGAACCTGTGTTGCCAGAAGAAAAGGAAAAACCTCTCCTTTGAATTTAGTAAGATAGTGACTGATCGCTTTGGCCGATATTATCCTGCAGATCAACATAGCAAATAAACCCCTTACACTTGTCATTCTTTATATACCGCCACCTTTCTCCCTTGATATGCTGAACCAAGTGATGGGAAAGCTGGCAGACTCCTGCATGGACCCCTCTTTAGACAGATTAAACTCCCCCTCTCAAGGTCCCACTAAACTGGCACAATGGACTAACCCTATGCTCCTCCATCAGGTGTGGTAATGGAATCACCCTACGCAACAAATGTTCTCCTGCCACTCACAAGCACACAAATCTCTCTCTTGAATAGACCTGGCCCTGGTTACATCGGACATGCTGCTGATAATAACGCAGGTCTCTTACCTACCACAAGAACTTTCCGATCACTCCCCACTGCAGTTATCTACGTATTAGCTGGCTCCCCCAGGCAAAGCATAGAACCTGGGCTTGAGCCCTATGTTGCTCAAAAATCCGGGCGTAGAACTACAAAACAGAGAAGCATATCACGAGTACTAGACTCATAATGCTAATTCTACCATGCAGAACTTAGTATGGGATGCTTCTAAAGCCTACATGAGAGGGTCACTCTACCAGGCAACAGCCCAAGCCGTAGCACTGCTAAGGCGGAGGTATAGCAGGCAAAGTAAGAATTGACCCACGCAGAGAAGGAGCACATCCTAGCCCCCACTCCCATCTCCTATAATAATTAAATGCAAGCAAATAACAGGCAGGAGAGAGATGAAACAGCCCTTACAAAAAAAGCCATACTATACCAGTCACAGAGAATTTTTGAGAAAGGTGATAAAAATGGCAAACTGTTGGCTTTTCATAGCTAAAGCACAAGCCGCCTCTACAGCAGTAGCTCACATCCAAACTCTAACGGGCACCTTCACTTCTGACTCTGATCTTATAGCTCAAGAGTTTGCTGCATATTACAGTGCACTTTATAGCTCCAAAGCAACATACTGTATAGTCCTAATCACCTATCATGCTACCTGGACGCAATACTTATTCCTACACTGTCACCAGGTAACTGGGCACTATTTGACTACCCAATCTTCACTGACAAACTAGAACTGGCAGTAAAAGACCTGTTTTCAAATAAAACCCCTGGACACCTCCTAGAAACACTACAACATGCTTTAGATACCAGATAGTGCTGCTCCAGCAGAATTCTGCACTGAAATCCATTTCTCAAAAGAGCAAACAGATTTTTTTATATTCAATTTTGAAATCTGACATGGGGCTAGACATTTTGTCAATTTCCCAGCTGCCCCTGGTTATGTGACTTGTGCCTGCACTTTAGCAGAGAAATGCTTTCTGGCAGGCTGCTGTTTTTCCTTCTCAATGTAACTGAATGAGTCTCAGTGAGACATTGGTTTTTACTATTGAGTGTTGTTCTTAGATCTACCAGGCAGCTGTTATCTTGTGTTAAGGAATTTTATTTAAAATATTCAAAGAATACAATGATATCAAATCAAATTACAACACAGATATTTACAATTCAAATCAAATATCAAACATTAAATTTCAACAAAAGGAAAATTGAATACCATCCCACATTCTTTTGTTTATATCAGTAAAAGCAATTTCCTGTTCACTATACTCATGGCAGTGGGTCACCTGTATGTATCCCTGCCCCCGCAGGATTGGACAGCTACTAATTAGCATAGCAATTAAAACCTCCTCCTCCCCCTTCACCTTCAGTTCTTTTTTCTGTCCCGCGTCAAGGATTCAGGCTCACCCCAATTATTGATCCGACCAGGTCTCAGGCTCTCTCTCCCTGGTTGAAGCCCTGGGACTAGCGCTGAGTGCAACCGCTGCCCAGGGGCCCCTCCTGTCATTCAGGTGCGATCAGGGGCTAAGGCAGAGTAAGGATTCATTTCTGCCAAAGCGCCGTATGCTTTCAGTAGCAGGCGCCATCTTTTGCAGGACGCGTTGCCATGGAGATGCGCGTCGAGCGTGAGGATGTCACTCGCATGGAGTTTTCATAGCTGGTAAAACTCAGAACGCTCCTGCCACAATCTGCAGTCATCCAGACGCTAACAGCCATTCTAAGCTTTCCTGGTAAGCAATATCCCTGTAAAAGGGAATCTCCTATGCAATCTACATTGTATTGAAACTCTGTATTCCTACAGCTTGTGGATTCTTTGTATTATTGATGAGCTATTCTAAGGAGGCAAAAGGTCGCAACTAATATGGAGGGGTGAGTCCATCTTAAAGAGAGAGCAGGATGGATACCTTTAATCTTAATTAATTAACTATTTATTATGCTGTGTTTTATAGGCATTCTGTGGATCAGGAACAGTCTGAAAGAGCAGCAAAGAAATCTAAAATCTGTAGATCCTGTGATAATCCTGCATTACAAGGCAGAAGACTATGTCAGGATTGTATCACTCTGGCTTCAGGCAATATGACTAATCAATTAGAAGAATTCATGAATAAAATGTCACAGTCAGTATCTCAATCTATTGAAAGCGCTCTATCTAGAGTTACTGATAAGCTGCTAAAGAAGCCAAGGCTTCAAGAGGAGATTTATTCATCAACTGATTCTGATGTGGATCATTTTATTCAAGTTTCAGAAGGGGAACTAGATGATTCTAATGAAGAATATGAGGCTACTGAGCAATCAAATTTTGATCTTGAATTGGTCTCACCCCTTATAGAGGCTATGAATAAAGCCTTGGATTTAGATGATCCACAGGATAGCAGTTCCAGGAGAGACAAGTTGGCTGGTCGCTCTCTCAAAAAGCAACCATATTTTCCTGTGCATGAGATATTTAAAGCAGAATTACAGAAGGAATGGAAAACTCCAGATAAAAAGTTCTTCATTTCCAAACGTTTTAATAAAATGTATCCTTTTCAAGAAGATATTATTCAAAATTGGGTCACACCTCCTAAAGTAGATGCCCCTATTACCAGAATTGCCCGTAAAACTACATTACCTGTAGATGATGGTGTGTCTTTTCGTGATGTTATGGAGAAACGTCAAGAAAGTACATTGAGAAAAGCATACCTTGTGGCTGGTGCTGCCTGTAGACCAGCTATTGCTAATATTTGCCTTGCAAAAGCGTCTAGAATCTGGCTGAAAAACATTGAAGATGCTTTGTCCAGAAATGTCAGTAGATCCAGAATTAAAGATGCATTAAATGAAATTAAATTGGCTTCTGATTTTATTATAGAAGCAGCAACTGAGAATCTTCACCTGGCAGCAAAATCTATGGCACTGTCTGTGTCAACTAGAAGAGCATTATGGTTGCGGCAATGGCAGGCTGATGCTGCCTCAAAACACAACCTTTGTGGTTTACCATTCGAAGGCGAGTTACTTTTCGGGTCAAGTCTCGAAAAGATAATTTCTAAAGTTACAGCAGGCAAAAGCCCTTTTTTGCCACAAGATAGAAGAGGTAGAAGATACCAATTTCTGAATTCAAGGACCGAGAGATCTAACTATAAAGAAGCAAAGTTTTACAGGCCAGGTAAAGTTTTTCCGAATTATCAAGCATGGAGATCTGGACAAGCCAATCTTTTTCGTGGCCCCAGAAGACAGTTCAGGGCGAACAGGGCAAAGTATACATGACGCCAGAAGTTTATCCCAAGACCCAGTTGGGGGAAGGCTTGGGAAATTTTGTATGGAATGGGAGAAAACCATCCAAGACAGATGGGTACTTCAGGTAGTATCTTCGGGATACAAGTTAGAATTCAGACACAAACATTTGAGGACTTTATTTCAGCAGTCCAGGGCTCCAAGGGATCCCAGAGCAAGACAAGCTCTTGTAGAAATTTTGAAGAATTTAGGCAAACAAAACGTAATAACACCAGTTCCAGAGCATCAAAAATGGCTTGGAGTTTATTCCCCTCTGTTTCTAATAAAGAAAAGGACAGGAGAATACAGAGCAATTCTAGATCTAAGAATTCTGAACAAAAGTCTACGCATCAAAAGATTCAAGATGGAAACTTTGAGAAGTGTGGTGCAAGAGATAGATCGAGAAGATTGGTTGGTTTCAATCGATATAAAGGACGCCTATCTACATATTCCTGTGGCCAGTCCTCATCAAAAGTTTCTTCGATTTTTTGTGCTAGGAAAGCACTTCCAGTATCAAGCCCTCCCTTTCGGCCTAGCAACTTCGCCAAGGACATTCACGAAAGTTCTGATAACACTGATCGCAGCCTTAAGAGAAAAGGGTATACAAGTCTATGCATATCTGGACGATATCCTAATCAAAGCAAGAGATCCTCAACTATTGATTCATCACAAGAATTATGTACTG
Source organism: Xenopus laevis (assembly GCF_017654675.1). NCBI lineage: Eukaryota > Metazoa > Chordata > Amphibia > Anura > Pipidae > Xenopus > Xenopus laevis. The sequence goes on along the minus strand of NC_054382.1, from coordinate 56,436,288 downwards.
GAATTTTTGCAACACCATGGTTGGAAAATAAACTTTGGCAAGTCTCAATTAATTCCAGTCCAGAGACTTCAGTACTTGGGAGTAGTAATCGATTCCGTTCAGATGAAAGTTTTTCTGACGAAGAAGAGGATACAGGATATCAGAAAATCAATACAACTAATCAGACGGAAAGAATTTTGTTCGGCAAAAGAATGCCTCAGTCTGCATGCTGTCGATTGGGCTCATTTTCATCGTCGCCAACTTCAATGGGATTTTCTGACCCAGTGGTTCAGAGATCCGTACAACCTCAATCAAAAAATTTTTCTGAGATGGCAAACCAAGGAAAATCTCAAGTGGTGGTGCCTTTCGTACAATTTTCAGAAGGGGAAACACATTCTTTTACCCCAATGGCAAGTCCTTACTACAGATGCCAGCAATCTCGGCTGGGGTGCAGTCATCAACAACCATTCAATCCAGGGCTGGTGGCCAGAAGAGATGAGGATTTTGTCTTCAAATCGACTGGAACTGCAGGCTGTTTGGGAAGCCCTTCAGGTATGTCAAAAAATGCTAAAAGGATTGTCTGTGAATGTCCATTCAGACAATACGACGGTTGTGAGTTACCTGAGGAGACAAGGAGGCACCAAATCAGTGTCCTTGATGAGATTGACGGAGAAGATTTTCCAGTGGGCAGAGAGCAATTTATGTCATCTGACAGCGACATATATTCCGGGGCAACTGAATATCAGAGCGGATTATCTCAGCAGATCCAAAATCCATCCAGGAGAATGGTCGCTGGACCCACACATATTTTTTCAGATAGAGAGGAGATGGGGACCAATCGAGATAGATTTAATGGCCTCATCATACAACCGGAAGAAGCACAGATATTACTCCAGGAGTTGGGATCATCAGGCAGAAGGGAGAGATGCTTTCTCCATACCATGGAGGTTCCGTCTGGCGTACCTGTTTCCTCCAATACCATTGATCCCAAAGACCTTGATAAAGGTGAGGCAGGACCAAGCTCAAGTAGTCCTGATAGCTCCTTGGTGGCCCAGGAGGCCATGGTTTGCTCAACTCCAGAACATGTCAATAGATCAGCCTTGGAAATTGCCACTGATCCCGCAGCTGCTATCCCAGGGTCCGATTTGTCATCCAAACCTTCGAGGTTTACAATTGACGGCGTGGCTATTGAAAGGAGGAATTTAGAAGAATCTGGGCTGTCAGATGCAGTAGTAGAGACTTTACTGCAATCTAGGAAGTCTTCAACTTCAAGCAAATATTATAGAATCTGGAATATATATAAAGAATGGTGTAAACAAAAGAAATTTGATCATACTGTGTACTCAACTGTTCATACAGTAGAATTTCTTCAAGCTGGTCTAGAAAAAGGTTTAGCCACAAATACACTGAAGTCTCAGATTTCTGCTTTATCTGCCCTTTGGAATAAACCATTAGTGACAGACCCAATAATAATAAGATTTATTCAAGCGGCAAACCATATAAATCCTCCAATAAAGTCTAGAATACCTCCATGGGATCTATCTGTTGTCTTGCAGGCTCTGATGGAGGAACCTTTTGAACCGTTACAAGCAGTATCTCTCAGGAATATGACGCTTAAAGTAGCATTTTTGATCGCCATTACATCAGCCAGAAGAGTTAGTGAAATTCATGCACTGTCCGTGGCAGAAAATTGTCTTGTGTTTCATCAAGATAAAGTGGTCCTGAGAACTAACTCAAAATTTGTGCCGAAGGTATCATCTTCATTTCATTGCAACCAAGATATTGTCCTTCCAGTCTTTTACAAAAATCCTTCTAATGATTTAGAAGAAAAATTACACAAACTGGACGTTGCAAGAGCACTATCAATATATCTTCAAAGAATGGAAGACTTTAGGAAGTCAGATTCATTGTTCCTGATCCCAGATGGTCCCAAAAGAGGTGCTCCTGCCTCCAAATCTACTTTAGCAAGATACATTACCTCCTGTATCAAAGAGGCTTATAAATCTCTAAAATTGCCAGAACCAGCTTTAATTAAAGCTCACTCTACTAGAGCAGTGGCAACGTCATGGGCATTCCGGTCTTCAGTGAGTCCTGAAGAGGTGTGCCGAGCAGCAGTCTGGTCTTCAATGAATACTTTCATTAAACATTACCAGTTGGATGTAATGTCATTGACAGATGCTAATTTCGGTCAATCTGTTTTGCAAGCAGTGTCTTTGTCTCAATAAATGTTTACTGCATTAATCCCTCCCTTCTTCGCTTTGGTATTTCATACAGGTGACCCACTGCCATGAGTATAGTGAACAGGAAAAGAGAAAATTTAATACTTACCGTAATTTTCTTTTCCTGGAACGAACTCATGGCAGTGGGTCACGACCCTCCCTATCTTGACTTTGGGAAAACCTAGAACTGAAGGTGAAGGGGGAGGAGGAGGTTTTAATTGCTATGCTAATTAGTAGCTGTCCAATCCTGCGGGGGCAGGGATACATACAGGTGACCCACTGCCATGAGTTCGTTCCAGGAAAAGAAAATTACGGTAAGTATTAAATTTTCTCTTTTCTTTGGTTTGGATATATACAATGTCCCGACAGATTGCATTTGTAACATTTTCTACTGACAGGTGGAGTTGACTGGTGGTCAGTCAGCATCTCATGTTTTTTTTAACAAGAATGAAGTCAATCCTACTACCTCTGGGACCACATCTATAGGTGTACTGATTCTTCCTCATACCAAATGTGGCCAAATCCACCAACCCTGCCTCTTATATGAAGTTCTTAAAAAACAGACACTCATATTTATTGATTGTCCCTGTTTTGTCCTTATCACATAACACCTGGTTGAAATCGCCAGCAAAAATGACTGGCATTGATGTGAATAGGAATGGTTTGACATCTAACAAGAGGGACTTCCTTTCTGCAAATGTATGAGGCCCATATATTTGGGCCATCTCACCCCAGGATCCACATCCCATCACCTTAAATCTATTTTGGTCTTTGAAAACCATTTTGCCCACAATGTTCTTTCTTTTTACAGTTTTCTTCCTGCTCCCCTCTTTCACAGTTTCCCTTCCCTCTTCTTCATCTGAGCCACCACCTTCACATGAAACAGAAGTTTCTTGGGGGGGGGGGATGTCTGTCATTTTCCAAATTTCTCCAAATTAGGACAAGATTTCTTAACATTACACCAGGCTTCCGGGTAATTCCTGTAGGTGTAACGTGTTTTTAAACAAAACACAAATTGCACCTGATCTGATTGACACAATCTTTGCTAATATGCCCAGTTTCACCACAAAATGCACATTTTTTCATGCTGCATTTTCCTGCTAGGTGAGTTCTGGCTCCACATTTGAAACACAGCCTGGGCTGCCCAATATAGTAGCACACACCCCTATATTTACCAATAAAGAAAGAGGTTGGCAGGTGTTTCTGTGAGTAGCCCTCTGTGTTTAACTTCACCTGCACCTTATAACCCCCCACCCAAAAATCCTCTTCATAAAATATTTTTACAAGGGGGGATAACACAGTGCACTGCCTGCGTAACCAGATCAGAATATCCTCAGGGCGTACAGACTCATTTTTCATTATAATTGTCACATTCTTTAATTCGGGTTTGGAGATGGGTATTACTTTAAAATTTTGCCACTCTTTAGCTCCCTTTTTCAAGTTATAGCGCCTCCAAAATTCCTCCAACCCCAGGGGCATCTTAAAACTTAAGTCAAACTCAATGTCAGGAAAGCTGATCAGCGCATATACATCCTCTAGGATAAAGACCAAGAATTTGTTTAATAAGATTTCTGGCAACAAATCTCCTACCAGGGAAGTCCTCCCTCTCACCAATCCACTTTATTTTCACCACATTGTGCCTTTTGCCATACTCTTCCTCCTCATTACTTTGCACTGAATCAAACAGGTTTTTCTTTCCCCACACACTGCCCCCTGTCCCAACATTTTCACTGGAGCCCTGAGCATTGGCCCCAACCTGCTGCACATTTGCATTGACATTTGTAGTTTTCTCATTTGCACTCACACCCCCAGGCATACCTGGGGGACAAAACATTTTTTTCCTTACGCAGCACAGAAATTTTTTGGACCACACCCCTTTCTGTGGCCACACCCCCTAATTACCATGTTTGTTTTACAAAATTTGGCAGGTTATGAAAGTTTGAAAATATTTCTACTTATTTAAACTGTGTTTTTGTGTCTCAAAATTGTTACAAAGTATCTTATTTGCACCTGTTACCTGTCCTGGGTTCTCTGCTAAAAGCCAATTAAGTGAGAAACTTTGTTCCTTTTTCTGGCCATTCAGTGCATAGAAAAGAGGGACTTTCCAGTACAAATGAGGGACTGCAGGTTGAGCTGTCAAAAGAGGGACTATCCCTCCGAAAAAGGGACAGTTGGGAGGTATGCCCAGGCTGCACCTTATTCACACTTGAAGGTTTTGCTTTCACACCTATAGGCTTTGCATTTGCAGGCTGAACTTTACCATTCACCTTTGCAGGCACATTTGCACACACAGCTGCATTCTGCACATTTGCACAGACAGTGGAAAGCTGCTCATTAGCATGTGTGCTGGAGGGCTGCTCATTAGTATGCATACCTGAGGGCTGCACAGCTGTATCGGCATGATTAACCTGCTCAGAGAAAGGAGCAGCATTTACACACACAGAAACCTTTTCTTTCTGCAACAGAATGTTCTGATTCTGACCCAACACAACAGAAACATCAGTAGTATTAGGAGCAGCAGGAGACCCATCAGAACCCACAGTTGCATTTTCTTTTAGCAGTTGAGAAACTGTAGTGGATCTCAGCACAGCCACATCCCCTCCTCCCCTCCTAATCTCATCAAACCGTTTTTTGTTATCATACAGTTCTTTCCATGGCTCCAACACAGTCAGAACAGATTTAATATGAGCCTCAGTCTCCTCCAATTCCTTATTCAGGTAGGCCAGTTCCCTTATAGCGTCAGTCCTTCTCTGTCCTTTCAGAAGTTTCAGGTCCCTAATGAGCAAATCAATGCCCTTAGCCAGAGTGCAATGCTTAGTCTCTAAACATTTAACCCTTTAATGATGGTATCATATTCAATAGTCAGACTGCCACTGGCCACTTTAGCTCCAGTCTCTCCAGATACAGGCTTAGCTGAAAGCATAGTCTCTGTATCCACAATCCCTTTATCAGAGGAGGGAAAATCAGATTTAAATGTAGCAGGTTTCCCCGCAGTCACATCCTCCCCTAGAGATACATCCCCAACATCCCCCTCAGCTGCAAAAGTCCTCACTCGCCACCATGCTGGGCCCCAGCTTTGCATCAGGAGTCTTTGGATCATCACAGCCTTGTAGGGCACATTCAGCCACCCTGTGTGCAACAGCAACTGCAGCACTCTCTGCACCAGCAGCCATTTCCAGGTCACATGACTCCCTGTGACCACTCTCAGCCAGACTCGCTTTCCCTTCCAACTCCATAGCCTCCACAGTAATGCCACAGCTCTCCGTAGCTCCTCCTGTATTAGCACCTGGATCCGGTCGGCCATTACAGTTCTCCTCTGCCTCACTGCTAGAGGAAGCACCACTTCCTTTCCTCAAGCGTCTTTTTGCTGCCTTAGTCTTGCAGGTTCTCCTTGCTGCACGCTCCTCAGATACTGCCATGCTGCCTTCAGCGGCCCTTCTCCCATAACCCAGCTGGGTTCTCTGCCCACTTGCAGGGGCCACAGCTCCTTTCTTTCTCATCATGAGAAAAGAAGGGAAAAAACAAGGTGGAAGAAAAAATAAAGCAAAAAAAAAGGAGTAAAAAATCAATGAGGGGGATGTGGTAAAAAAAAAAAAAAGATAAAGTGGGAAATCTATAGAAAGTAACCCCCCAGAACCACAAGGGCCTGGGGATAAGCACACTTCACAGAGCTCACACAACCTCCGTCCTCACAGTATGAGGGAGGGGGTGATATCACTCCAACTTGCAGAGCACAAGTCACATGACTTGGGGCAGCTGGGAAATTGACTAGCCCCATGTCAGATTTCAAAATTGAATATAAAAAAATCTGTTTGCTCTTTAGAGAAATGTATTTCAGTGCAGAATTCTGCTGGAGCAGCACTATTAACTGATTCATTTTGAGAAAAAAAAATTCCCTTTAACATGGATGCCAAACTAAATACTGGAGAATAGGCTAAAAAGAGTCATACAAGATCTGGTACCCCTGGACCAATCTGGCTTTATCCTAGGGAGGTCCACTACTTTTAACATAGTAACATAGTAAGTTAGGTTGAAAAAAGACACACGTCCATCAAGGTCAACCCTTTTACATTTTTTAACCTACCTATCTAACAGTTGATTCAGAGGAAGGCAAAAAACCCCATCTGAAGCCTCTCCTATTTGCCTCAGAGGGGGAAAAAATTCCTTTCTGACTCCAAAATGGCAATCGGACTAGTCCCTGGATCAACTTGTACAATGAGTTATCTTCCATAACCCTGTATTCCTTCACTTGCTAAAAAGCCATCCAACCCCTTCTTAAAGCTATCTAATGTATCAGCCAGTACAACTGGTTCAGGGAGAGAATTCCACATCTTGACAGCTCTCACTGTAAAAAAAACCCCTTCCGAATATTTAGGAACCTCTTTTCTTCTAATCAGAATGGGTGACCTTGTGTCAGCTGGAAAGACCTACCGGTAAATAAAGCATTAGAGAGATTATTATATGATCCCTTATATATTTATATATATTTATTTAAGCGGCTCTTCTCCAGCGTGAACATCCCCAATTTGGCCAGTCTTTCCCCATAGCTAAGATTTTCCATACCTTTTACCAGCTTAGCTGCCCTTCTCTGCACCCTTTCATTAACAATAATGTCCTGCTTGAGTGATGGGGACCAAAACTGTACGGCATATTCTAGACGGGGCCTTACCAGTGCACTAGCCTATGATTAAGTGCCCAAAAGGCACGAAACGCGTAAGGCATTTGGGATGTTGCTGTTCTAAATAAATAAATTTTTTAACTACATCGTGGAGAGTGATCCAATTTGTGCCAACCTTTTCATTTGATATTCTGTCACAGTGCCTTCCTGAGCTGAAGGTTTAAGGTGTGAGCACCTGGATCCCGCAATGCATTGAGTAAGTTAAACCCTCAAAAAATTTACAATTTGGAGCTTGAAGCACTATACAAATCATTTATGTATATAATCAAGACCTTATTTGCCCTTAATGCTGCTGACTGGCATTGCTTGCTACAGCCAAGTTTATCATCTACAAGGACTCCAAGGTCCTTTTCCATAATGGATTTGCCTAGTGCAGTCCCATTAAGAGTAGAAGTGTAGAAGGGCTTGGATACCTTTACATCCCAGGTGCATGACTTTACATTTATCAACATTGAATCTCATTTGCAACTTAGCTGCCCAGATTGCCAGTTTGTCAAGATCCTGTTGCAAGGATGACACATTCTGGATGGAATTTATTGGGCTGGATAGTTTTGTGTCATCTGCAAACACTGATACATCAGTCGCCTATTTACTAATTTCCAGATTGCACATGCAGAAAAAGGGTCTAGGGTTATAGCCTTATTAGAATCAGCCAATGCATTTGATTCTGTAGAGTGGCTTTATCTCTGGGAGATCCTCCTCAGATTTGGCCTTGGAGAGCGCTTCATCACTTGGGTCAAACTCCTATACAAGGCACAAAAGGCAAGGGTCAGAGTTAACGGCATCTCCTCTCCCTCATTTGCACTGATGCAAGGCACTAGACAAGGCTGCCCACTCTCACCCATATTATTCACCTTGGCAATCGACCCCTAGCGATACTCATTAGGAACTCAAACGCCATTAAAGGACTGCCTTTTCAAACAGTGGTTGAGAAAGTCTCACTATTTGCAGATGAACTCTTAATTTACCAGTTAATCAATTTGGGCTCTTCTTAGGACTGCTTATTAATTCAGACAAGTCGCTCCTCTACTCCCTGGACACTCATCACCCCTCACCACTACCTCCGACCACCCTGCTTAAATGGGTACCTTCTTTTAAATATTTGGGTATTATGATACACCCTGATCTGGATCAATATGTAACCCTTAACCTTGCCCCCTTCAAATCCTCACTGGCAACAGACCTCTCTAATTGGGATAATTTACCACTATGGGGTCATATAAACATCTTTAAAATGATATATCTTTCCAAATTATTATGTTATGCACAATGCTCCAGTGTACCTTACAGCAAGAACAGAATATTAACAAAATCCTCACTCCCTTCCTATGGAATGGCAAGAGACCTCAAGTATCCCTGAACAAACTGGTTGCATCTTATGAAGCAGGGGGACTGGCACTCCCAGATCTCCAAAGTACTATATGGCATCTCAACCAGGCCCGGATTTGTGGCAAGGCCAAAAAGGCCCGGGCCTAAGGCGGCAGAATTTCAGGGGTGGCATGCCGCCAAGCAGCATTTGAATTTAACTTGCGCACTAGAGACACCAGTTTCAGAGCTGCTCTGGATGTGCACGGATGTGCGCATGTGCGTATACCTGCATAAACAGAAAGGGAAGGTGGACCCGGATGACGACAAGGAGGGGACACAGACAGCAACAGTGAGGTAGGTTCAGACAGAGAAGGGGGACAGGGAGGTAGGCTCTGGCGGGGAAGGGGACAGGGAGGGGGTCAGGAGATGAGGGAAGGAAAGGGGGCGATGACCCAGAGCCAGCCTAGGGGTGCCCGGTTAATAAATCTGGCCCTGATCTCAACTGTACTATCTCCACTAGTGCTTCCTCCCAGATCCATACAATCCTAATATGGCTCTCCAGGCTCTACTCCTGGGATCCCTGGAAGACATTTTCCCTATAAACACATAAAGGACCTACCTAATCTTCTATCCACTCTCACAGTCCAATATAAAATCTGGGCACCAAATCTTAAACTATCTCCCCCACTACTATCACCTAGGCTTCCCTTATGGGTTAACTCATACCTCCCACATTTCAGACAAACTTTACATATTGGCCAACCCGAGGCCTGAAATATCTAGGAGATCTCCTTATAGACTCCACCTTCCTTACTTGTGAACAACTATCTCTTAAATGGCAAGATGATAATCCACATTTCTATAGGTATTTCCATCTCTGGCATGCATTCCAGGCACAATTCACCAGTTTGACTCCACACATACGTTCTCTTACCATAGAACATACCTTGCATACACCTGAAACCCATAAACTAGTTTCAAAACTACACCAAACCATTCTAGCGACAGGCTCCAAGCCTTTTGAGATATCTAAAGCCAGTTAGCTAATGAATATTCCTCAATTAACTCAAGAGGACTGGGACAGTTATACAACAGTTATAACTACCTAATCTCAACAAGATATAGGATAGTCTAATAGAGTATAATCCACCAACTGTACATAACTCCAAGCAAATTGCATGCCATGGGAAGACAACCTGCCCCCTCTTGTCCCTGGTGCAATACCTCCCCAGCAAACTTCTACCACACAATGTGAATCTGCCTCTCAATAAATTCTCAGGGTACTAACTGAGCATTTTAACTTCTCAACAATTGTCTCTCCGCTTATATGCCTCCTGGGTGCACTAGATGAAAATATAGTGTCCAAGTATGCTAAAAATAGATACCGCTCATTACTATTCTATGCATGGAAAAACATAGCCATGCACTGGATGGGGCCCAACCTCCAACGGTTAAGACATGGAAACAATTGGTTCACAAGGCTATAAAATTGACCTATGAAGCTAGAGGGACGCAGACCAAATACAAAACAATTCTGGACCCCATGGTGTGAGGTGGAGAGTTTTGTCAATAGTTCCATACTGTACTGCAATAATGTCTATTTGTTGCTGATACATATCTTACTGTTTGCTTCCACCTACTATACTTCCTGAACTGTAACGGTCTTGGCTAAATGTATGTTATTAAATATAGATAAAAAAAAGTTAGCTTTTAAATAATAAATAAATAGTCTGTGGGGACAGAAGCTGCATTTAATGAATATAAACACTATAATAAATGTTGTAAAACAGCAATCCGGAAGGCAAAGAGAGGAAATGAGGAGCACATTGTGGCTGAGGCTAACACTAACCCCGAAAAGTGTTTTAAGTATATTAATAGTAAAAAGATGTGGGTTGTGAATGTTGCTCCTTTAAATAATGGTACCAGAAACAGATACAGAAAAGGAACATGTGCTAAATCAGTTTCCAGGCCCACTTCATAGCTGCACTGATGGCTCAGCTCAATCTAGTCAGTGGCTGACTCAGGATATGATTCATAAAGCTTTTTATAAAAAATAATGTAAACAAGGTGCCAGGGCCAGATGGCATACACCCCCGGGTTCTAAGAGAGCTTGGTTCAGTTTTAGACTGGCCCCTATTTCTGATTTTTTCAGATTCACTTTCATCTGGTATGATACCTATGTATTGGAGAAAAGCTGATGTCACTCCAATATTTTAAAAGGGATTACGATCTCAGCGTGGAAATTGTAGGCCAATAAATTTGACATCTGTAGTGGGCAAATTATTTAAAGGCTTGTTAAGGGATCACATTCAAAATGTTGTCCTAGTGAATGGCATTATGAGCTGCAATCAGCATGGCTTTATGAAGGATAGGTAATGTCAGACAAATTTGATTGCTTTTATGATGAGGTAAGTAACACGCTGGGCAGTGGAGAAACAGTAGATATGATCTATTTGGATTCTACCAAAGTGTTTTCATACCGTGCCACAAATGACTGCTTTCTAAACTTTATCCTCTGGGCGAGGTACACCATTGCTGGATTAGATGAAAGGAGACATCGGGAGAGTTTCATTGAGTCCTTTGGGAGACAGACTTACAACTGAACAATCTGGCGGAACAATTTGAATCCCGGGTTATTCTATTAAACTAATTCAAGAACAGTTACAGAAAGCGAAGCTAAAGACCCAGGAGGACCTTTTACTACAAAAAGAAAAAGACACACCACCACCAGACCTAATATTCACAACGGATTGGACTACTATCAGTACACCATTCAAAAACTCTGTGACCAATAGGTGGGAGATTATTAATTCAGACCCACATCTCCCATCTTGGACAAAAAGAGGCCTCTTATGGCCTATAGACGGGGACACAACCTTGGGGATTTGCTTGTGGTAAAGGATGTGTTGCCTGAACGAAAAGGTGGGGGAACGTGGCTACAAAGACCACTGAAAAATGGCTGCTACAAATGTGCAGGATGCCTGACCTGCAGTGGTATGTCACAAGGGACCTTTTTCACACACCCGAGAACTGGACAGAAGTTTAACATCAGATACAGATTGTCTTGCTTGTCAGATCATGTGGTCTACTTAGCCTGGTGCCCCTGTGGTTTGCACTACGTAGGTAAGGCTTCTACAACATATAGAGAGAGAGAATGAATAACCAAAGGAGCGCGATTCGAGCTGCTCTCTCAACAGGTAAAGCTGACCAGCCAGTGGCTAAACACTGGCTGAAGTTTGGACATTCTCTTCCACAATTTAGACACATGCTTATCGATCATGTGCCAATCCCTAGAAGAGGGGGTAATAGGGATCTTCTGCTGATACAGAAAGAGTCTATGTGGATATACAAACTGGATGTGTCTAAATTGGCCCTCATTATACTCAGGGCGCAGATCGTTTGGAGCGTATCTTTAAATGCGGCCGATGATCCGGATGTTTTCTAAGAAGAAGCACTTCAAGTGCTGATTCTTTCACACCTGTGGTGGACCTGAGCTATCCTCTTACTCTGCAAAACTTCTAAAATCATTTTGTGCAAGTGGTGCAGGCTGGATATGAAAGGAATAAAAAGGGTGACTCGTTTTCTTTATTTCACATTTATCTATAATATGTATTATTGTTTAGAACAGCCCAATGCATTACATATAAAATGATACTTCATCAGGGGCATTACCCATACTACTATTTGATGTCTTTTAAACCAGTAGTAGACCAATTGAAATAAAATTATCCTTTTATAAGTAGTTTTTGTCTTTTTCTTATTTTCTTTTACCTTAAACCAAAAGTAAAATAGAAATCTTAAAAATCATATAAGTATGTCTGTGAAGGTCCTCATTCATCCAGGTCATGGTATATCTATAGAAATAAGTAAAATCAACTGGACTTGATGTTTTTTTCTATTCCCTTGCAGACATTTAGCTAGTCATCTAACTGCCTTTCTGAATTAAGAAAGCCAGTCATATGACTAGTAAAAGATCTTCAAGGACAAAATAAAATACAGCAAATCCTGTTGATTTGACTTATTACTATAGATATCTAATCTACTTATTTTAATGTTTTCAATAAAATCATCAAGTGAAGATACATGGCTACTAGTGGAGAGTGCTTTGTAGAGATATTTGTTGACGTATATTTGGCTTTTTAGGCAGTGAGCCCCATTATTGAACACCACCAGAACCCTTACCTTCTGATGCAAAGAATTATCTGAAATATGGTGAATGTTCTCCTGGAATAAATTATTTGTGAACATGTGCCAGTGTATTTAACACCAACATTTGTATTGGGGAATAATCTGTAGTGAATTTTAGTCATAAAGAAATTACATATATGGCAAATTAGCATAGATTTGGTGTAGTAGAAAATGAGTTGCAAAATGGGTTGCTCTTTCTTTATAATGGCAGTTTACAGACTGAACCTGGAGAAATTGCTCTTGGCGACATTTTTTTGGTGCTTTTAGTAAACTAGAGAATATTCACTGTAGAAGTTTTGACTGGTGCCTGGTAATGTGAAAAGAATTTTCACCAATGGGATGTTAATTCCCAAAAACTTGTTGTACTCCACTTTTTATACACTTTTTGTTGAAAATACTAACAATTTTCACTTTCACCCTTTAGTGAATATGTCTCTTTGAGTTATTACCAATGATCAATTTGTTCACCTTTGTGAAAGATTTCCCAATGTTCGGAAAGCTTTTCGATGACATTCTAAAACTTTCCACCACATTTATTGAGATATTTTAAATATTTTAAATAAAGTTTAAATAGTGAAGTTTAAAATTGTACGGACTGCGAGTCTTGAGGAAAGTCATGCAACTGAGTAAATTTATATCTAATTTTTTTTAGACCTTTGATAAATATGTACCTCATAGTCCATCCATCACATTATTTCATTACTGCAATATCTTTAGCAATATTTAGTACATGGCCAATAGAACATACTTACAGTATATTTATCCACTATTTTTATCCACTGTAGAAAAGTTAATTGATAATCTTTTCATTTAATTTTATCCTTACAAATGTTTACATTTTCTTTGTATTTACAAGTAATAATTAGTGGACAGTAGTTATTTATAGTGATATTTTCCCTGCACTGAAATACAATGAAATCCCTGTGAACGATATTGTTGTAATTAGTGTTTTAATGGCATCCTTTAAACACCTTAGTTTAGTGCTCTTTATTTAAACATTCCATAGTTTTATTACACTAAAATGGCAAACATTATCACTACAGAAATGACAAGTATGATTCACATAATTCACAGAAATAAATATTTTATGTTATCCTTTTTTCATGTGTACATTGTGACGAGGTCTTGCAGAATGAAGGCATGATTGAAATGATCACCAAAACCAATAAGTGCTGTAGGCTCGCTTTGTGTGACAACTATGAAGCAAAGTGCTTAATTCTTTGATTAATCGAGTACAAAGAAGCTGAGTATCTTGGCTGCAGCCTTCTCCACCATAAATGGCAGTTTAGGGATACAAAATCTGTTTGATTAAGCGAGGCTGTGCTAATAAGCTTTCAGCTGCATTCAGAATAACAGTAAGATAGTGATGGGCACCATTTATTCACCAGGCATGGATTTGAGGAATTTCTGCATTTCGCCACCTGCAATTTTTTTCATGAAACTGCTGCAAAAATTTGCAGACGAAAAAATTTGCTGCAACAAAAAAGTCCTTTTGACGTCCTTTGACTTTAATGTATTTGGACAAAAGAGTCGCCCGTGTAAAAATTTGTATTTGGACAAAAAATTGACAAGCATTAAAATTATTTTGATGCCCAGTTTTTTTTGGAGGTTTGCTAATTTTTTCAGAGTTTCACTAATTTTTTGGCAATGCAAAACGGGATAGATTCGCCCATCACTATACATATATGCATCATAATTTATCTGTCATTACAATTTATAAGTATTTCTGTATATACTGTTTTTCTGCAAAGCACAGCAACTCAGCTTTGATTATTGTACAATGCTTTTTGTCAGATATCTTTGTTGTGATCAAGCTATTGTTAGATCAAGCATTAAATTCAACTTTATTTTGTAACTCTGAGCTTGATCACTGATTCTTATCCTGATCATAATACCTGTTCCTGACCTAATTGGGATCCTGACATCTGAACCTAATACTTCTATTTTGAAGCCTGATTCAGTGTCTGATTCCATCCTGACTCATATTAATACCTGATTCTAATCCTGATACTGATTTATATATAATATTCTAAAGGTCTATTCATTAACTGTTGCTATGAAATAATGCTGTATCACCTAGTGATAAAATCTCTCAATTCATCACTGCAGTACTATACTTTTGTTATTTTCAAAAGTTAATTCCTCCAGTCCAGCCTAAAACATTTAGTAGAGTTGGTTTTAGTTTACATAGTGTTTTCCTTGATTAGAATGATACTGTCATGTAGTGATGTGTGGGCCGGCCCAATACCCATGGGTTTACCCGCTGGTCGGGCGGCCTCGGACCCCCTTTTCGACCTTACAAGTGCCGGCTTTCCGACTTCCGGGTTGAACTTTTATAGATGCGTGCCTGCTCGCCCCGCCCCTTTTGTGATGTCATCGGCGGGGCAAGTCTATAAAAGGAACCCGGAAGTCGGGCTGGGGCTGGTGGGTGGCGGGCGGCGTGTGGCTGTGGGTCGGGAAAAACCCAACCCGCACATCACTACTGTCATGATACAGTATTTATGGTTTAATTTTTAATACCATGTGCCACTTTAGATTGCAAATAATTGGTTCTACTATTTAAATTTTTATTTCAAAAATTAAAAAAAAATATTTTGAAAGTTGAAACCAATTAATGTCATTTTTGTTTTGTTTTAATAGTGATGTGAAGGCAGCTATATCAGATCATGTGCTTGCAAAAACAGACACCACAGCATAATGGCAGTCCTTGCATTTATTGCATTTATTAAAAGAACAAAAAGAGACCGCAACTGCTCACCGCTCTCCCCTCAAATCAGGTGCTCAGTCAAACAGTGTCCCCACTGTGAACGCTACAAGACTCGACAGGCAGACGGCACTTCTGAAATTGGGTTTATTGGAGTAATTGCTGTAAAAATCTAACGCGTTTCAGGAGTTATCCCTTAGTCATAGGTTAACCTATAACCTAAGCGGTTTTTACAGCAGTTACTCCAATAAACCCAATTTCAGAAGTGCCGTCTGCCTGTCGAGTCTTGTATTGCATTTATTCACTTGTTATCTCCCAGACCTCAGCTTTATCTCTAGTCTTCATTTTCATGTCTCATGCATAGGAGCATTTTTGGTATTACAGACAATATCTCACCTAATGTTTTTTTCAGATTTCTCAGCTAAACATACCTGTTTTTGTAATGGTAAGGGAAGTTTTGGGATATCAATGTCTCAGAATGTAATTTCTTTATATATTGTATTTGGGGTTAAAATTCCCACTTCCTCTTACTGTATTTTATGTACAGGGCTGCCTGGGATGCATTATTCCAAAACCCAGAAACCCATTATTCAATAAGCTCTGAATTATGGGAAGGCCATCTCCCATAGACTGCATTTAAACAAATAATTAAAATTCTTAAAAATTAAAAAAAAAACTATGTAATAATAAAACTGTACCTTGTACTTCACTGAACCTTGTACGCCATCAGTCAATACTTGGTCAATCCTTATTGGAAGCAAAACAATCCTATTGCATTTATTCAATATTAAAATATTTTTTTTGTAGACTTAAGGTATGCAGATACTGGAAAATAAAGGACCACCGTTTGGAAATGTGTATGTACAGTTTAGAATGTATCCATGAGGTTTCTACTAAAGGGGACCCAAGCCACTTAAAGGTATCTCAAAAAGCTTAACTCCTTTCATGAATACAATGGGTAAAATTTTAATTTCGAAAAGCCACCTGTATGTACTGTATATGGAAAACCAAACTCCTCCATACAAATCTGGAGTACTAGTATTAACATTAGGGGTTGTAGTTCATGAAGCATTCACAATATCAAGGGGCATGGTTGGCCCTGCCGTAAGCAGTAGTAGGAGGGGAGGGGGGCTAAAGTATAGTGTAGTAGAGTGAGAGATGGACCTGGGGCTAGATTTGAGTTAGAAGTCCCAGTATGTTTGGAAACTTAGGTGATTGTGGTCTAGTCTCAGGTTGGGAAGATTGGGTTATGTGGTTACTGTAACAGTTTATATATGTATGTATATTATATATAAATGTATATATTGTATGTTATAATACATTTGGTAATAAATCAAACTGCAGACTTTCTACCCAAGTTAATGGTGTCAGTATGAGTTACTGGGCAGGGGATTGACAAGGGGATAATGTCAGGGGTCCAGATTTGAGTTTCCACATGTCATAACATAGAATGACCAAACTACAGTAATTGATTGGTTGCAATGGGAAACTGCAGTGAATGTCAGTAAATTGTCTTAAAGTAGAAGGAGGAGGCATAAAGGTAGTCTCACACTAGGTTATAAGTGTATTTCCTAATAAATAAAAAAAATCAGCAAGCCTGAAAATTTAATTGAATGGCACAATCTTGTTTTGTTAGAAAGAGTGGATGTGATTAAGAACAATAAAATAAGTCCTCTGCACCCAACCCATTATCAATATTTTTAAGACATTGAGATATTTTGTGCATACAGCTACTAAAAATGCCTTACTTCTTGTATTTGTCAATATGAATTTTTTGGTCATAGCCTCATTGCACCCCTGGTTAATGGTTTAAAAATTAGTGGTGAGCACAACTTTCCCTTGATTGTTATAGTTTATACAGGAGCAGTGGCCAGCTCCATGTTGTAGCTCCCACCCTTTCCAGCTATAGGCAGGTGATACCAGTGGTGGCCAACAAAAAGGCAAACATGTTTTGGAGTTTTAACCTTGAAAGCAGCAAGTAAGTTGCAGGTAAAACTTAGTCCCAGTGTAAAATGTATAATGAAGCAATAGAATTCTTAATGAATCAAATGAAAATTGAGAGCTAGTGCTAGTGGTGAGCACAACTTTCCCCTGTTTATTAAGAACAATAGTTTCCCAGGTGCCCTCAGACATGTCACTTATGTGCTAAGAAACTTCAGTCAAAACAAAACAAAACGATTGGCAGATAACAGCTGCCTGGCACCTCTACTGAAGGATCCACCTGCCTGAACTGTTATGAGTTCTATGAGTTCTATTATGAATTTTTGCAAGTGGGTAGATAGGCAAACCTGCCTATACTGCCTTCCACAAATTTATGGGGGCCTTCATGCATTTCTCTGAGAGCTAAAATACACTGTGAAAACATAGCCCCATGTGTCATTACTTTCAATAAGCTTGTACAGTAAAGAATACATAAATACAGTATATACACACATCTTGCATGTCTAATTAGCAATTCATTTACAGTACATGCATACTGCAGAGAGAACTGATTTATTTGCAGCCATGCAGTATGCATCAAAATTAATGTAAAGGTGGCATTCTTTGCACTTGATTATTATCACTTTGTTCATGATCACATTTGATAATGAAGTGATAAATATGGTTTCATTTTTTGTCATATAAAATTAGGTCTATCTAATTTTAAGATTAGTTGAGAACTAGATCATTTCTAGTTATTCCCTGAAATATTAGGGGTATTGTCACAAAATGAAATTAGTCACCCGCGATGAATATTCACTACCATGAGACGACTAATCTCCTGCAAATGTATTCCCAATGGCAAAAATGTAAATCAACGATGGTAAAATGAAGGACCACATTTGTTAAAAGTTGGAAGTTTTTCTCTCATCTAATGAAATTAAATGGTATTTTCAATAACTTAAAAGGTGAAATTGATAGCTTTTACTATTGAGTGTTGTTCTTAGATCTACCAGGCAGCTGCTATCTGGTTACCTTCCTATTGTTCTTTTGTTTGGCTGCTGGGGGGGGGGAAGGGAGGGGGATGATATCACTCCAACTTGCAGTACAGCAGTAAAGAGTGATTGAAGTTTATCAGAGCACAAGTCACATGACTTGGGGCAGCTGGGAAATCGACAATATGTCTAGCCACATGTCAGATTTCAAAATTGAATATAAAAAAATCTGTTTGCTCTTTTGAGAAATGGATTTCAGTGCGGAATTCTGCGGGAGCAGCACTATTAACTGTTTCATTTTGAAAAAACATTTTTTTCCCATGACAGTATCCCTTTAAATATGTGCAATATTCCATGTTATCTGTAGGTGTCCCCATCTGCTCAATAAAAAATCTTAAAAACAGTGCATGTTTCATCCTATGAAATAAAAACATAACAAAATACTATGTTTCAACAATTTATCCACATACTGCTTGCCACATATGTTTCCATTTTATAGAAACCTATTATCTATTTCGCAACATACATATCTATTTAATAAGCCATTTCAAATGGATGTTTTATCTAAAAAATAAATACTCACAGATCTATGGTGTTTTAAGTTAGGAAGCAGTTGTATGCTGTTTGGTGCTATACAATCTAATGTATGGATCCAGAAAGCCTCTCTGCGTAATTGCTCATTTTCAAATCACCCCCTCTCAGCCTAGGTTTAACTACATCAATAGGCATGCACCTAAATGCTGATGCATCATGTTTGCATACAGCCCAGTGCTTCGCCACTGGCTGCTGTGCGATATCCTGTTTCTTTTTGCCCTCCTTAGTTATAACCTTTCTGTCTGGATCTGGGGCAGCTCGAATGCTTGCCCTATGCATGGCTATCCTCTCCTTCAGTTGCCTCACCATCTTCCCACAATATATTAACCCACACGGGCACTTGATGATATATATAACCATCGCTGTTTCACACATCATCCTATATTTTACCCTATATTTCTTTCCTGTGTGGGGATGTGTAAAATGTGTTCCCAATATAAGGCTGCTACACATCACACAGCCCTTACATTTGAACACCCCAGGTTCTGGACTTAAGAAGTTTTCTTGTTCCTTCTTAACATACTATTGGGTCTGATGGGCTCAATTGTTCCTTGAGGTTCCTCACCCTGGAATAGCCAAATTTGGGACGTCTTGGGACTTTTTTCATTAATTGCTCATCTGTTGTTATAATGTCTTTAAGGACACCCCGTCTCACATTCTCACTGTTGGGATTATACTTGTTTTTACATGTGTCCACCCCTTTACTTTTATCTCTCTCTGCCATTGTCGTTATCCGATCCATCTGTTCTGCCCATCTAATAGTGTCTTGAATCAATTCCCGTGGATAACCCCTTTCCAAAAATGTATTACCCATCAGTTGTAAATCTTGCTTTCGCTTTACAATATCACTATTTATTCGGACTACCAGCAACATCTGAGATTTAGGCAGAGAATTGAGTAAGTGCTTAGGGTGATGACTTTTATAATGGAGTATTGTGTTTCGATCTGTAGCTTTTGAATAAATACATGTTTATAACCCCCTCTCTGTCCTTATATACAGTTACATCTAAAAAGTGTATCTCCTGTTTACTATAATTCACCGTCAATCTTACTGGTGTCTGGAGACTATTTAGCTCTTTCACAAAGATATTCAACTCCTCCTCTGAGCCCAACCAAATGAAGAAAATATCATCGATAAAGCGCCTATAAAAGGCGCCATATCGTTTGAATAATTGATGTCCATATATATTATTTGTTTCATAGTCCCACATAAAAGAATTTGCATACACTGGGGCTACTCTTGGTCCCATTTCTGCCCCCTGACATTGAATATAAAATGACTTCTCGAACTTAAAATAGTTTTTATACAATATAAACTCCAATAGGGACAATGTAAATTCAACCGGGGGCCCTATATAATCCAAATTTTCAATCAGTAGCTTTCATACCGCCGATATGCCAACTTGATGCGGTATACAGGTATACAAGCTCTGTACATCCATAGTCACCAGTATCACTTTTTCCAAAGGTACAGTTATGCTCATCACCACTCTCAAAAAAATCATTTGTGTCTTTTAAATAACTACTTATTTTCTTTATACATGGTTGTATCAAGTGATCCACATATTGAGCAATTTTCTCATTCAGAGAGCCTGTTGAAGAAATTATAGGCCTCCCTGGTGGCTTTGTCAATATATTTATGTATTATTGATCCATGTCTTATCTTTAACTCGGATGTTTCATTAGGAAATTGTCAGGGGGCCTGTCGGCTCCCAGTGGGAGTAGTCATGACCAAGGAGGAAGCTTTATGGGTTAAAGTCCAAGATCGCAGTACAAATAGTTTCAGGCAAAATCATAGTTAAAGTCCAGGCAAAAATCCAGAGTCAAGGTTCAGGCAGGGTCAAAAGTCCAGAAATCAGCATAATATGAAATATCAAACACCCAGGAATGTTCCAAACAAACGCTACAATCGGGCATTGAACTCGTGACCTGGAAGGGTTTTTATTTCAAATTTTCACGCCAGGCATGTGACGTCATCACGCCAGCATCAGGACCAAAGCCCTTCTACTGAATGAGGAACTGTAGAGATCCCTTGGAGATTCTGGAATCTAAGATCTTTTGCAACTCGTACTCCTGTTGACCATCCTCGAAGATAGATGAAGGGGGAGGTTGATCAGAAGAAAAACAATTAGACATAGCTGGTTTAACCAGAGAGACATGAAATACATTGTGAATTTGCATCTCTGGAGGAAGAGATAGTCGGACTGCCACAGGATTAATAATCTCCGAAATGGGAAATGGACCGACAAACCTTGGGCCTAACTTGGGAGAAGACACTCTTAAGTGCAGGGGTGCTCCGCCAATGAGGCGAGTTGAGGCTGTCGCCTCAGGTGGCATTGCCCCAATAGGTATCAGGGGCAGCAATGCTGCTCCTGGTACTTTAAGAGCGAATTTCCAGGGGAGGGGGGGCAGCAGTAACTGCTGCTGCCTCAGGCGGCGGAGGGGCCAGGATCGGCCCTGCTTAAGTGAATGTTTCTAGTGGTCAACCACACCTTGTCTCCAACTTTGTACGGGAGAGAGGATCTGTGTCTGCGATCAGCAACAGTCTTATGCACTAGAGCACTAATTTCCAAACGTGATTTGGTTGCAGCCCAAATAGCAGACATATGAGCTGCATGATCATCTGCGGCGTGAAAATCCGACAAGAAGAAGTCTTGAGGGAAGACTTGAGGATGTTGTCCATAAACAGTCATAAAAGTAGACCTCCCAGTGGATGTGTGACATGCATTGTTATGAGTAAATTCCGCCCACGGGAGGAGATCGGACCAATCACCCTGACAGAGGGAAATATGATTCCTCAGGAATTGTTCTAACGCTTGATTCACCCGCTCCACTGCCCCATTGGTTTGGGGATGGTAGGCATTAGAGAACTGAAGAGTGATACCCAAATCTTTACATAAGGATCGCCAGAACTTAGCTGTGAATTGAGATCCTCTGTCAGAGACTATCTCCACTGGAAAGTCATGCAGCCGAAAGATAAATTTGATGAATAACTGGGACAGTTCCACCGCAGAGGGAAGTTTTCGCATAGGAATGAAGTGTGCCATCTTACTGAAGCAGTCTATAACTACCCAGATAACGGTGTTCCCTTTAGATGGTTGTAGTTCTACAATAAAATCCATCGCTAAGTGAGTCCACGGACAAGAGGGAGTGGGTAGAGCTTGTAATAAACTGCTGGGATGCATGTGGCTAGCCTTGGAACACGGCACAAATAGTACAGGCAGCGACAAAGTCCTTGACGTCTCTGCAGATGGTCAGCCACCAGACTAGGCTTCATAAAAACTTGAGAATCTTTTCAGGACCGAGATGTCCAGCCTGCTTAGAACAATGAGTCTGTTGTAAGATGGGTAGATGAAGCTCAGAGGGTACAAACGCCATCCCAGTAGGTGTATCTGTTGGAGCGGAAGACTGACCAGCCAGGATCTGATCGACAAATTGAGGGAAAAGATATGCAATAATTTGTGCGAATAATAGGATCTTGCCTTTCAGGGAAACGATCCACCGGAGTGAAGCTTTGGGACAGTGCATCAGCTTTCTGAAGCTTGGAGCCAGGGCGATAGGTCAAGACAAAGTTAAACGAGAAAAGAAGAGGGCACACCTTGCCTGTCGGGGGTTCAGCCTCTTGAGGGATTGTATGAATTCTAGGTTTTTATGGTCAATATAGATAGTGACCGGATTCGAGGCCCCCTCTAAAAGGTGGCGCCACTCTTCGAGGGCGAGTTTTACTGCCTAGAGTTCACAGTTCCCAACATCGTAGTTCTGCTCTGCAGAAGAGAATTTCTTTGAAAAGTATGCACATGGATGTAACTTCCCATCAGCAGAATGTCTTTGGGAAAGAATAGCACCGGCCCCAACATCGGAACCGTCCACCTCAATGAAGAAGGGTAACAGAGGGTCCGGATGTCGGAGGACTGAAGCAGAGGAGAAAGCATCCTTCAGGGTTTGGAATGCTTCTAGAGCAGGAGGACGCCATGAATTAGGTTTACCACCTTTTCCGATAAGAGCAAGAATGGGAGCAATGCGGGAGGAGAACCCCTTGATTAACTGTCGGTAGTAGTTTGCAAACCCAATGAATCTTTGTATAGCCTTGGTGCTCAATGGAAGGGGTCACTCCTGGATCGCAGAAACTTTGGCGGAGTCCATCTCAAAACCTTCTGGGGAGATGATGTAGCTGAGAAAATTGATTTTGGACACCTCAAAGACACTTCTCCAGCTTGGCAAAGAGAGAGAGTTCTTCCTCAGACGAGAGAGTACCTCCTTTACCTGGGAGCGATGACCATGAGAAGATTAAGATGTCATCTAGGTACACAACCACGGATATCCAGAGATCCAGGAAGATGTCGTTCACAAACTCCTGTAAGATGGCGGGGACATTGCAGAGACCAAAGTGCATCACAAGGTATTGTAAGCCCCGTGTAGATCCAACTCGGTGAAGATCTTAGCCCCTTTCAGTTGGTCAAACAGTTCAGAGATAAGAAGCAAGGGGTATCTGTTCTTAACAGTAATCTTCTTAAGTCCTCGGTAGTCAATGCACGGACGCAAACCACCATCCTTCTTCTCCATGAAAAAGAAGCCTGCCCCTGCTGGAGAGGTAGAGGGATGAATAAAACCCAGCTGGAGGTTCTCCTGGATATAGTCCTTCATGATGGAAGTTTTGGCCGGAGACAGGGGATAAGTACGTCCTCTAGGGGGCATGGTTCCAGGAAGAAGATTGACAGGGCAATCATAGTGATGATGAGGAGGGAGTAAATTAGCACACCTTTTACAAAAGACATCGGTGAACTCCCTGTACACCGTCGGCGGGGATTGAAGATCTGTCGAGGAGATGGTCACATGGTAGAGAGTAGCGGGTAAACAATGTTCTGGACACTAAGGACACCAACGAGAGATCTGACTAGAGGACCAATCAATGGTAGGATTGTGTAGGCAAAGCCAGAGTAATCCCAAAACGACAGGAACAGAGGGGCAGGATTTAATCAGGAATGATAATTTCTCTTTATGTAAAGTCCCAACCTGCACAGGCAATTCCCCGTTGTCGTGGAGATTATCTCAGGTGTTAGCGGTCTGTCGTCAATTGCTGTAACCCATAGGGGAGTAGTCAATGGATACAGGGGAACATCCATATACTTGGCAAAAAGAGCATCCATTAAATTCCTGGCAGCCCCGGAATCTAGGAAGGCAGAGCCGATGATCATCTTAGTAGCCAGGCAAATTTGTAACGGCAGAAAAATCCGGGGTTTAGGAGTAATGCCACCCACATATGTCATCCCAGATTTACGTTGAAGAAGAGAACCAGGCAGTTTCAGCCATCAAGGTTCTGAAGTCAATGGCATACTCACTGGCGCTGCAGTTAGCTTGCCGAATCTGAAGAAGTCGGGAAGAGGCGTTAGTGACCCGACCAGGAGAATCAAAGACAGTACAGAAGGCCTGAAGGAAAGCCTTGGCATCGAAGGTCAGCGGAGAATTCTTCTCCCAAAGCAGTGTTGCCCATTCTAGTGGTTTCCCCTCTAACCGGGACATCACATACCCCACCTTGGCTCATTCACAGGAGTACTGGGAGGGCTGGAACTCGAACTGGATCAGACACTGAGTAGCGACACCTCTGCAAGCTTGCGGATCTTCACTATAGCGAGGAGGTGGTGGAATTCGGGGCTCTCCAGCTGAAGAAGCCACAGAAGAAGAAGAAATGGCCGCGGGAGGATTACTGACGACCGGAGACACCGAAGGCATAAGGGAGAGAAGAGTATCCAGTACTCAGGCCTGGACTGGGAGTGAAAATAGGCCCTGCCATTCCAAGTACACAGAGGCCCAAAGAGCCTCTTACCAGTCCAAATAGCCCCCTACCAGCCCACTATATGGTAACTTTCTATGGAACCATACAGCAGCCCCTCTGGCATTTGCCAGAACCCACAGATTGCCAGTCCGGGCCTGCCAGTACTTGCCCAATATGGATCTACAGAGCTTCATACTCTTCCATGCGGGACACCAGACCCCGGAGCGCTTGTCCGACATCAGCGTAGCTTCCTCAGTGGAGTCCATGGCCCGATTATTATGTCAGGGGGCCTATCGGCTTCATAAGTTTCACAGTTGTAGTAATATCTGATAAGATCTTATAACTCTAGCATTTTCCAATTACAGCTGTACACGCATTTCACACATGTAGGAGTTCCTGCCTACTTCAAAGGATTGTAATTAACCCCCAGGTAGTTATCTGCACCCTTCAAAGGAGCCCATCCTGTCTTGTAATATAATGCAAAAAAAAAACAAGATAAGATGCTTTGTTAGATAGGTGGGACACATCCCAAGAGACCATCTGGAGAGGGTCTTTTACATTTCAAAGAGGAACTGTTTGTACAGTTGTTATTGGTAAAAGAGACATCTAAAGAAATTAGCTGTTTTCCTGTTTAACTTGTCACCAGCCAATCAGAACCAATCCCCATTTGGGTCAATGGCATAGAAACAGTATAACAATGGAGTTGGTTTTTGGACAGAGGAAAAAAAAGAAAGGGAAGGAGAGGAGAAGAGGAAGCAGAGGAGAAGAGAAAGGGAAGAAGAGGGAGAGAGAGAAGGATGGAAATATAACCTGTGGGCACTGTGATATGGTAAAAGAAAAATGCATGTTAGTTCAGGGGTTAAGGGCCCTGGATGAAGGATATTGCAGTTAAGAAACTGCATTGTTATTCTTCTTTAGGGTATCCAGGCCTGGAATGGAGGGAAGGATCTGGGCGGGCCTTCCATTCCATTCCAGACTGACCTGGGTGTGGTGTTAGCCACCTACCCATAAATGAATCAGGTGTTTAATTTCAGTGTGTCTGAGGGGCTGAGGACCCTGCTGTGAACTAAAGCTGAGAGTTACATAGAGATACCATTACAGATTTGCCTGTTTAAACTACAAGCCTGGAGTCATTGCTTTGCACACCAGACACTGAGCAAACTGAGCTGAATCAGAAAGTGCTGGACTGTGATACGTTTTATTTGATTTATTTCAACCTGCTGAAACCTTCTGTTTATGCTGTCTGTGTGAACGGCTTCAAATAAAGCAGCCCAGGCTGAATTGGACTGAATCAAGGTTCTGTGTGTTGATTCTGTGCTACAAAAGTGCCGTGGTTAAGATTCATGCTACCTGAAATCTCACAGCACATTTTAAAAGATCTCTGTATCATTTGCTGTCTCTGGGCTGGATAATCTGAATAAATTGTTTCATCTCTGGGAACCTTGGTTGCATCCTTTACCTGGCTGTGGTAAATTGCGGACTCTACATTTCATACACTATACAGATAATATTGTGGAATACAAAACAACAGTCAGCACCTTCACCTCCAAATTGTTTTAACCTGATGCACGTCCAACGGTTTCCACCTCCAGTCCGTTCAATCAGACCACATTAGTTCTTGACGGCACCAGTCAGTGATTTCTTTTCTTAAAATGCCTTTATTAGGACATGGGCTCTGACACCAAACACTTGGCAACGTTTCAGACCATTCTCTGTCTTTTCTCAAGCCACTCAGACAGCACCTGTGCTCTGTTATTTATACATTGTGTCACAGTGACCCCTAGTGACATTTTTCCACAATTACAATGTTTCACATTTGCAAATCGCCATATTTGCAAATCACCACAATTGTATCAATTTACATAAACCAAAAAAACGTGTATTCCTTCGTGCATACAGTCCAGTGATCCTTAAAATGTCCATTTTAAGGATCACTGGACTGATCGCCGTACCCTTCCTTGGATGATACAATATATCTCAATTTAGACAGTTTGAGCAACAGTTGCAACCAAGACATGGGTATGTCCCAATCTTTCTTGGCCGCAACAGTCGCTCTTGGGCACCGATCCCTCCTACGTCCGCTGTTTACAGCCATCGATCCAATTGTTTTTGATTTTTTATATGAAATAAGTGGAACATTTTTAAAGGAGTCAATTTCTGGTAAGCCCTCTCTAAATAATGGCCAATGTTTCCTAATTGCTTTCTCCACATAGGTACTCACAGTGCTATACCTTGACATGAATGGAATTTTCTGAATTTGACTTTTTTTTAGTTTCTTTATGTTTCGCTGAACCTCATCCTGTTGTTTCTCCAATAGTCCAGTGGGGTATCCTCTCTCCTCAAATTTGGTTTGTATTTCATTTAGTCGAGTTGCTAAATGCACCGTCATCAGATACTATTCTTTTAACTCTAGTAAATTGTGATTTTGGTACTGACTTTTTTTGCATTGGATGAAATGATCTATATTGTAATAAAGTATTTTTATCTGTTGGCTTTATATAAAGGTCTGATGACAGTGCATTATCCTTTCGACTGATTAAAGTATCTATAAAAGAGACCTGGTGTAAATCGCTGTGTAATGTAAATCTTAAATTTGTGCTAGTACAGTTGATTGACCATGACATTTTTTTGGGGGCCCTTGTGGCCATGTCCATATTATGAAAATGTCATCGATAAATCTGTACCAGCACAAACAATATGCCTTATACAGCTCATTTGTATATACAAAGGTCTCTTCAAATGCATTCATATAAATATTTGCATATGACAGGGCCACTTTGGACCCCATCGTGGTTCCCCGTATTTGTAAGAAGAATTGATCCTTAAACAAGAAAAAATTATTATGCAAGACCAATTTTAAACAGGTCAAGACAAAGTCTTTTTGTGACCCATCCAAAGATTCATCTCGGCCCAGCTCGATGTGGACAGCCTCCACACACCCATCATGTGGGATGGAGGTGAACAGGCTCTCCACGTCAAGTGTGGCCAAGACGATATCGATTGGTAAATTTTTTAATTGTTTTATCTTGTTCAAAAAATCTCCAGTGTCTTTAACATAAGAAATATGTGTTGGTACATAAGGGTTAACAATTTTATCTACGAAAACCGAGAGTGGAGACAAAATGGATTCCACACATGAAACAATAGGACACCCTGGGGGATTCTCCAAATTCTTATGAATTTAAGGTAAAACATAAAATACTGGTGTTATCGGATTTTCCATTTGTAAGCATTTACCCATGGGCCCATCAATTATGTCTGCTTCACGGACATTTTTTATAAGATATGTTATTTGTGTCCTGATATACGGGAGAGGGCTGGTGGCTAATCTTTTATATGTAGATTTGTCAGATAATTGGTGTTCAATTTCATGGATATACTGATCTTTATCCATAACCACCAGTGCTCCCCCTTTATCAGCTGGCTTAATCACAAGCCTCTCATCTTATATCAGCATTTGTAATGATCTATATGACGTCATCATGCCGGCATCAGGACGCCTACGCCACCACTACCCACGTGGTAGCTATGGGCGCCACAATTTTGGATGCGCGGTCGACGAGAAAGGACGCGCCGGCCAGTGCTCCAGTAAGTCTTCATACACAAGTACGCTGAGTTCAGGACTTTGATTCAACAACTCTCTGACCTCATCCACTGCTTCATAAAAAAACAAAAAAAAGTCAATATCAGTGTTCCATGGAGTCCAAGCACAAAGTCCCAAACAACCACGTCAAGAAACACTTGACCCTAAAGTTAGCAGTGCCTTTGTGCCATTAGTATTAAAGATAGAACTACAGTCTAAAATTATTAGCACATATGAGTATTTACACATAATTATCTGAAGCCAGTCTGATGATTTTGCAAGATACAGCAGTGCTCCATAGTAATGTATTTTTGGTCACATTTAACCACTCTCTAGGCTTGGTATCTCTCCATTAAAGTGTTGTAACTTGTTTGCTGTATTTATTTATATGCAGTTTAGCTGTGGGGTGTTGTGGAGTGTTGGTTTTGCACTGTGCTCCTTGCTACTGATATTATACCAGAGTTAATGTACTAACCTTGTATAATGTGCAGTAAAATTCACCATATTTTTCCTATAATGCAACTTTTCCATAGCAAAATTTGCACCTGATGAATCAATACTGTTGTAAAAGGTGCACCCTTTTTTTCAAAACAATGAATCTCTTATATGAAGCAGCTGCAAAGAAATAATGCTATCAAATCTCTTTATTGTTGTATTTTTTATATTAGTCTTTTTATGGTAATTTTATGAGACATTGATTTATGCTTGATGCAGTCCTGCATGCTTGAGGCAGACCCAAGTTGACAAAGCGTTTGTCTAAACAGAGCTATTTATGATCACTAGGTTCAGTGCAGAGTGCAAATAATAGGAAACATACCGTAGGCCTTTCAAAAGCATTTAGTTGTGCCTATATTCCCTCCTCTATATGTACAAACTGCAGGATAACAGGATCCCTCTGTGTGATGCTACATATTATGGACTGCCCACATCAATACCAATGCAACTTAGACCTCTTTTTAAAAAAAGGGTGCAACTTTTTTTGACATCAGGATCAGGAACAAATGATCTTTTTGTCATATAACAACACATCAAATCTGCTGCATTATTATCCTTATTGGTATCTCTTACATCTAAATTAACAAAGTGTAATTTTAATTGCACTGAAATATTTCTCAAGAAGCATACTCCATATCATATACATTCACAAACCCTAATTCTAATTACAAGTTCCTGATGTAAAAAAACGATTCATTGTCAGCTTTTGAAAAAAGTGTAACTTATGAGGTGAAACAAGTGTGGAACGCCCAATCCCATAAGGTTGTATAAACCAGCTGATATTGAAAAAACTCCAATGCAGTCCAGAAAATCAAAAGGGAGGCATTATTAATGTATGAATCTTAAAAGAAAAAAGAGTGCCTACCCTTTGTTAGCCAGTAATGTACTCAAAATAAAAGAATTAAATATATTGTTCAAAGATACTGGCCCCTGGTATTGCAAGATAAGGAACTTAAAAATGTTCTCCAACCCACACCTATTTTGCAATACTAAGGGGAAAAGCATTAAAGACATCGTGTACCCATCAGAGGTTAACCCACCATGTCAAATGGGCACCCAAAGACATACCTCCCAACTGTCCCCTTTGGAGCGGGACTGTTCTGCCTCCCTTTCTAAACATTGAAAGTGTGATCTCTTTAACTTACCAAGTTGTCTTGAGATAGCAATATGTAAGGACCATCTGGGATTTGAACACTTGCGACTGGGGTTGCTGGACTTTCAGTGCACAGTCAGTGCACTTACCGAGTGAGCCACTGGAGGCTCTTGGGGCTGGTCCTGATCTTGTTATTGTGATCCTGTATTTTGTCTGTTTCCAGTATGTTTTCCACCCACCTTGTTTATCCTCATGTGTCTCCTATTCCCTAATCAATTGCCCTTTATAAACCACGCCCTGAGCCTTGCTCAGGGCTGAGTCATTGAATGTGTTTGGTTTTGTATCTGAATGTAATTTGTTTGTTCCTGAATCTTGTTCCTGAATCTGTTCCTGGATATTCCTTGTTCCAAGTTCCTGAATCTTGTTCCTGTGTTTTTGTTCCAGCTTTTCATTGCCAGCCTGGTAAAGACTTTATTTTTGACCTGTTCCTGTTTTGCTTTAGTTCCATTAAATCCTGTATATTTCATCACACGCACCAAGTATGAATTTAACTCCCGTTGCAGCGGTTTCCCGCTGTGAACGTTACAGAATGACTCAGCCAAACTGCAGGAAGCCTTTGGGTAAGCCCTCCATGCCTTCAAGTATGGTTGTTGAACTGCAACTCCCTTGGGATGGGGAAAGTGAGGCCAAAGGTCAGGATACCATCGCTCCGCTGACCAGTGAGATGCAAATCTCTACCCTCCTTCTTCGCCTAGAGGTACGTGAGAGGAAGCAGGACTATATTATTCAAAGTCTGCATTTTCTTTTTGACAAGCTAGATGCAGTTCAGCAAAACTCTGCTTCAGTTCCTGTGGCAGCTCCATGCTTGCAGTCTGCTTCAGTTCCTGTGTCAGCTCCATGCTTGCAGTCTGCTTCAGTTCCTGTGTCCGCTCCAGAGGGGCCTATCCTGAAGCAACCACTGCTTATGGCTTCCCAGCCAGTCCGTGCTCCTGTGATGGCTTCCCAGCCAGTCCGTGCTCCAGTGATGGCTTCCCAGCCAGTCCGTGCTCCAGTGATGGCTTCCCAGCCAGTCCGTGCTCCTGTGATGGCTTCCCAGCCAGTCCGTGCTCCTGTGATGGCTTCCCAGCCAGTCCGTGCTCCTGTGATGGCTTCCCAGCCAGTCCGTGCTCCTGTGATGGCTTCCCAGCCAGTCCGTGCTCCTGTGATGGCTTCCCAGCCAGTCCGTGCTCCAGTGATGGCTTCCCAGCCAGTCCGTGCTCCAGTGATGGCTTCCCAGCCAGTCCGTGCTCCAGTGATGGCTTCCCAGCCCAGCCGGTTCCTGCCACTGTGCCAGTTCCCATGACGGTGGTTCCTGTTGATGCCCCATTCCGGGTCCCTTTAAATACACTAAAAAGTTGGGGACTATCAGACTTTGGGATCGCCCAGTGATAGGTATAAAATTTACAAGACATAACAAAATAATACAGAAAGTGTGAAATTCAAATAAATTACTAAAATCCAATAAAACCACAAAAATCTATGCTTTTTTTTCAGACTAGTGTAATCAGACATCAGAATTACAGTTTGAATATTATAGCTTGGCAAAATAGGTTTTACGGACAGAATAAAGCAAGCAACAGTTATGCAGCGCTGAAAATGCAATAAAATGGCTAACAATGCACCAAAATCCCTAAAATTTCCAAATAATCACCGAAATAATATACAAAAGGTATTGCACAGTACGGTTAGCGAATACGCTATTCGCAAAGGCAATAAAACATTTTTTTGAGCCAAAAACACAACGATGCAATATGAAAAAAAAAAAAAAAAAAAAGCTACACAACAGTGTATGTGTGTGCGCATGTGTACAATTGGTAAATTGCATGTTATGTGCATGTGTTTGTGTGTGCAAGTGTATGTACCCCCCCAAGTGTGTGTGACCCCCCTGATCCCCCAAAAAATGTATGTGAGTGTGTGTAAGTGTAAATCTAAGCATGTATTAGTGTATAAAGTGTGTGTAAGTGTATTTTGTGTGTGTGTTACACTTACCTGGGGTGTGTAGCTGCAGATCTGTGTCCATGATGGCAGGAGGAGTGGAGAAGCAGGAGGGAGTCGCCAGATCCGTTGATCCGATGCGTGGGCGTCGCTGGAGGGACCCGGAAGTGCAGGCAGCAGCGCGCAGCCACGTGCGTCTGTTGCGTTTATGGGGCCCCTGGACGATCGCGCCCCAGGAGCCCCTTTCCGACCCGCTCCGCTCGTTGCCTATGGGGTTCTGAGCGAGCGGGGAAGGAGCGAGCAGCATTTAAAGCCGCTCCTGAGCTCCCCCGCACGCATATGCTGCAGAACGTAGAATCTACGTTCTGTGGCATTTCAAGATACTTTTCCACAGAACGTAGATTCTACGTTCTGTGGCACTTAAAGGGTTAATTGATGGATTAAGCAAAATGCATAAATGTGTTGCCAGCAGGGGGCGCTTTTGGCTTCTGATGAAGTGACCGTTGTAGTCACGAAACGCGTTGAGCCATGCACTCCCCTGCTCTGCTCATTTGGATTTTTGTGTGCTTTTAAAAAATATTAAATAAAAGAAGATTTTTATATAATTGTTCGATACAAATCTTTCTATCCTAACCAGCACCAGATTTATACCTAGAAATGCTTCTCATGCTCCATGAGGGGTCTGTTCTGTATATTCATATTGAGTTTTCAACAAAACAATGTCCTAACCCCTATGTAGTCCCTGTGTAACACATTATTTCTTATCTCATAGCCTAACAAAGGCTGCATCTTAGGGAAGTTTGTTTATACAGAGCTCCTTCTCTCCATTTGAATAAATGTCCCGTACTCATGAGACGGTGTGATACTCACAGTTCTATAAGGTACTGCCCAAAATGCCAAACTCACCACTGGGCTAAGAGAAGGCCTGGAAAATAGCCAATAAGCAGGGACATTAGATTCCTCAGTGAGCAATGGTTCCCTCTCAGGGCAGGGCAGATACATGGGAATAAATACACTTACAGAAAGTGAGTCTGTTGTTAGTCAAAGACTGAAGCAGAGGGTCTCCAAAAGGTAAATGTAATGCCCCCCTGACTTCTTGATAGTTGTGGCAAGATCAGCGTAGGACAGAGACCCTAAATACACAGAAATAAAGGGAAGACGACAGGAGCTGCTGTTTAGGTGCAGAGGATTCTACAGCTCCAGGGTAAGTTCTTATTGTTACTACAAATCTACTCTCAATGTTGCCCTAACTATTAACCTCCTGGACCCCAAGGGTGGAAGAACCTGCCCATAATTAACAGGGGCTCAATGTATAAATCCCTTAGACAAATCCACAGCCCAATCATTCCAAATAAATCCACAACTCCCTGCAACCTCCACCCCTTGAGTCCCATGTGTTGTTCTCTGCTATGAGCCCCCTGCACCGACAATTGCTTCCCCCACAAGATACTGAATAATATAAATGTTCATTCTCTCTGTACATAGTCTGTACAGAGAGATCCCGTAAAACTATGGCAGCATAGGTATTCCCCTGTACTAAGCACAATTCAGCAGGAACAGTCCCTAAGTTTGCTCATAGTCTGTACAGAGAGATCCCATAAAACTATGGCAGCATAGGTATTCCCTGTACTAAGCACAATTCAGCAGGAACAGTCCCTAAGTTTGCTCATAGTCTGTACAGAGAGATCCCATAAAACTATGGCAGCATAGGTATTCCCTGTACTAAGCACAATTCAGCAGGAACAGTCCCTAAGTTTGCTCATAGTCTGTACAGAGAGATCCCATAAAACTATGGCAGCATAGGTATTCCCTGTACTAAGCACAATTCAGCAGGAACAGTCCCCTAAGTTTGCTCATAGTCTGTACAGAGAGATCCCATAAAACTATGGCAGCATAGGTATTCCCTGTACTAAGCACAATTCAGCAGGAACAGTCCCCTAAGTTTGCTCATAGTCTGTACAGAGAGATCCCATAAAACTATGGCAGCATAGGTATTCCCTGTACTAAGCACAATTCAGCAGGAACAGTCCCTAAGTTTGCTCATAGTCTGTACAGAGAGATCCCATAAAACTATGGCAGCATAGGTATTCCCTGTACTAAGCACAATTCAGCAGGAACAGTCCCTAAGTTTGCTCATAGTCTGTACAGAGAGATCCCATAAAACTATGGCAGCATAGGTATTCCCTGTACTAAGCACAATTCAGCAGGAACAGTCCCCTAAGTTTGCTCATAGTCTGTACAGAGAGATCCCATAAAACTATGGCAGCATAGGTATTCCCTGTACTAAGCACAATTCAGCAGGAACAGTCCCCTAAGTTTGCTCATAGTCTGTACAGAGAGATCCCATAAAACTATGGCAGCATAGGTATTCCCTGTACTAAGCACAATTCAGCAGGAACAGTCCCCTAAGTTTGCTCATAGTCTGTACAGAGAGATCCCATAAAACTATGGCAGCATAGGTATTCCCTGTACTAAGCACAATTCAGCAGGAACAGTCCCTAAGTTTGCTCATAGTCTGTACAGAGAGATCCCATAAAACTATGGCAGCATAGGTATTCCCTGTACTAAGCACAATTCAGCAGGAACAGTCCCCTAAGTTTGCTCATAGTCTGTACAGAGAGATCCCATAAAACTATGGCAGCATAGGTATTCCCTGTACTAAGCACAATTCAGCAGGAACAGTCCCCTAAGTTTGCTCATAGTCTGTACAGAGAGATCCCATAAAACTATGGCAGCATAGGTATTCCCTGTACTAAGCACAATTCAGCAGGAACAGTCCCCTAAGTTTGCTCATAGTCTGTACAGAGAGATCCCATAAAACTATGGCAGCATAGGTATTCCCTGTACTAAGCACAATTCAGCAGGAACAGTCCCTAAGTTTGCTCATAGTCTGTACAGAGAGATCCCATAAAACTATGGCAGCATAGGTATTCCCTGTACTAAGCACAATTCAGCAGGAACAGTCCCCTAAGTTTGCTCATAGTCTGTACAGAGAGATCCCATAAAACTATGGCAGCATAGGTATTCCCTGTACTAAGCACAATTCAGCAGGAACAGTCCCTAAGTTTGCTCATAGTCTGTACAGAGAGATCCCATAAAACTATGGCAGCATAGGTATTCCCTGTACTAAGCACAATTCAGCAGGAACAGTCCCCTAAGTTTGCTCATAGTCTGTACAGAGAGATCCCATAAAACTATGGCAGCATAGGTATTCCCTGTACTAAGCACAATTCAGCAGGAACAGTCCCTAAGTTTGCTCATAGTCTGTACAGAGAGATCCCATAAAACTATGGCAGCATAGGTATTCCCTGTACTAAGCACAATTCAGCAGGAACAGTCCCTAAGTTTGCTCATAGTCTGTACAGAGAGATCCCATAAAACTATGGCAGCATAGGTATTCCCTGTACTAAGCACAATTCAGCAGGAACAGTCCCCTAAGTTTGCTCATAGTCTGTACAGAGAGATCCCATAAAACTATGGCAGCATCAGGTATTCCCTGTACTAAGCACAATTCAGCAGGAACAGTCCCCTAAGTTTGCTCATAGTCTGTACAGAGAGATCCCATAAAACTATGGCAGCATAGGTATTCCCTGTACTAAGCACAATTCAGCAGGAACAGTCCCCTAAGTTTGCTCATAGTCTGTACAGAGAGATCCCATAAAACTATGGCAGCATAGGTATTCCCTGTACTAAGCACAATTCAGCAGGAACAGTCCCCTAAGTTTGCTCATAGTCTGTACAGAGAGATCCCATAAAACTATGGCAGCATCAATATTCCCAGTACTAAGCACAATTCAGCAGGAACAGTCCCCTACGTTTGCTCATAGTCTGTACAGAGAGATCCCATAAAACTATGGCAGCATCAATATTCCCAGTACTAAGCACAATTCAGCAGGAACAGTCCCCTACGTTTGCTCATAGTCTGTACAGAGAGATCCCATAAAACTATGGCAGCATCAATATTCCCAGTACTAAGCACAATTAAGCAGGAACAGTCCCCTACGTTTGCTCATAGTCTGTACAGAGAGATCCCATAAAACTATGGCAGCATAGGTATTCCCTGTACTAAGCACAATTCAGCAGGAACAGTCCCCTAAGTTTGCTCATAGTCTGTACAGAGATCCCATAAAACTATGGCAGCATAGGTATTCCCTGTACTAAGCACAATTCAGCAGGAACAGTCCCTAAGTTTGCTCATAGTCTGTACAGAGAGATCCCATAAAACGATGGCAGCATAGGTATTCCCCTATACTAAGCACAATTCAGCAGGAACAGTCCCCTAAGTTTGCTCATAGTCTGTACAGAGAGATCCCATAAAACTATGGCAGCATAGGTATTCCCTGTACTAAGCACAATTCAGCAGGAACAGTCCCTAAGTTTGCTCATAGTCTGTACAGAGAGATCCCATAAAACTATGGCAGCATAGGTATTCCCTGTACTAAGCACAATTCAGCAGGAACAGTCCCCTAAGTTTGCTCATAGTCTGTACAGAGAGATCCCATAAAACTATGGCAGCATCAATATTCCCAGTACTAAGCACAATTAAGCAGGAACAGTCCCCTACGTTTGCTCATAGTCTGTACAGAGAGATCCCATAAAACTATGGCAGCATAGGTATTCCCTGTACTAAGCACAATTCAGCAGGAACAGTCCCTAAGTTTGCTCATAGTCTGTACAGAGAGATCCCATAAAACTATGGCAGCATAGGTATTCCCTGTACTAAGCACAATTCAGCAGGAACAGTCCCCTAAGTTTGCTCATAGTCTGTACAGAGAGATCCCATAAAACTATGGCAGCATAGGTATTCCCTGTACTAAGCACAATTCAGCAGGAACAGTCCCTAAGTTTGCTCATAGTCTGTACAGAGAGATCCCATAAAACTATGGCAGCATAGGTATTCCCTGTACTAAGCACAATTCAGCAGGAACAGTCCCCTAAGTTTGCTCATAGTCTGTACAGAGAGATCCCATAAAACTATGGCAGCATAGGTATTCCCTGTACTAAGCACAATTCAGCAGGAACAGTCCCCTAAGTTTGCTCATAGTCTGTACAGAGAGATCCCATAAAACTATGGCAGCATAGGTATTCCCTGTACTAAGCACAATTCAGCAGGAACAGTCCCCTAAGTTTGCTCATAGTCTGTACAGAGAGATCCCATAAAACTATGGCAGCATAGGTATTCCCTGTACTAAGCACAATTCAGCAGGAACAGTCCCTAAGTTTGCTCATAGTCTGTACAGAGAGATCCCATAAAACTATGGCAGCATAGGTATTCCCTGTACTAAGCACAATTCAGCAGGAACAGTCCCCTAAGTTTGCTCATAGTCTGTACAGAGAGATCCCATAAAACTATGGCAGCATAGGTATTCCCTGTACTAAGCACAATTCAGCAGGAACAGTCCCCTAAGTTTGCTCATAGTCTGTACAGAGAGATCCCATAAAACTATGGCAGCATAGGTATTCCCTGTACTAAGCACAATTCAGCAGGAACAGTCCCCTAAGTTTGCTCATAGTCTGTACAGAGAGATCCCATAAAACTATGGCAGCATAGGTATTCCCTGTACTAAGCACAATTCAGCAGGAACAGTCCCCTAAGTTTGCTCATAGTCTGTACAGAGAGATCCCATAAAACTATGGCAGCATAGGTATTCCCTGTACTAAGCACAATTCAGCAGGAACAGTCCCCTAAGTTTGCTCATAGTCTGTACAGAGAGATCCCATAAAACTATGGCAGCATAGGTATTCCCTGTACTAAGCACAATTCAGCAGGAACAGTCCCTAAGTTTGCTCATAGTCTGTACAGAGAGATCCCATAAAACTATGGCAGCATCAATATTCCCAGTACTAAGCACAATTCAGCAGGAACAGTCCCCTACGTTTGCTCATAGTCTGTACAGAGAGATCCCATAAAACTATGGCAGCATCAATATTCCCAGTACTAAGCACAATTCAGCAGGAACAGTCCCCTACGTTTGCTCATAGTCTGTACAAGAGATCCCATAAAACTATGGCAGCATAGGTATTCCCTGTACTAAGCACAATTCAGCAGGAACAGTCCCCTAAGTTTGCTCATAGTCTGTACAGAGAGATCCCATAAAACTATGGCAGCATAGGTATTCCCTGTACTAAGCACAATTCAGCAGGAACAGTCCCCTAAGTTTGCTCATAGTCTGTACAGAGAGATCCCATAAAACTATGGCAGCATAGGTATTCCCTGTACTAAGCACAATTCAGCAGGAACAGTCCCTAAGTTTGCTCATAGTCTGTACAGAGAGATCCCATAAAACTATGGCAGCATAGGTATTCCCTGTACTAAGCACAATTCAGCAGGAACAGTCCCCTAAGTTTGCTCATAGTCTGTACAGAGAGATCCCATAAAACTATGGCAGCATAGGTATTCCCTGTACTAAGCACAATTCAGCAGGAACAGTCCCCTAAGTTTGCTCATAGTCTGTACAGAGAGATCCCATAAAACTATGGCAGCATAGGTATTCCCTGTACTAAGCACAATTCAGCAGGAACAGTCCCCTAAGTTTGCTCATAGTCTGTACAGAGAGATCCCATAAAACTATGGCAGCATAGGTATTCCCTGTACTAAGCACAATTCAGCAGGAACAGTCCCCTAAGTTTGCTCATAGTCTGTACAGAGAGATCCCATAAAACTATGGCAGCATAGGTATTCCCTGTACTAAGCACAATTCAGCAGGAACAGTCCCCTAAGTTTGCTCATAGTCTGTACAGAGAGATCCCATAAAACTATGGCAGCATAGGTATTCCCTGTACTAAGCACAATTCAGCAGGAACAGTCCCCTAAGTTTGCTCATAGTCTGTACAGAGAGATCCCATAAAACTATGGCAGCATAGGTATTCCCTGTACTAAGCACAATTCAGCAGGAACAGTCCCCTAAGTTTGCTCATAGTCTGTACAGAGAGATCCCATAAAACTATGGCAGCATAGGTATTCCCTGTACTAAGCACAATTCAGCAGGAACAGTCCCCTAAGTTTGCTCATAGTCTGTACAGAGAGATCCCATAAAACTATGGCAGCATAGGTATTCCCTGTACTAAGCACAATTCAGCAGGAACAGTCCCCTAAGTTTGCTCATAGTCTGTACAGAGAGATCCCATAAAACTATGGCAGCATAGGTATTCCCTGTACTAAGCACAATTCAGCAGGAACAGTCCCCTAAGTTTGCTCATAGTCTGTACAGAGAGATCCCATAAAACTATGGCAGCATAGGTATTCCCTGTACTAAGCACAATTCAGCAGGAACAGTCCCCTAAGTTTGCTCATAGTCTGTACAGAGAGATCCCATAAAACTATGGCAGCATAGGTATTCCCTGTACTAAGCACAATTCAGCAGGAACAGTCCCCTAAGTTTGCTCATAGTCTGTACAGAGAGATCCCATAAAACTATGGCAGCATAGGTATTCCCTGTACTAAGCACAATTCAGCAGGAACAGTCCCCTAAGTTTGCTCATAGTCTGTACAGAGAGATCCCATAAAACTATGGCAGCATAGGTATTCCCTGTACTAAGCACAATTCAGCAGGAACAGTCCCCTAAGTTTGCTCATAGTCTGTACAGAGAGATCCCATAAAACTATGGCAGCATAGGTATTCCCTGTACTAAGCACAATTCAGCAGGAACAGTCCCCTAAGTTTGCTCATAGTCTGTACAGAGAGATCCCATAAAACTATGGCAGCATAGGTATTCCCTGTACTAAGCACAATTCAGCAGGAACAGTCCCTAAGTTTGCTCATAGTCTGTACAGAGAGATCCCATAAAACTATGGCAGCATAGGTATTCCCTGTACTAAGCACAATTCAGCAGGAACAGTCCCCTAAGTTTGCTCATAGTCTGTACAGAGAGATCCCATAAAACTATGGCAGCATAGGTATTCCCTGTACTAAGCACAATTCAGCAGGAACAGTCCCCTAAGTTTGCTCATAGTCTGTACAGAGAGATCCCATAAAACTATGGCAGCATAGGTATTCCCTGTACTAAGCACAATTCAGCAGGAACAGTCCCCTAAGTTTGCTCATAGTCTGTACAGAGAGATCCCATAAAACTATGGCAGCATAGGTATTCCCTGTACTAAGCACAATTCAGCAGGAACAGTCCCCTAAGTTTGCTCATAGTCTGTACAGAGAGATCCCATAAAACTATGGCAGCATAGGTATTCCCTGTACTAAGCACAATTCAGCAGGAACAGTCCCCTAAGTTTGCTCATAGTCTGTACAGAGAGATCCCATAAAACTATGGCAGCATAGGTATTCCCTGTACTAAGCACAATTCAGCAGGAACAGTCCCCTAAGTTTGCTCATAGTCTGTACAGAGAGATCCCATAAAACTATGGCAGCATAGGTATTCCCTGTACTAAGCACAATTCAGCAGGAACAGTCCCCTAAGTTTGCTCATAGTCTGTACAGAGAGATCCCATAAAACTATGGCAGCATAGGTATTCCCTGTACTAAGCACAATTCAGCAGGAACAGTCCCCTAAGTTTGCTCATAGTCTGTACAGAGAGATCCCATAAAACTATGGCAGCATAGGTATTCCCTGTACTAAGCACAATTCAGCAGGAACAGTCCCCTAAGTTTGCTCATAGTCTGTACAGAGAGATCCCATAAAACTATGGCAGCATAGGTATTCCCTGTACTAAGCACAATTCAGCAGGAACAGTCCCCTA
This sequence comes from Xenopus laevis, assembly GCF_017654675.1. Classification (NCBI taxonomy): domain Eukaryota; kingdom Metazoa; phylum Chordata; class Amphibia; order Anura; family Pipidae; genus Xenopus; species Xenopus laevis. The sequence continues at coordinate 56,396,093 of NC_054382.1, read as the reverse complement.
AGTTTGCTCATAGTCTGTACAGAGAGATCCCATAAAACTATGGCAGCATAGGTATTCCCTGTACTAAGCACAATTCAGCAGGAACAGTCCCCTAAGTTTGCTCATAGTCTGTACAGAGAGATCCCATAAAACTATGGCAGCATAGGTATTCCCTGTACTAAGCACAATTCAGCAGGAACAGTCCCCTAAGTTTGCTCATAGTCTGTACAGAGAGATCCCATAAAACTATGGCAGCATAGGTATTCCCTGTACTAAGCACAATTCAGCAGGAACAGTCCCTAAGTTTGCTCATAGTCTGTACAGAGAGATCCCATAAAACTATGGCAGCATAGGTATTCCCTGTACTAAGCACAATTCAGCAGGAACAGTCCCCTAAGTTTGCTCATAGTCTGTACAGAGAGATCCCATAAAACTATGGCAGCATAGGTATTCCCTGTACTAAGCACAATTCAGCAGGAACAGTCCCCTAAGTTTGCTCATAGTCTGTACAGAGAGATCCCATAAAACTATGGCAGCATCAATATTCCCAGTACTAAGCACAATTAAGCAGGAACAGTCCCCTACGTTTGCTCATAGTCTGTACAGAGAGATCCCATAAAACTATGGCAGCATCAATATTCCCAGTACTAAGCACAATTAAGCAGGAACAGTCCCCTACGTTTGCTCATAGTCTGTACAAAGAGATCCCATAAAACTATGGCAGCATAGGTATTCCCTGTACTAAGCACAATTCAGCAGGAACAGTCCCCTAAGTTTGCTCATACTCTGTACAGAGATCCCATAAAACTATGGCAGCATAGGTATTCCCTGTACTAAGCACAATTCAGCAGGAACAGTCCCTAAGTTTGCTCATAGTCTGTACAGAGAGATCCCATAAAACGATGGCAGCATAGGTATTCCCCTATACTAAGCACAATTCAGCAGGAACAGCCCCTAAGTTTGCTCATAGTCTGTACAGAGAGATCCCATAAAACTATGGCAGCATAGGTATTCCCTGTACTAAGCACAATTCAGCAGGAACAGTCCCCTAAGTTTGCTCATAGTCTGTACAGAGAGATCCCATAAAACTATGGCAGCATAGGTATTCCCTGTACTAAGCACAATTCAGCAGGAACAGTCCCCTAAGTTTGCTCATAGTCTGTACAGAGAGATCCCATAAAACTATGGCAGCATCAATATTCCCAGTACTAAGCACAATTCAGCAGGAACAGTCCCCTACGTTTGCTCATAGTCTGTACAGAGAGATCCCATAAAACTATGGCAGCATAGGTATTCCCTGTACTAAGCACAATTCAGCAGGAACAGTCCCTAAGTTTGCTCATAGTCTGTACAGAGAGATCCCATAAAACTATGGCAGCATAGGTATTCCCTGTACTAAGCACAATTCAGCAGGAACAGTCCCCTAAGTTTGCTCATAGTCTGTACAGAGAGATCCCATAAAACTATGGCAGCATAGGTATTCCCTGTACTAAGCACAATTCAGCAGGAACAGTCCCCTAAGTTTGCTCATAGTCTGTACAGAGAGATCCCATAAAACTATGGCAGCATAGGTATTCCCTGTACTAAGCACAATTCAGCAGGAACAGTCCCCTAAGTTTGCTCATAGTCTGTACAGAGAGATCCCATAAAACTATGGCAGCATAGGTATTCCCTGTACTAAGCACAATTCAGCAGGAACAGTCCCTAAGTTTGCTCATAGTCTGTACAGAGAGATCCCATAAAACTATGGCAGCATAGGTATTCCCTGTACTAAGCACAATTCAGCAGGAACAGTCCCCTAAGTTTGCTCATAGTCTGTACAGAGAGATCCCATAAAACTATGGCAGCATAGGTATTCCCTGTACTAAGCACAATTCAGCAGGAACAGTCCCCTAAGTTTGCTCATAGTCTGTACAGAGAGATCCCATAAAACTATGGCAGCATAGGTATTCCCTGTACTAAGCACAATTCAGCAGGAACAGTCCCCTAAGTTTGCTCATAGTCTGTACAGAGAGATCCCATAAAACTATGGCAGCATAGGTATTCCCTGTACTAAGCACAATTCAGCAGGAACAGTCCCCTAAGTTTGCTCATAGTCTGTACAGAGAGATCCCATAAAACTATGGCAGCATAGGTATTCCCTGTACTAAGCACAATTCAGCAGGAACAGTCCCCTAAGTTTGCTCATAGTCTGTACAGAGAGATCCCATAAAACTATGGCAGCATAGGTATTCCCTGTACTAAGCACAATTCAGCAGGAACAGTCCCCTAAGTTTGCTCATAGTCTGTACAGAGAGATCCCATAAAACTATGGCAGCATAGGTATTCCCTGTACTAAGCACAATTCAGCAGGAACAGTCCCTAAGTTTGCTCATAGTCTGTACAGAGAGATCCCATAAAACTATGGCAGCATAGGTATTCCCTGTACTAAGCACAATTCAGCAGGAACAGTCCCCTAAGTTTGCTCATAGTCTGTACAGAGAGATCCCATAAAACTATGGCAGCATCAATATTCCCAGTACTAAGCACAATTCAGCAGGAACAGTCCCCTACGTTTGCTCATAGTCTGTACAGAGAGATCCCATAAAACTATGGCAGCATCAATATTCCCAGTACTAAGCACAATTAAGCAGGAACAGTCCCCTACGTTTGCTCATAGTCTGTACAAAGAGATCCCATAAAACTATGGCAGCATAGGTATTCCTCTGTACTAAGCACAATTCAGCAGGAACAGTCCCCTAAGTTTGCTCATACTCTGTACAGAGATCCCATAAAACTATGGCAGCATAGGTATTCCCTGTACTAAGCACAATTCAGCAGGAACAGTCCCTAAGTTTGCTCATAGTCTGTACAGAGAGATCCCATAAAACTATGGCAGCATAGGTATTCCCCTGTACTAAGCACAATTCAGCAGGAACAGTCCCCTAAGTTTGCTCATAGTCTGTACAGAGAGATCCCATAAAACTATGGCAGCATAGGTATTCCCTGTACTAAGCACAATTCAGCAGGAACAGTCCCCTAAGTTTGCTCATAGTCTGTACAGAGAGATCCCATAAAACTATGGCAGCATAGGTATTCCCTGTACTAAGCACAATTCAGCAGGAACAGTCCCTAAGTTTGCTCATAGTCTGTACAGAGAGATCCCATAAAACTATGGCAGCATAGGTATTCCCTGTACTAAGCACAATTCAGCAGGAACAGTCCCCTAAGTTTGCTCATAGTCTGTACAGAGAGATCCCATAAAACTATGGCAGCATAGGTATTCCCTGTACTAAGCACAATTCAGCAGGAACAGTCCCCTAAGTTTGCTCATAGTCTGTACAGAGAGATCCCATAAAACTATGGCAGCATAGGTATTCCCTGTACTAAGCACAATTCAGCAGGAACAGTCCCCTAAGTTTGCTCATAGTCTGTACAGAGAGATCCCATAAAACTATGGCAGCATAGGTATTCCCTGTACTAAGCACAATTCAGCAGGAACAGTCCCCTAAGTTTGCTCATAGTCTGTACAGAGAGATCCCATAAAACTATGGCAGCATAGGTATTCCCTGTACTAAGCACAATTCAGCAGGAACAGTCCCCTAAGTTTGCTCATAGTCTGTACAGAGAGATCCCATAAAACTATGGCAGCATAGGTATTCCCTGTACTAAGCACAATTCAGCAGGAACAGTCCCTAAGTTTGCTCATAGTCTGTACAGAGAGATCCCATAAAACTATGGCAGCATAGGTATTCCCTGTACTAAGCACAATTCAGCAGGAACAGTCCCCTAAGTTTGCTCATAGTCTGTACAGAGAGATCCCATAAAACTATGGCAGCATAGGTATTCCCTGTACTAAGCACAATTCAGCAGGAACAGTCCCCTAAGTTTGCTCATAGTCTGTACAGAGAGATCCCATAAAACTATGGCAGCATAGGTATTCCCTGTACTAAGCACAATTCAGCAGGAACAGTCCCCTAAGTTTGCTCATAGTCTGTACAGAGAGATCCCATAAAACTATGGCAGCATAGGTATTCCCTGTACTAAGCACAATTCAGCAGGAACAGTCCCCTAAGTTTGCTCATAGTCTGTACAGAGAGATCCCATAAAACTATGGCAGCATCAATATTCCCAGTACTAAGCACAATTCAGCAGGAACAGTCCCCTACGTTTGCTCATAGTCTGTACAGAGAGATCCCATAAAACTATGGCAGCATCAATATTCCCAGTACTAAGCACAATTAAGCAGGAACAGTCCCCTACGTTTGCTCATAGTCTGTACAAGAGATCCCATAAAACTATGGCAGCATAGGTATTCCCTGTACTAAGCACAATTCAGCAGGAACAGTCCCCTAAGTTTGCTCATAGTCTGTACAGAGAGATCCCATAAAACTATGGCAGCATAGGTATTCCCTGTACTAAGCACAATTCAGCAGGAACAGTCCCTAAGTTTGCTCATAGTCTGTACAGAGAGATCCCATAAAACTATGGCAGCATAGGTATTCCCCTGTACTAAGCACAATTCAGCAGGAACAGTCCCCTAAGTTTGCTCATAGTCTGTACAGAGAGATCCCATAAAACTATGGCAGCATAGGTATTCCCTGTACTAAGCACAATTCAGCAGGAACAGTCCCCTAAGTTTGCTCATAGTCTGTACAGAGAGATCCCATAAAACTATGGCAGCATAGGTATTCCCTGTACTAAGCACAATTCAGCAGGAACAGTCCCCTAAGTTTGCTCATAGTCTGTACAGAGAGATCCCATAAAACTATGGCAGCATAGGTATTCCCTGTACTAAGCACAATTCAGCAGGAACAGTCCCCTAAGTTTGCTCATAGTCTGTACAGAGAGATCCCATAAAACTATGGCAGCATAGGTATTCCCTGTACTAAGCACAATTCAGCAGGAACAGTCCCCTAAGTTTGCTCATAGTCTGTACAGAGAGATCCCATAAAACTATGGCAGCATAGGTATTCCCTGTACTAAGCACAATTCAGCAGGAACAGTCCCCTAAGTTTGCTCATAGTCTGTACAGAGAGATCCCATAAAACTATGGCAGCATAGGTATTCCCTGTACTAAGCACAATTCAGCAGGAACAGTCCCCTAAGTTTGCTCATAGTCTGTACAGAGAGATCCCATAAAACTATGGCAGCATAGGTATTCCCTGTACTAAGCACAATTCAGCAGGAACAGTCCCTAAGTTTGCTCATAGTCTGTACAGAGAGATCCCATAAAACTATGGCAGCATAGGTATTCCCTGTACTAAGCACAATTCAGCAGGAACAGTCCCCTAAGTTTGCTCATAGTCTGTACAGAGAGATCCCATAAAACTATGGCAGCATAGGTATTCCCTGTACTAAGCACAATTCAGCAGGAACAGTCCCCTAAGTTTGCTCATAGTCTGTACAGAGAGATCCCATAAAACTATGGCAGCATAGGTATTCCCTGTACTAAGCACAATTCAGCAGGAACAGTCCCTAAGTTTGCTCATAGTCTGTACAGAGAGATCCCATAAAACTATGGCAGCATAGGTATTCCCTGTACTAAGCACAATTCAGCAGGAACAGTCCCCTAAGTTTGCTCATAGTCTGTACAGAGAGATCCCATAAAACTATGGCAGCATCAATATTCCCAGTACTAAGCACAATTAAGTAGGAACAGTCCCCTACGTTTGCTCATAGTCTGTACAGAGAGATCCCATAAAACTATGGCAGCATCAATATTCCCAGTACTAAGCACAATTAAGCAGGAACAGTCCCCTACGTTTGCTCATAGTCTGTACAAAGAGATCCCATAAAACTATGGCAGCATAGGTATTCCCTGTACTAAGCACAATTCAGCAGGAACAGTCCCCTAAGTTTGCTCATAGTCTGTACAGAGATCCCATAAAACTATGGCAGCATAGGTATTCCCTGTACTAAGCACAATTCAGCAGGAACAGTCCCTAAGTTTGCTCATAGTCTGTACAGAGAGATCCCATAAAACTATGGCAGCATAGGTATTCCCTGTACTAAGCACAATTCAGCAGGAACAGTCCCCTAAGTTTGCTCATAGTCTGTACAGAGAGATCCCATAAAACTATGGCAGCATAGGTATTCCCTGTACTAAGCACAATTCAGCAGGAACAGTCCCCTAAGTTTGCTCATAGTCTGTACAGAGAGATCCCATAAAACTATGGCAGCATAGGTATTCCCTGTACTAAGCACAATTCAGCAGGAACAGTCCCCTAAGTTTGCTCATAGTCTGTACAGAGAGATCCCATAAAACTATGGCAGCATAGGTATTCCCTGTACTAAGCACAATTCAGCAGGAACAGTCCCCTAAGTTTGCTCATAGTCTGTACAGAGAGATCCCATAAAACTATGGCAGCATAGGTATTCCCTGTACTAAGCACAATTCAGCAGGAACAGTCCCTAAGTTTGCTCATAGTCTGTACAGAGAGATCCCATAAAACTATGGCAGCATAGGTATTCCCTGTACTAAGCACAATTCAGCAGGAACAGTCCCCTAAGTTTGCTCATAGTCTGTACAGAGAGATCCCATAAAACTATGGCAGCATAGGTATTCCCTGTACTAAGCACAATTCAGCAGGAACAGTCCCCTAAGTTTGCTCATAGTCTGTACAGAGAGATCCCATAAAACTATGGCAGCATAGGTATTCCCTGTACTAAGCACAATTCAGCAGGAACAGTCCCCTAAGTTTGCTCATAGTCTGTACAGAGAGATCCCATAAAACTATGGCAGCATAGGTATTCCCTGTACTAAGCACAATTCAGCAGGAACAGTCCCTAAGTTTGCTCATAGTCTGTACAGAGAGATCCCATAAAACTATGGCAGCATAGGTATTCCCTGTACTAAGCACAATTCAGCAGGAACAGTCCCCTAAGTTTGCTCATAGTCTGTACAGAGAGATCCCATAAAACTATGGCAGCATAGGTATTCCCTGTACTAAGCACAATTCAGCAGGAACAGTCCCTAAGTTTGCTCATAGTCTGTACAGAGAGATCCCATAAAACTATGGCAGCATAGGTATTCCCTGTACTAAGCACAATTCAGCAGGAACAGTCCCTAAGTTTGCTCATAGTCTGTACAGAGAGATCCCATAAAACTATGGCAGCATAGGTATTCCCTGTACTAAGCACAATTCAGCAGGAACAGTCCCCTAAGTTTGCTCATAGTCTGTACAGAGAGATCCCATAAAACTATGGCAGCATAGGTATTCCCTGTACTAAGCACAATTCAGCAGGAACAGTCCCCTAAGTTTGCTCATAGTCTGTACAGAGAGATCCCATAAAACTATGGCAGCATAGGTATTCCCTGTACTAAGCACAATTCAGCAGGAACAGTCCCCTAAGTTTGCTCATAGTCTGTACAGAGAGATCCCATAAAACTATGGCAGCATAGGTATTCCCTGTACTAAGCACAATTCAGCAGGAACAGTCCCCTAAGTTTGCTCATAGTCTGTACAGAGAGATCCCATAAAACTATGGCAGCATAGGTATTCCCTGTACTAAGCACAATTCAGCAGGAACAGTCCCCTAAGTTTGCTCATAGTCTGTACAGAGAGATCCCATAAAACTATGGCAGCATAGGTATTCCCTGTACTAAGCACAATTCAGCAGGAACAGTCCCCTAAGTTTGCTCATAGTCTGTACAGAGAGATCCCATAAAACTATGGCAGCATAGGTATTCCCTGTACTAAGCACAATTCAGCAGGAACAGTCCCCTAAGTTTGCTCATAGTCTGTACAGAGAGATCCCATAAAACTATGGCAGCATAGGTATTCCCTGTACTAAGCACAATTCAGCAGGAACAGTCCCCTAAGTTTGCTCATAGTCTGTACAGAGAGATCCCATAAAACTATGGCAGCATAGGTATTCCCTGTACTAAGCACAATTCAGCAGGAACAGTCCCCTAAGTTTGCTCATAGTCTGTACAGAGAGATCCCATAAAACTATGGCAGCATAGGTATTCCCTGTACTAAGCACAATTCAGCAGGAACAGTCCCCTAAGTTTGCTCATAGTCTGTACAGAGAGATCCCATAAAACTATGGCAGCATAGGTATTCCCTGTACTAAGCACAATTCAGCAGGAACAGTCCCCTAAGTTTGCTCATAGTCTGTACAGAGAGATCCCATAAAACTATGGCAGCATAGGTATTCCCTGTACTAAGCACAATTCAGCAGGAACAGTCCCCTAAGTTTGCTCATAGTCTGTACAGAGAGATCCCATAAAACTATGGCAGCATAGGTATTCCCTGTACTAAGCACAATTCAGCAGGAAACAGTCCCCTAAGTTTCCTCATAGTCTGTACAGAGAGATCCCATAAAACTATGGCAGCATAGGTATTCCCTGTACTAAGCACAATTCAGCAGGAACAGTCCCCTAAGTTTGCTCATAGTCTGTACAGAGAGATCCCATAAAACTATGGCAGCATAGGTATTCCCTGTACTAAGCACAATTCAAGCAGGAACAGTCCCCTAAGTTTGCTCATAGTCTGTACAGAGAGATCCCATAAAACTATGGCAGCATCAGTATTCCCTGTACTAAGCACAATTCAGCAGGAACAGTCCCCTACGTTTGCTCATAGTCTGTACAGAGAGATCCCATAAAACTATGGCAGCATAGGTATTCCCTGTACTAAGCACAATTCAGCAGGAACAGTCCCCTAAGTTTGCTCATAGTCTGTACAGAGAGATCCCATAAAACTATGGCAGCATAGGTATTCCCTGTACTAAGCACAATTCAGCAGGAACAGTCCCCTAAGTTTGCTCATAGTCTGTACAGAGAGATCCCATAAAACTATGGCAGCATAGTATTCCCCTGTACTAAGCACAATTCAGCAGGAACAGTCCCCTAAGTTTGCTCATAGTCTGTACAGAGAGATCCCATAAAACTATGGCAGCATAGGTATTCCCTGTACTAAGCACAATTCAGCAGGAACAGTCCCCTAAGTTTGCTCATAGTCTGTACAGAGAGATCCCATAAAACTATGGCAGCATAGGTATTCCCTGTACTAAGCACAATTCAGCAGGAACAGTCCCTAAGTTTGCTCATAGTCTGTACAGAGAGATCCCATAAAACTATGGCAGCATAGGTATTCCCCTGTACTAAGCACAATTCAGCAGGAACAGTCCCTAAGTTTGCTCATAGTCTGTACAGAGAGATCCCATAAAACTATGGCAGCATAGGTATTCCCTGTACTAAGCACAATTCAGCAGGAACAGTCCCCTAAGTTTGCTCATAGTCTGTACAGAGAGATCCCATAAAACTATGGCAGCATAGGTATTCCCTGTACTAAGCACAATTCAGCAGGAACAGTCCCCTAAGTTTGCTCATAGTCTGTACAGAGAGATCCCATAAAACTATGGCAGCATCAATATTCCCAGTACTAAGCACAATTCAGCAGGAACAGTCCCCTAAGTTTGCTCATAGTCTGTACAAGAGATCCCATAAAACTATGGCAGCATAGGTATTCCCTGTACTAAGCACAATTCAGCAGGAACAGTCCCTAAGTTTGCTCATAGTCTGTACAGAGAGATCCCATAAAACTATGGCAGCATAGGTATTCCCTGTACTAAGCACAATTCAGCAGGAACAGTCCCTAAGTTTGCTCATAGTCTGTACAGAGAGATCCCATAAAACTATGGCAGCATAGGTATTCCCTGTACTAAGCACAATTCAGCAGGAACAGTCCCCTAAGTTTGCTCATAGTCTGTACAGAGAGATCCCATAAAACTATGGCAGCATAGGTATTCCCTGTACTAAGCACAATTCAGCAGGAACAGTCCCCTAAGTTTGCTCATAGTCTGTACAGAGAGATCCCATAAAACTATGGCAGCATAGGTATTCCCTGTACTAAGCACAATTCAGCAGGAACAGTCCCCTAAGTTTGCTCATAGTCTGTACAGAGAGATCCCATAAAACTATGGCAGCATAGTATTCCCTGTACTAAGCACAATTCAGCAGGAACAGTCCCCTAAGTTTGCTCATAGTCTGTACAGAGAGATCCCATAAAACTATGGCAGCATAGGTATTCCCTGTACTAAGCACAATTCAGCAGGAACAGTCCCCTAAGTTTGCTCATAGTCTGTACAGAGAGATCCCATAAAACTATGGCAGCATAGGTATTCCCTGTACTAAGCACAATTCAGCAGGAACAGTCCCCTAAGTTTGCTCATAGTCTGTACAGAGAGATCCCATAAAACTATGGCAGCATAGGTATTCCCTGTACTAAGCACAATTCAGCAGGAACAGTCCCCTAAGTTTGCTCATAGTCTGTACAGAGAGATCCCATAAAACTATGGCAGCATAGGTATTCCCTGTACTAAGCACAATTCAGCAGGAACAGTCCCCTAAGTTTGCTCATAGTCTGTACAGAGAGATCCCATAAAACTATGGCAGCATCAGGTATTCCCTGTACTAAGCACAATTCAGCAGGAACAGTCCCCTAAGTTTGCTCATAGTCTGTACAGAGAGATCCCATAAAACTATGGCAGCATAAGTATTCCCTGTACTAAGCACAATTCAGCAGGAACAGTCCCCTAAGTTTGCTCATAGTCTGTACAGAGAGATCCCATAAACTATGGCAGCATAGTATTCCCTGTACTAAGCACAATTCAGCAGGAACAGTCCCCTAAGTTTGCTCATAGTCTGTACAGAAGATCCCATAAAACTATGGCAGCATAGGTATTCCCTGTACTAAGCACAATTCAGCAGGAACAGTCCCCTAAGTTTGCTCATAGTCTGTACAGAGAGATCCCATAAAACTATGGCAGCATAGGTATTCCCTGTACTAAGCACAATTCAGCAGGAACAGTCCCTAAGTTTGCTCATAGTCTGTACAGAGAGATCCCATAAAACTATGGCAGCATAGGTATTCCCTGTACTAAGCACAATTCAGCAGGAACAGTCCCTAAGTTTGCTCATAGTCTGTACAGAGAGATCCCATAAAACTATGGCAGCATAGGTATTCCCCTGTACTAAGCACAATTCAGCAGGAACAGTCCCCTAAGTTTGCTCATAGTCTGTACAGAGAGATCCCATAAAACTATGGCAGCATAGGTATTCCCTGTACTAAGCACAATTCAGCAGGAACAGTCCCCTAAGTTTGCTCATAGTCTGTACAGAGAGATCCCATAAAACTATGGCAGCCATAGGTATTCCCTGTACTAAGCACAATTCAGCAGGAACAGTCCCCTAAGTTTGCTCATAGTCTGTACAGAGAGATCCCATAAAACTATGGCAGCATCAATATTCCCAGTACTAAGCACAATTCAGCAGGAACAGTCCCCTAGTTTGCTCATAGTCTGTACAGAGAGATCCCATAAAAACTATGGCAGCATAGTATTCCCTGTACTAAGCACAATTCAGCAGGAACAGTCCCCTAAGTTTGCTCATAGTCTGTACAGAGAGATCCCATAAAACTATGGCAGCATAGGTATTCCCCAGTACTAAGCACAATTCAGCAGGAACAGTCCCCTAAGTTTGCTCATAGTCTGTACAGAGAGATCCCATAAAACTATGGCAGCATAGGTATTCCCTGTACTAAGCACAATTCAGCAGGAACAGTCCCCTAAGTTTGCTCATAGTCTGTACAGAGAGATCCCATAAAACTATGGCAGCATAGGTATTCCCTGTACTAAGCACAATTCAGCAGGAAACAGTCCCCTAAGTTTGCTCATAGTCTGTACAGAGAGATCCCATAAAACTATGGCAGCATAGGTATTCCCTGTACTAAGCACAATTCAGCAGGAACAGTCCCCTAAGTTTGCTCATAGTCTGTACAGAGAGATCCCATAAAACTATGGCAGCATAGGTATTCCCTGTACTAAGCACAATTCAGCAGGAACAGTCCCCTAAGTTTGCTCATAGTCTGTACAGAGAGATCCCATAAAACTATGGCAGCATAGGTATTCCCTGTACTAAGCACAATTCAGCAGGAACAGTCCCTAAGTTTGCTCATAGTCTGTACAGAGAGATCCCATAAACTATGGCAGCATAGGTATTCCCTGTACTAAGCACAATTCAGCAGGAACAGTCCCCTAAGTTTGCTCATAGTCTGTACAGAGAGATCCCATAAAAACTATGGCAGCATAGGTATTCCCTGTACTAAGCACAATTCAGCAGGAACAGTCCCCTAAGTTTGCTCATAGTCTGTACAGAGAGATCCCATAAAACTATGGCAGCATAGGTATTCCCTGTACTAAGCACAATTCAGCAGGAACAGTCCCCTAAGTTTGCTCATAGTCTGTACAGAGAGATCCCATAAAACTATGCAGCATAGGTATTCCCTGTACTAAGCACAATTCAGCAGGAACAGTCCCCTAAGTTTGCTCATAGTCTGTACAGAGAGATCCCATAAAACTATGGCAGCATAGGTTATTCCCTGTACTAAGCACAATTCAGCAGGAACAGTCCCCTAAGTTTGCTCATAGTCTGTACAGAGAGATCCCATAAAACTATGGCAGCATCAGGTATTCCCAGTACTAAGGCACAATTCAGCAGGAACAGTCCCCTACGTTTGCTCATAGTCTGTACAAGAGATCCCATAAAACTATGGCAGCATCCAATATTCCCAGTACTAAGCACAATTCAGCAGGAACAGTCCCCTACGTTTGCTCATAGTCTGTACAGAGAGATCCCATAAAACTATGGCAGCATAGGTATTCCCTGTTGCTAGGCAGCAGTGTATAGAACAGTTGCCCTGGAATCTTCAGCTGGCCGGTAGTCCAGAGAGGAGGAGGAACAGATAGGGAAGGCTCTGGGGAAAGGCAGAGAGAGACAGGGAATGAGAGGGATGTTTTCTTATGGTATATTAGTTTATAGTCTGGCCACTTTTTATTTTATAGGGACTTTCACCCCCTGTTGGACAGTGAGAATGTAAAGGATTTATTATACATTTCTTTTATTTATTAATGTCCTGCCAAAGACTGAGCATTCTGGGAGTTGTAGTTCTGGAGTTGTAGTTCATTAACAACTTAAAGTGCAATGTCCTTTTGACCCTCCCCTCAAGCTTCCCTCAATGCCTGCACCCCTGTAGTACTAACTCCAACCCTACTCACATCTTCTCTCATTCCCAGAGACTATTATCTACTGTTACTATAGGCACCATCTCTCCCTACTATACCTGCTATCCCACAGTCACACTCCCTTCCCTTAATTAACAGGGGCTCAATGATAATTCACTATGAGCAGAACATCCTAGTTTGCTCATAGCTGTACAGAGATCCCAAAAACTATGCAGCAGTATTCCCTGTACTAAGCCCAATTAAACAGTCCCTAAGTTTGCTCATAGTCTGTACAGAGAGATCCCATAAAACTATGGAGCATCAATATTCCTGTACTAAGCACAATTCAGCAGGAACAGTCCCTAAGTTTGCTCATAGTCTGTACAGAGAGATCCCATTAAAACTATGGCTGCCATAGGTATTCCCTGTACTTAAGCACAATTCAGCAGGAACAGTCCCCTAAGTTTGCCTCATAGTCTGTACAGAGAGATCCCATAAAACTATGGCAGCATCAATATTCCCAGTATAAGCACAATTCAAGCAGGAACAATCCCCTAAGTTTGCTCATAGTCTGTACAGAGAGATCCCATAAACTATGGCAGCATAGGTATTCCCTGTACTAAGCACCAATTCAGCAGGAACAGTCCCCTAACGTTTGCTCATAGTCTGTACAGAGAGATCCCATAAAACTATGGCAGCATAGGTATTCCCTGTACTAAGCACAATTCAGCAGGAACAGTCCCCTAAGTTTGCTCATAGTCTGTACAGAGAGATCCCATAAAACTATGGCAGCATAGGTATTCCCTTGTACTAAGCACAATTCAGCAGGAACAGTCCCTAAGTTTGCTCATAGTCTGTACAGAGAGATCCCATAAACTATGGCAGCATAGGTATTCCCTGTACTAAGCACAATTCAGCAGGAACAGTCCCCTAAGTTTGCTCATAGTCTGTACAGAGAGAGCCCATAAACTATGGCAGCATAGGTATTCCCTGTACTAAGCACAATTCAGCAGGAACAGTCCCCTAAGTTTGCTCATAGTCTGTACAGAGAGATCCCATAAAACTATGGCAGCATCAATATTCCCAGTACTAAGCACAATTCAGCAGGAACAGTCCCCTACGTTTGCTCATAGTCTGTACAGAGAGATCCCATAAAACTATGGCAGCATAGGTATTCCCTGTACTAAGCACAATTAAGCAGGAACAGTCCCCTAAGTTTGCTCATAGTCTGTACAGAGAGATCCCATAAAACTATGGCAGCATAGGTATTCCCCTGTACTAAGCACAATTCAGCAGGAACAGTCCCTAAGTTTGCTCATAGTCTGTACAGAGAGATCCCATAAAACTATGGCAGCATAGGTATTCCCTGTACTAAGCACAATTCAGCAGGAACAGTCCCTAAGTTTGCTCATAGTCTGTACAGAGAGATCCCATAAAACTATGGCAGCATAGGTATTCCCTGTACTAAGCACAATTCAGCAGGAACAGTCCCCTAAGTTTGCTCATAGTCTGTACAGAGAGATCCCATAAAACTATGGCAGCATAGGTATTCCCTGTACTAAGCACAATTCAGCAGGAACAGTCCCCTAAGTTTGCTCATAGTCTGTACAGAGAGATCCCATAAAACTATGGCAGCATAGGTATTCCCTGTACTAAGCACAATTCAGCAGGAACAGTCCCCTAAGTTTGCTCATAGTCTGTACAGAGAGATCCCATAAAACTATGGCAGCATAGGTATTCCCTGTACTAAGCACAATTCAGCAGGAACAGTCCCCTAAGTTTGCTCATAGTCTGTACAGAGAGATCCCATAAAACTATGGCAGCATAGGTATTCCCTGTACTAAGCACAATTCAGCAGGAACAGTCCCCTAAGTTTGCTCATAGTCTGTACAGAGAGATCCCATAAAACTATGGCAGCATAGGTATTCCCTGTACTAAGCACAATTCAGCAGGAACAGTCCCCTAAGTTTGCTCATAGTCTGTACAGAGAGATCCCATAAAACTATGGCAGCATAGGTATTCCCTGTACTAAGCACAATTCAGCAGGAACAGTCCCCTAAGTTTGCTCATAGTCTGTACAGAGAGATCCCATAAAACTATGGCAGCATAGGTATTCCCTGTACTAAGCACAATTCAGCAGGAACAGTCCCTAAGTTTGCTCATAGTCTGTACAGAGAGATCCCATAAAACTATGGCAGCATAGGTATTCCCTGTACTAAGCACAATTCAGCAGGAACAGTCCCCTAAGTTTGCTCATAGTCTGTACAGAGAGATCCCATAAAACTATGGCAGCATAGGTATTCCCTGTACTAAGCACAATTCAGCAGGAACAGTCCCCTAAGTTTGCTCATAGTCTGTACAGAGAGATCCCATAAAACTATGGCAGCATAGGTATTCCCTGTACTAAGCACAATTCAGCAGGAACAGTCCCCTAAGTTTGCTCATAGTCTGTACAGAGAGATCCCATAAAACTATGGCAGCATAGGTATTCCCTGTACTAAGCACAATTCAGCAGGAACAGTCCCCTAAGTTTGCTCATAGTCTGTACAGAGAGATCCCATAAAACTATGGCAGCATAGGTATTCCCTGTACTAAGCACAATTCAGCAGGAACAGTCCCCTAAGTTTGCTCATAGTCTGTACAGAGAGATCCCATAAAACTATGGCAGCATAGGTATTCCCTGTACTAAGCACAATTCAGCAGGAACAGTCCCCTAAGTTTGCTCATAGTCTGTACAGAGAGATCCCATAAAACTATGGCAGCATCAGTATTCCCAGTACTAAGCACAATTCAGCAGGAACAGTCCCCTACGTTTGCTCATAGTCTGTACAGAGAGATCCCATAAAACTATGGCAGCATAGGTATTCCCTGTACTAAGCACAATTCAGCAGGAACAGTCCCCTAAGTTTGCTCATAGTCTGTACAGAGAGATCCCATAAAACTATGGCAGCATAGGTATTCCCTGTACTAAGCACAATTCAGCAGGAACAGTCCCCTAAGTTTGCTCATAGTCTGTACAGAGAGATCCCATAAAACTATGGCAGCATAGGTATTCCCTGTACTAAGCACAATTCAGCAGGAACAGTCCCTAAGTTTGCTCATAGTCTGTACAGAGAGATCCCATAAAACTATGGCAGCATAGGTATTCCCTGTACTAAGCACAATTCAGCAGGAACAGTCCCCTAAGTTTGCTCATAGTCTGTACAGAGAGATCCCATAAAACTATGGCAGCATAGGTATTCCCTGTACTAAGCACAATTCAGCAGGAACAGTCCCCTAAGTTTGCTCATAGTCTGTACAGAGAGATCCCATAAAACTATGGCAGCATCAATATTCCCAGTACTAAGCACAATTCAGCAGGAACAGTCCCCTACGTTTGCTCATAGTCTGTACAGAGAGATCCCATAAAACTATGGCAGCATAGGTATTCCCTGTACTAAGCACAATTCAGCAGGAACAGTCCCCTAAGTTTGCTCATAGTCTGTACAGAGAGATCCCATAAAACTATGGCAGCATAGGTATTCCCTGTACTAAGCACAATTCAGCAGGAACAGTCCCTAAGTTTGCTCATAGTCTGTACAGAGAGATCCCATAAAACTATGGCAGCATAGGTATTCCCTGTACTAAGCACAATTCAGCAGGAACAGTCCCCTAAGTTTGCTCATAGTCTGTACAGAGAGATCCCATAAAACTATGGCAGCATAGGTATTCCCTGTACTAAGCACAATTCAGCAGGAACAGTCCCCTAAGTTTGCTCATAGTCTGTACAGAGAGATCCCATAAAACTATGGCAGCATAGGTATTCCCTGTACTAAGCACAATTCAGCAGGAACAGTCCCCTAAGTTTGCTCATAGTCTGTACAGAGAGATCCCATAAAACTATGGCAGCATAGGTATTCCCTGTACTAAGCACAATTCAGCAGGAACAGTCCCCTAAGTTTGCTCATAGTCTGTACAGAGAGATCCCATAAAACTATGGCAGCATAGGTATTCCCTGTACTAAGCACAATTCAGCAGGAACAGTCCCCTAAGTTTGCTCATAGTCTGTACAGAGAGATCCCATAAAACTATGGCAGCATAGGTATTCCCTGTACTAAGCACAATTCAGCAGGAACAGTCCCTAAGTTTGCTCATAGTCTGTACAGAGAGATCCCATAAAACTATGGCAGCATAGGTATTCCCTGTACTAAGCACAATTCAGCAGGAACAGTCCCTAAGTTTGCTCATAGTCTGTACAGAGAGATCCCATAAAACTATGGCAGCATAGGTATTCCCTGTACTAAGCACAATTCAGCAGGAACAGTCCCCTAAGTTTGCTCATAGTCTGTACAGAGAGATCCCATAAAACTATGGCAGCATCAATATTCCCAGTACTAAGCACAATTCAGCAGGAACAGTCCCCTACGTTTGCTCATAGTCTGTACAGAGAGATCCCATAAAACTATGGCAGCATCAATATTCCCAGTACTAAGCACAATTAAGCAGGAACAGTCCCCTACGTTTGCTCATAGTCTGTACAGAGAGATCCCATAAAACTATGGCAGCATAGGTATTCCCTGTACTAAGCACAATTCAGCAGGAACAGTCCCCTAAGTTTGCTCATAGTCTGTACAGAGAGATCCCATAAAACTATGGCAGCATAGGTATTCCCTGTACTAAGCACAATTCAGCAGGAACAGTCCCCTAAGTTTGCTCATAGTCTGTACAGAGAGATCCCATAAAACTATGGCAGCATAGGTATTCCCTGTACTAAGCACAATTCAGCAGGAACAGTCCCCTAAGTTTGCTCATAGTCTGTACAGAGAGATCCCATAAAACTATGGCAGCATAGGTATTCCCTGTACTAAGCACAATTCAGCAGGAACAGTCCCCTAAGTTTGCTCATAGTCTGTACAGAGAGATCCCATAAAACTATGGCAGCATAGGTATTCCCTGTACTAAGCACAATTCAGCAGGAACAGTCCCCTAAGTTTGCTCATAGTCTGTACAGAGAGATCCCATAAAACTATGGCAGCATAGGTATTCCCTGTACTAAGCACAATTCAGCAGGAACAGTCCCCTAAGTTTGCTCATAGTCTGTACAGAGAGATCCCATAAAACTATGGCAGCATAGGTATTCCCTGTACTAAGCACAATTCAGCAGGAACAGTCCCTAAGTTTGCTCATAGTCTGTACAGAGAGATCCCATAAAACTATGGCAGCATAGGTATTCCCTGTACTAAGCACAATTCAGCAGGAACAGTCCCCTAAGTTTGCTCATAGTCTGTACAGAGAGATCCCATAAAACTATGGCAGCATAGGTATTCCCTGTACTAAGCACAATTCAGCAGGAACAGTCCCCTAAGTTTGCTCATAGTCTGTACAGAGAGATCCCATAAAACTATGGCAGCATAGGTATTCCCTGTACTAAGCACAATTCAGCAGGAACAGTCCCCTAAGTTTGCTCATAGTCTGTACAGAGAGATCCCATAAAACTATGGCAGCATAGGTATTCCCTGTACTAAGCACAATTCAGCAGGAACAGTCCCCTAAGTTTGCTCATAGTCTGTACAGAGAGATCCCATAAAACTATGGCAGCATAGGTATTCCCTGTACTAAGCACAATTCAGCAGGAACAGTCCCCTAAGTTTGCTCATAGTCTGTACAGAGAGATCCCATAAAACTATGGCAGCATAGGTATTCCCTGTACTAAGCACAATTCAGCAGGAACAGTCCCTAAGTTTGCTCATAGTCTGTACAGAGAGATCCCATAAAACTATGGCAGCATAGGTATTCCCTGTACTAAGCACAATTCAGCAGGAACAGTCCCCTAAGTTTGCTCATAGTCTGTACAGAGAGATCCCATAAAACTATGGCAGCATAGGTATTCCCTGTACTAAGCACAATTCAGCAGGAACAGTCCCCTAAGTTTGCTCATAGTCTGTACAGAGAGATCCCATAAAACTATGGCAGCATAGGTATTCCCTGTACTAAGCACAATTCAGCAGGAACAGTCCCCTAAGTTTGCTCATAGTCTGTACAGAGAGATCCCATAAAACTATGGCAGCATAGGTATTCCCTGTACTAAGCACAATTCAGCAGGAACAGTCCCCTAAGTTTGCTCATAGTCTGTACAGAGAGATCCCATAAAACTATGGCAGCATAGGTATTCCCTGTACTAAGCACAATTCAGCAGGAACAGTCCCCTAAGTTTGCTCATAGTCTGTACAGAGAGATCCCATAAAACTATGGCAGCATAGGTATTCCCTGTACTAAGCACAATTCAGCAGGAACAGTCCCCTAAGTTTGCTCATAGTCTGTACAGAGAGATCCCATAAAACTATGGCAGCATAGGTATTCCCTGTACTAAGCACAATTCAGCAGGAACAGTCCCCTAAGTTTGCTCATAGTCTGTACAGAGAGATCCCATAAAACTATGGCAGCATAGGTATTCCCTGTACTAAGCACAATTCAGCAGGAACAGTCCCCTAAGTTTGCTCATAGTCTGTACAGAGAGATCCCATAAAACTATGGCAGCATAGGTATTCCCTGTACTAAGCACAATTCAGCAGGAACAGTCCCCTAAGTTTGCTCATAGTCTGTACAGAGAGATCCCATAAAACTATGGCAGCATAGGTATTCCCTGTACTAAGCACAATTCAGCAGGAACAGTCCCCTAAGTTTGCTCATAGTCTGTACAGAGAGATCCCATAAAACTATGGCAGCATAGGTATTCCCTGTACTAAGCACAATTCAGCAGGAACAGTCCCCTAAGTTTGCTCATAGTCTGTACAGAGAGATCCCATAAAACTATGGCAGCATAGGTATTCCCTGTACTAAGCACAATTCAGCAGGAACAGTCCCCTAAGTTTGCTCATAGTCTGTACAGAGAGATCCCATAAAACTATGGCAGCATAGGTATTCCCTGTACTAAGCACAATTCAGCAGGAACAGTCCCCTAAGTTTGCTCATAGTCTGTACAGAGAGATCCCATAAAACTATGGCAGCATAGGTATTCCCTGTACTAAGCACAATTCAGCAGGAACAGTCCCCTAAGTTTGCTCATAGTCTGTACAGAGAGATCCCATAAAACTATGGCAGCATAGGTATTCCCTGTACTAAGCACAATTCAGCAGGAACAGTCCCCTAAGTTTGCTCATAGTCTGTACAGAGAGATCCCATAAAACTATGGCAGCATAGGTATTCCCTGTACTAAGCACAATTCAGCAGGAACAGTCCCCTAAGTTTGCTCATAGTCTGTACAGAGAGATCCCATAAAACTATGGCAGCATAGGTATTCCCTGTACTAAGCACAATTCAGCAGGAACAGTCCCTAAGTTTGCTCATAGTCTGTACAGAGAGATCCCATAAAACTATGGCAGCATAGGTATTCCCTGTACTAAGCACAATTCAGCAGGAACAGTCCCCTAAGTTTGCTCATAGTCTGTACAGAGAGATCCCATAAAACTATGGCAGCATAGGTATTCCCTGTACTAAGCACAATTCAGCAGGAACAGTCCCCTAAGTTTGCTCATAGTCTGTACAGAGAGATCCCATAAAACTATGGCAGCATCAATATTCCCAGTACTAAGCACAATTAAGCAGGAACAGTCCCCTACGTTTGCTCATAGTCTGTACAGAGAGATCCCATAAAACTATGGCAGCATAGGTATTCCCTGTACTAAGCACAATTCAGCAGGAACAGTCCCCTAAGTTTGCTCATAGTCTGTACAGAGAGATCCCATAAAACTATGGCAGCATAGGTATTCCCTGTACTAAGCACAATTCAGCAGGAACAGTCCCTAAGTTTGCTCATAGTCTGTACAGAGAGATCCCATAAAACTATGGCAGCATAGGTATTCCCTGTACTAAGCACAATTCAGCAGGAACAGTCCCTAAGTTTGCTCATAGTCTGTACAGAGAGATCCCATAAAACTATGGCAGCATAGGTATTCCCTGTACTAAGCACAATTCAGCAGGAACAGTCCCCTAAGTTTGCTCATAGTCTGTACAGAGAGATCCCATAAAACTATGGCAGCATAGGTATTCCCTGTACTAAGCACAATTCAGCAGGAACAGTCCCCTAAGTTTGCTCATAGTCTGTACAGAGAGATCCCATAAAACTATGGCAGCATAGGTATTCCCTGTACTAAGCACAATTCAGCAGGAACAGTCCCCTAAGTTTGCTCATAGTCTGTACAGAGAGATCCCATAAAACTATGGCAGCATAGGTATTCCCTGTACTAAGCACAATTCAGCAGGAACAGTCCCCTAAGTTTGCTCATAGTCTGTACAGAGAGATCCCATAAAACTATGGCAGCATAGGTATTCCCTGTACTAAGCACAATTCAGCAGGAACAGTCCCCTAAGTTTGCTCATAGTCTGTACAGAGAGATCCCATAAAACTATGGCAGCATAGGTATTCCCTGTACTAAGCACAATTCAGCAGGAACAGTCCCCTAAGTTTGCTCATAGTCTGTACAGAGAGATCCCATAAAACTATGGCAGCATAGGTATTCCCTGTACTAAGCACAATTCAGCAGGAACAGTCCCCTAAGTTTGCTCATAGTCTGTACAGAGAGATCCCATAAAACTATGGCAGCATAGGTATTCCCTGTACTAAGCACAATTCAGCAGGAACAGTCCCCTAAGTTTGCTCATAGTCTGTACAGAGAGATCCCATAAAACTATGGCAGCATCAATATTCCCAGTACTAAGCACAATTCAGCAGGAACAGTCCCCTACGTTTGCTCATAGTCTGTACAGAGAGATCCCATAAAACTATGGCAGCATCAATATTCCCAGTACTAAGCACAATTAAGCAGGAACAGTCCCCTACGTTTGCTCATAGTCTGTACAAAGAGATCCCATAAAACTATGGCAGCATAGGTATTCCCTGTACTAAGCACAATTCAGCAGGAACAGTCCCCTAAGTTTGCTCATACTCTGTACAGAGAGATCCCATAAAACTATGGCAGCATAGGTATTCCCTGTACTAAGCACAATTCAGCAGGAACAGTCCCTAAGTTTGCTCATAGTCTGTACAGAGAGATCCCATAAAACTATGGCAGCATAGGTATTCCCTGTACTAAGCACAATTCAGCAGGAACAGTCCCCTAAGTTTGCTCATAGTCTGTACAGAGAGATCCCATAAAACTATGGCAGCATAGGTATTCCCTGTACTAAGCACAATTCAGCAGGAACAGTCCCTAAGTTTGCTCATAGTCTGTACAGAGAGATCCCATAAAACTATGGCAGCATAGGTATTCCCTGTACTAAGCACAATTCAGCAGGAACAGTCCCCTAAGTTTGCTCATAGTCTGTACAGAGAGATCCCATAAAACTATGGCAGCATAGGTATTCCCTGTACTAAGCACAATTCAGCAGGAACAGTCCCCTAAGTTTGCTCATAGTCTGTACAGAGAGATCCCATAAAACTATGGCAGCATAGGTATTCCCTGTACTAAGCACAATTCAGCAGGAACAGTCCCCTAAGTTTGCTCATAGTCTGTACAGAGAGATCCCATAAAACTATGGCAGCATCAGTATTCCCTGTACTAAGCACAATTCAGCAGGAACAGTCCCCTAAGTTTGCTCATAGTCTGTACAGAGAGATCCCATAAAACTATGGCAGCATCAATATTCCCAGTACTAAGCACAATTAAGCAGGAACAGTCCCCTACGTTTGCTCATAGTCTGTACAGAGAGATCCCATAAAACTATGGCAGCATAGGTATTCCCTGTACTAAGCACAATTCAGCAGGAACAGTCCCCTAAGTTTGCTCATAGTCTGTACAGAGAGATCCCATAAAACTATGGCAGCATAGGTATTCCCTGTACTAAGCACAATTCAGCAGGAACAGTCCCTAAGTTTGCTCATAGTCTGTACAGAGAGATCCCATAAAACTATGGCAGCATAGGTATTCCCCTGTACTAAGCACAATTCAGCAGGAACAGTCCCTAAGTTTGCTCATAGTCTGTACAGAGAGATCCCATAAAACTATGGCAGCATAGGTATTCCCTGTACTAAGCACAATTCAGCAGGAACAGTCCCCTAAGTTTGCTCATAGTCTGTACAGAGAGATCCCATAAAACTATGGCAGCATAGGTATTCCCTGTACTAAGCACAATTCAGCAGGAACAGTCCCCTAAGTTTGCTCATAGTCTGTACAGAGAGATCCCATAAAACTATGGCAGCATCAATATTCCCAGTACTAAGCACAATTCAGCAGGAACAGTCCCCTACGTTTGCTCATAGTCTGTACAGAGAGATCCCATAAAACTATGGCAGCATAGGTATTCCCTGTACTAAGCACAATTCAGCAGGAACAGTCCCCTAAGTTTGCTCATAGTCTGTACAGAGAGATCCCATAAAACTATGGCAGCATAGGTATTCCCTGTACTAAGCACAATTCAGCAGGAACAGTCCCTAAGTTTGCTCATAGTCTGTACAGAGAGATCCCATAAAACTATGGCAGCATAGGTATTCCCTGTACTAAGCACAATTCAGCAGGAACAGTCCCCTAAGTTTGCTCATAGTCTGTACAGAGAGATCCCATAAAACTATGGCAGCATAGGTATTCCCTGTACTAAGCACAATTCAGCAGGAACAGTCCCCTAAGTTTGCTCATAGTCTGTACAGAGAGATCCCATAAAACTATGGCAGCATAGGTATTCCCTGTACTAAGCACAATTCAGCAGGAACAGTCC
The DNA here is from genome assembly GCF_017654675.1 of Xenopus laevis. Taxonomy (NCBI): domain Eukaryota; kingdom Metazoa; phylum Chordata; class Amphibia; order Anura; family Pipidae; genus Xenopus; species Xenopus laevis. The sequence goes on along the minus strand of NC_054382.1, from coordinate 56,372,435 downwards.
CCTAAGTTTGCTCATAGTCTGTACAGAGAGATCCCATAAAACTATGGCAGCATAGTATTCCCTGTACTAAGCACAATTCAGCAGGAACAGTCCCCTAAGTTTGCTCATAGTCTGTACAGAGAGATCCCATAAAACTATGGCAGCATAGGTATTCCCTGTACTAAGCACAATTCAGCAGGAACAGTCCCTAAGTTTGCTCATAGTCTGTACAGAGAGATCCCATAAAACTATGGCAGCATAGGTATTCCCTGTACTAAGCACAATTCAGCAGGAACAGTCCCCTAAGTTTGCTCATAGTCTGTACAGAGAGATCCCATAAAACTATGGCAGCATAGGTATTCCCTGTACTAAGCACAATTCAGCAGGAACAGTCCCCTAAGTTTGCTCATAGTCTGTACAGAGAGATCCCATAAAACTATGGCAGCATAGGTATTCCCTGTACTAAGCACAATTCAGCAGGAACAGTCCCCTAAGTTTGCTCATAGTCTGTACAGAGAGATCCCATAAAACTATGGCAGCATAGGTATTCCCTGTACTAAGCACAATTCAGCAGGAACAGTCCCCTAAGTTTGCTCATAGTCTGTACAGAGAGATCCCATAAAACTATGGCAGCATAGGTATTCCCTGTACTAAGCACAATTCAGCAGGAACAGTCCCCTAAGTTTGCTCATAGTCTGTACAGAGAGATCCCATAAAACTATGGCAGCATAGGTATTCCCTGTACTAAGCACAATTCAGCAGGAACAGTCCCCTAAGTTTGCTCATAGTCTGTACAGAGAGATCCCATAAAACTATGGCAGCATAGGTATTCCCTGTACTAAGCACAATTCAGCAGGAACAGTCCCTAAGTTTGCTCATAGTCTGTACAGAGAGATCCCATAAAACTATGGCAGCATAGGTATTCCCTGTACTAAGCACAATTCAGCAGGAACAGTCCCCTAAGTTTGCTCATAGTCTGTACAGAGAGATCCCATAAAACTATGGCAGCATAGGTATTCCCTGTACTAAGCACAATTCAGCAGGAACAGTCCCCTACGTTTGCTCATAGTCTGTACAGAGAGATCCCATAAAACTATGGCAGCATAGGTATTCCCTGTACTAAGCACAATTCAGCAGGAACAGTCCCCTAAGTTTGCTCATAGTCTGTACAGAGAGATCCCATAAAACTATGGCAGCATAGGTATTCCCTGTACTAAGCACAATTCAGCAGGAACAGTCCCCTAAGTTTGCTCATAGTCTGTACAGAGAGATCCCATAAAACTATGGCAGCATAGGTATTCCCTGTACTAAGCACAATTCAGCAGGAACAGTCCCTAAGTTTGCTCATAGTCTGTACAGAGAGATCCCATAAAACTATGGCAGCATAGGTATTCCCTGTACTAAGCACAATTCAGCAGGAACAGTCCCCTAAGTTTGCTCATAGTCTGTACAGAGAGATCCCATAAAACTATGGCAGCATCAATATTCCCAGTACTAAGCACAATTAAGCAGGAACAGTCCCCTACGTTTGCTCATAGTCTGTACAGAGAGATCCCATAAAACTATGGCAGCATCAATATTCCCAGTACTAAGCACAATTAAGCAGGAACAGTCCCCTACGTTTGCTCATAGTCTGTACAAAGAGATCCCATAAAACTATGGCAGCATAGGTATTCCTCTGTACTAAGCACAAGTGGTTAGCCACTACACACCAATGTATTAGAACAATAAAATGTGTCTCAATATCCAGTGTCACCTGTTATAATGTAGTTGTCAGTGTATCTTGATTTTAGTTCAACAATTACTATTTAACTTTCAGAAAGGTCTTGCCAAAATGTGACTCTGACACAGGCCATTTAGGGTGAAATATGGGGTGAATGCTCATCCGTCACCCTAAATACTCTTAGAAGTATACAATGGGGACTGTACCGTATATATATGGGATGGCTTGCCAAAGTACAGGTTGCTCACAATTACCATGTACCATGATTTCTGATGGCAACACGTAATACAAAAAACAGTAAGCAACACTGAATTACATATAATAAATAAGGTTAAAAAGATACAGGTCCATCAAATTCTAACCTTTTGTCTAAGGTAAACAGTCTAACCATTAGTTGATTCAAAGGAAGGTGAAAAACCCAAGGGAGAGAAAATTCCTTCTCACTCCAAGAGGGAATTTGGACCAATTTCTAGAACAACTATGTACCAATAGTTAAAGGAGAAGGAATGTTATTAACAAAAAGTTAGGCAGTCCCAAATTATTGTATTTACTTATCAGCAAAAACCTGCACCAGCCAGGGGTTCTGCCAGCGAGCACCACAGAGCGATCCTCTTCTACACTTCTTCTCTTTTAAAATTTCCCGGGGAAGACACATGCACAGTAGAAGTAGCTTTTGCGCTAAAGTTCGGCCTTCTGCGCTACTGCGCATGTTCAGCCACAAGAAGACAGAAGACGATTGCTCCATGTTGCTCTGTGGAAGAATCCCGTGCCGGTGCAGGTTTCTGCTGACAGGAGCACCGGGTAGGTAATTATAGTCACTTAGGGGTGCCTAACTTTTGCCACCCCCAAGTGTAACAGCACTTTCCTTCTACTGTCCTTCTAGTCCAGAAACATGATCTGCCAATACAAAAGAATTCCACAACTCAATGTAAAAACACCTTTTTACATTTTAAGATGGAACCTTTTTTGTCATGCGTGCTGGAAGGCTCTACTAGTTTAAAGATGTATTTTCTATCCCAAGTGCATAATCTTTCATTATAATCTTTCTTTCAATCAGCATTGAATCTCATCTGCCACATAGTCACCCAGATTGCCAATGTGTCAAGATTATGCTGCAATGATGTCATATCCTGGATGTAATTAATTGCAAAGTTTTTATGTCATCTGAAAATACAGATACATTACTTACAATGCGCTCCCTTTAGTCACGAGTGAAACACTGCGTAATATTAACTTGTGTATTTTATATAATCTTGTTTCAGGAACAACTTGCATTAGCTTTGTATATATGTTACAGGAGATAAGCAGAAGTTGGTAGTGGTGGACTCTGGACTTTTCAATTATGAATCATACCTCATGCATTTTTTTTAACAGAATAGTTTTATATGTACATATCAGGCAGTCAGACCGTAGAACACTGAGGTAAAAGAAATCATATTATTGTAAGTAGCTATAAACATAGTAAACATAGTAAACTATATTTTAATTCCAGATAAATGAGTATTTATAACAAAACAGAGACAACAGTTGTAGGGACCCATAAGTGTAATGGACCTTATGGCTGCATTCCCTTGCCAGTGCCTCCTTTGCACTGTTGCTGGGTGAAACCTCATGTAACATATTATACATTATTTGCATACCTATGCCATTGATTCTAGGTTGTAACCACTTCCTGTAGTGCTCTAACAAAGTGCTTTGCAAGGTGGGGCACTTCCTCTTTGGCCTGCAGCAGTCGACCTGGGCAGTTGTTCCACTGAGCCTGGAGTCAACAAGACCCCAGAAGTGTCGGGGTACAGGGACCCCGTGAACGAGGTGAGCTAGTGTGTAGTGTAACTCCTGTTAAAGCACTTTATAGAGAGACAGGCAGTGAGGCTAGTGAGAAAGAGCAGCTCAAGCTCCAACTAGGAGAATAGAAGGGAGTAGCTCTCCCCCAGGCTTTGCTTTGCCTGTAGTGAAGGGACCGCAGTAGTGATGAGGGAATTAGGCTATGGTGTAACCCTGTTCCAAGTCTGCTGTGGGGGTCCAAACCACATGAGTTACTGAAATCCTGGAAGGTGATCTCTCAATGCCGTTGGGCTATGCCTAGTGTGGTGGGTCTATATGCGGTGTCTGCTACACCTGTGAATGTACTTGGAGATGTACTGTGGTTACCTCTTGTGTGAGTATCACAATCCCTGTGGCGCTTTGTTTTAAATAAAACCTGTTCTACTGTTTTGCAAAGAACACCTGGCATCCAACTGTATTTTGGCAGTAGTGAGTTGTAATTCAACAACATCAGCACGTTTGTTTCCATTTTTGCGAAAGCCCATCTTGGTAAAAGAGGGTCGTGTGTAGCCCATGCTCACACTAGTTGTAAATCAGCAAAATAGGTGCTACAGAAATGTAACAAACAAATACAGTTTTAAATAACACTGTATTTGTAAAAAATGTTATTCTATTTATAACAGAGGGTGTGACAGTATGTGTATCTTTTGTAAGACTGGGAGGGAAGAAATATGTCTGTACAATCAAAAATTAATAGGGTTGCTCACACATTGGAATGTATTATACAAACCATTCATTTAAACTGTATCTTAATGAATATATAAATAAATTTGGGTAGAGGGACAATTTTAAACAATTCTAAACAGAGTGATATGGGAAAGTATCTGATGTGCAAAGAACGGGGTTGTGAGAGCACTCCAATGATTAATAAAATATATAAATACAATGGAAGTGCTACTGATCTGGTCACATTAATTACAACATACCTCCCAACTGTCCCATTTTTAGAGGGGCAGGCCCTATTTTGACAGCTCAACCTGCAGTCCCTCATTTGTCCTGTTTTTCTCCGCACTGAACAGCCAGAAAAAGAAACAAAGTTTCTAACTTAATTGCTTTTGGCAGAGAGCCCAGAACATCCACAGCAGAAGATGATACTTTTGTAACAAATTCAAGATAAGGAAATAAGTAATTGTAACAATATAAGATAACAGGTTCCTTGGGGAAAGACACGGCTTAAAGGGCAATTCACCTTCATTAGCAAAACTGTAATAACTGAAAAAACACAGAAATATGATCAAACTTTCATAACCTGTCAAATTTTGTAAAATGATCACGGTAATTAGGGGTGTGGCCACAAAAATGGACATGGTCAAAACATTTGCCGTGCTATGCTGCACTATGGGATTGATCAATGCACATTCTCTGGTCCCCTGATGTCACTGCACTCCTTACATTCCTACTCCCGTCTCTTACAGTAGAATTTTGTAGGGCGCCGCGCATGGGCATTAGATCCCCCATCCTGCTGCATGCACAACACCACTTGCATTAATTAACAGTGTCTTAAATATGCCGCCTGCCTGCATGCTGTTATTGTGAATTCCAAGACTGAAGGAAGCAAACTTTAAATAATATATATATATTGCAAGTTTATTTTGCTCAACTAACATTACTGAAATGGATTTTGAATTATTTCTTAGGGTGACAGAAATATATAATGTGCAAAATAATCTTGGGTCAGTACCCTATCAGTCTTTGAAATAGTAAAACATGTAAGTAGGATCTGGTATGAAATTAGCTATTTGATGGAACTCGTTCAAACACCAACATTTCTCAGACAATATTAGTTATGCACAGTGCCACAAAAGATTACTTTGTTTAAATTTACTTTGGCAGGCTACATTTAGCAGAATGTAATGACTGTACCATGCAAACACAAAATTTACATGAAAAATACTGTTCACTAGGATTACAAACTACCAGCTATCCTGATGTTGCCTGTAGTTACCCCAATCACCCTTACCCTGCAGAGTGCCAAGGTACTAACATCCTAAACAGAGCATTGTTGAATTGCTCGTAGTTTTTACTACTACTTGTTTGTTTTGTTCTCAGTACTTTCATCTATGCATGGATGAATGATATAATAATTTCATTGTGTTGCACAACTATGCTATGAATATGAAAATAGGTCAAATATATGTGCCAATATATGTTCAGGGGATTTTGCCAACATTTTGAAAATAGTGTAGATGTAGTGCATTAAAGGGGTGGTTCACCTTTAAGTTTACTTTAGAATTGCCAATTCTGAGCAACTTTTCAATTGGTCTGCATTACTTATTTTGTATAGTTTTTGAACTATTTGCCTTCTTCTTCTGACTTTTTACAGCTTTCAAATGGGGGTCACTGACCCTGTCTAAAAGCAAATGCTCTGTAAGGCTACAAATGTATTTTTATTGCTAATTTGTATTACTCATCTTTCTATTCAGGCCTCTCCTATTAATATTCCATATTCACATTCAAATCAATGCATGGTTGCTAAGGTAATTTGGACCCTAGCAACCAGTTTGCTTACAACTGCTGAATAAAAAGTGAAATAACTCAAAAAACACAAATAATAAAAAATTAAAACTAATTGCACATTGTCTCAGAATATTGTTTTCTACATCATACTAAAAGTTAACTCAAAGGTGAACAACCCCTTTAAACACTCTATTTACCACAACCAGATTGCGCTTTGCACTCACTATTGGACCTGTAATCCAGAATACCCAGGACCTGGGGGTTTTCCGGATAATTGACCTTTCTGTAATTTTAAGAATGCTAGTCTGTATGAGCACAAATATCATGCACCATATACATTTTGCAGTCAGTTGTGCAGTTTAAATAACCGAAAATGCAAATTTTGCATGTGGAGAAAGTAAGCACTCCTCTACAGTCACCACAGGCTTAAATACCTAAAATTAAAATTGACACTTAAAGGGTTGTGTTATAAAAGACAATAATGCATCCAAAGCAAACATATTGGTTGCTATGGGTTACTGTCGCATACTAAATATGGGGATGTGTCTGCTTTGCTCTTTGTTTTTGAAGCGTGTGGTATCACCATGCTTACAATGAAAGAGCTCTCTGAGGCCTTTGACAGAAGGTAATAGATGCTTACGGGTCTGATAAAGTAGCAAAATGCTATATTCCTTGCTATGGGGTAGAATAAAACCACAACACAGGTGTAGTGAAAGAAGGTTGCAACAAAGCTGTATATCCCATATAAAAGAATTATCTGTGCCACAACACAGATACAGATACTGTCATTGAAAATGTTTACTTATTGAATACAGAGTTGACCTTCAGTAAGTTTTTAGGAGTTGAGGGGGTTTGATCAACGTGGAAAGGTAAAATGTTGTTCTTATAATCACTTACCAAATACCTTGGGCTTGTGCTTCAGTGAGCAGAAAACGGCACCAGCCCAGGATACTTTTCAGCAAGCACCATGGACTGAACCTCTTCCTGCTTCATCCTCCTTCTTGCGGGTGTGCATGCGTAGTAGAAAAGCCGAATATTAAAAATGAAGCCGGCTTTTTTTTACTCTACTGTGCATGCATCAGCCCACAGGTTTTGAAGAAAAGAAAAGCAGAAAAAGAGAATCATTCCATGGTGCTGAAAAATACTCCAAGCGGTCCAGTTCTCTAACATGAGCAGTGGCCTGGGGTATCAGGTAAGTGATTACAATCATTGGGGATTGCCGAACATTTAGACCCCCCCCAGTGATTTAGACCTTCCTTCTTCTATTCCTCCTAGTCTTAGAAATATCTACTGGGAAGGCAAAACATAATTTGTACATGTTCCCTTTATAAAGCATAAAGGAATAATATATAACATTTATAAAAATGTTAACTTACATTGGATTCCATCTCTCTTCAAGCCTACGGTGAAGGGAGATTTTATCACTGAGGTAGATATTGATCTGATGTTTATTTATGCTTTCTGTCTCCAATTCTTTCTCCTTCCCGTTCAGGTTGAGTCTCACAGCCCGCCCAAACTCTCCAAGAGCATTGGGGTCCAATGGGGGCTTCTCATATACAGGCTTCCTTAGCTGTTCATAATCATGTGCATCCTCCTCTGGGTCATCTTGTTCTCTGGGTTCAAGATGCTCAACTGCTTCACCATCATCTGCTGAGTTTTTGCCATTTTCTTGTTCACCTCCTCCAATAAACGAGAAACCAAGGAACACCAAGCCTACCACCCCCAATGTTAAATAAAGCCCCTTCTTCCGCCTCCATGTTCCTATAAATAAGCGGCCCCTTTTGCTCATGATATCAAACACTCACCACACACAAACACAGACTGAAGTAGTGCTGCGGCTGCGAGTAAAATGCAAAAACAATTTGTTTCAGGAGTACACTGCTATCCTTGTTGGGTAATGCTTGTTTTCTAGGGTTCCAAAATTAAATGGTTAAATAAACACCTAGCCTTTTCTAGTATACTATAGAAGCAACCTATTTTGAGCAGCTACTAAATACTGGGCATAACAATAATTTAGGTATTCATAGTATGTTACTTCAGGTTTTCAATATCATATACTTCATGTATCAGCATTTACCTACAATGATATTAGTAGCCGTTATTTTTATGTGTATGTCTAGTTTTTAAATCTTTCGAACTTGTGATTATAGGTGAAGGTAAAATTGTAGTTTAAACTTGAAAACACACCTGTAACCGAATGGATATGTTGTATGGTATGTTACTGCGTTATAACAAAGACTAAGGCAGGTGCTCAGCAAACTACTACTTGCTTATAAGTACTTGTTGCTCTTTTTAATTAGAGTGCAAGCGGCCAGCTGTCCAAACAAGATAAAAATGAAATATACAAAATGTTCAAGTGTTCAAGTGCCAGCACTCAAATAATAATCGCTAGTAAACTAATGCAAAGTCAGTCAAATTTGTGCAACACGAAATTCTGCCATTCAAGCATTTTCGTTTCAACTCCAGAATCGCTCACACACACACAATATAGCTACCGTTCATTCAAATTGCATAAAAACAGAAATCGCTTGCTATTTGTCTTCCTTCAGACTCACAGACCTCACATTCACTGCTTCAGCCCGGGTAATGGTTCAAGGGCTCCGCACTTACTGCCTAACTGAACTCCTGTCTCTTCTCTCCTTTTTGCGGCTCCCGTCCCTCTACTCCTGGATTCTATGACCTACTAAATTCCATGAGCTGGAAACAGCCAGTCACGCTTTCCCCTTTAGCTTTGTATATATGTTACAGGAGATAAGCAGAAGTTGGTAGTGGTGGACTCTGGACTTTTCAATTATGAATCATACCTCATGCATTTTTTTTAACAGAATAGTTTTATATGTACATATCAGGCAGTCAGACCGAAGAACACTGAGGTAAAAGAAATCATATTATTGTAAGTAGCTATAAACATAGTAAACTATATTTTAATTCCAGATAAATGAGTATTTATAACAGATACAACAGTTCTGTTTTGTGTGAAATTTTCACAAATGAAATATAGGGACCCATAAGTGTAATGGCCCTTATGGCTTCATTCCCGTGCCAGTGCCTCCTTTGCACTGTTGCTGGGTGAAACCTCATGTTACATATAATACATTATTTGCATACCTATGCCATTGGTTCTAGGTTGTAACCACTTCCTGTAGTGCTATAACAAAGTGCTTTGCAAGGTGGCGCACTTCCTCTTTGGCCTGCAGCAGTCGACCTGGGCAGTTGTTCCACTGAGCCTGGCAGGCCCGGATTTGCGGCAAGGCCGCATAGGCCCGGGCCTAGGGCGGCAAAGAAATAGGGACGGCATGCCCCCCAGCCGCCGTTCAACTGCACCAGCTGCGCCGGCGTTTTTTCGCCGGTGCGCTGGGAAGGCGGGCGCTAGGACCGCACGGCCGCCTGGTCGGACCGCGCGGCCGCCTGGTCGGACCGCGCGGCCTAGGGGCACCCAAAAGTGAAATCCGGCGCTGGAGCCTGGAGTCAACAAGACCCCAGAAGTGTCGGGGTACAGGGACCCCGTGAACGAGGTGAGCTAGTGTGTAGTGTAGCTCCTGTTAAAGCACTTTATAGAGAGAGTGAGGCTAGTGAGATAGAGCAGCTCAAGCTCCAACTAGGAGAATAGAAGGGAGTAGCTCTCCCCCAGGCTTTGCTTTGCCTGTAGTGAAGGGACCGCAGTAGTGATGAGGGAATTAGGCTATGGTGTAACCCTGTTCCAAGTCTGCTGTGGGGGTCCAAGCCACATGAGTTACTGAAACCCTGGAAGGTGATCTCTCAATGACTTTGGGCTATGCCTAGTGTGGTGGGTCTATATGCAGTGTCTGCTACACTTGTGAATGTACTTGGAGATGTACAGTGGCTACCTCTTGTGTGAGTATCACAATCCCTGTGGCGCTTTGTTTTAAATATAACCTGTTCTACTGTTTTGCAAAGAACACCTGGCGTCCAACTGTATTTTTGTGTATTTTAGTGAGTTGTAATTCAACAACATCAGCACGTGTGTTTCCATTATTGCGAAAGCCCATCTTGGTGAAAGAGGGTTGTGTGTAGCCCATGCTCACACTAGTTGTAAATCAGCCAAATAGGTGCTACAGAAATGTAACAAACAAATAAAGTTTTAAATAACACTGTATTTGTGAGAAATGGTATTCTATTTATTAACAGAGGGTGCGACAGTGTGTATCTTTTGTTAGACTGGGAGGGAAGAAATATGTCTGTACAATCAAAAGTTAAAAGGGTTGCTCACACATTGGAAGGTATTATACAAACCATTAATTTAAATCGTATCTTAATGAATATATAAATAAATTTGGGTAGAGGATGCCCATTATTATGAAGCATAATTATTAATGTATATTAATCCCCAAATACAGGTATGGGACCTGTTATCCAGAATTCTAGGGACCTGGAGTTTTCTGGATAACGGATCTCCGTAATTTGGATAGTCATATCTTAAATCTACTAGAAAATCATGTGAACGTTAAATAAACTCAAGCAGTGGTTTTGCTTAAGAATTAACTATATCTTAATTTGGATCAAGTACAAGGTACTGTTTTATTATTATAGAGAAAAAGGAAATACTTTTTAAAAATCTTATGGGAGATGGCCTTACCAAATTCTGAGCTTTCTGGGTAATGGGTTTCCAGATAACGGATCCCATACCTGTACTTGAAAGTTGCTGTCCATTTTATATCCAGGTAGAGGCGAAAGTCAGTTCTGTGACAGCAAGGAGACAAAAAGGAACACCAAGAGCCCCAATAGTGTAATATGTTTTTACAAGGAGTACTGGTAGAGTAAACAAGTTAAAGGAAAACTATACCCCCAAAATGAACACTTAAGCAACAGATAGTTCATATCATATTAAGTGACATATTAAAGAATCTTACCAAACTGGAATATATATTTAAGTAAATATTGCCCTTTTACATCTCTTGCCTTGAGCCACCATTTCGTGATGGTCTCTGTGCTGTCTCAGAGATCACCTGACCAGAAATACTTCAACTCTAACTGTAACAGGAAGAAGTGTGGAAGCAAAAGACACAACTCTGTCTGTTAATTGGCTCATGTGACCTAACATGTAGGGTTTGTTGGTATGTTTGTGAGTACAGTGAATCCTACGATCTCAAGGGGCGGCCCTTATTTTTTAAAATGGCAATTTTCTATTTATGATTACCCAATGGCACATACTACTAGAAAAGTATATTATTATGAAAATGGTTTATTTACATGAAGCAGGGTTTTACACATGAGCTGTTTTATGCAATATCTTTTTATAGAGACCTACATTGTTTGGGGGGTATAGTTTTCCTTTAATACTCACAAACCAGGGTTACCGATAGGCAACCACTGTATAGGCAGGTGGGGAGATTATCCTGACCCCACTCAGGAATAAGACGTCGCTCTCTGTAGAAGAAGAAAACGGGGATGATACCCCTCCACTCGGGGTGGACTCGATATGGTAGTAAGACAAAACAGAGACGCCAAAAGGATAAAAATAGCTAAAAGCACTTAAAAACCCAATGGGTAATTCAGAGGAGGTAGTAATGAACTTCTATACAAAGACACTGTTGTTTTTGTTCCCGTTCCATATTGCCTGATGAAGCAGGAAATGCCTGCGAAACGCGTTGCAATACTGTTTTGTGAATAAACTATTATTGAAAATTACCACTTTCGTTGGTGTCTGCTTGGAGGAGGTAAGTTCATTACTACTTCCTCTGAATTACCCATTGGGTTTTTAAGTGCTTTCAGCTATTTTTATCCTTTTGGCGCCTCTGTTTTGTCTTACTACCAGTTCTGTGACATCGCAGTTGCAAAGAGGAATGATGTCTTCTAGTTAATTTTTAGGCCCAAGAATATTGTGTATTTGTTGGATATGGATGGGGCTGCTTTCAGTTCTGCATTGGGATTGACCATGTCCCATTTTTAGAGGGACAGACCCTCTTTTGACAGCTCAACCTGCAGCCCTCATTTGTCCTGTTTTTCTCTGCACTGAACAGCCAGAAAAAGAAACAAAGTTTCTAACTTAATTGCTTTTGGCAAAGAGCCCAGAACAGCCACAGCAGAAGATAAGATACTTTTGTAACAAATTCAAAATAAATAAGTAATTGTAACAATATAAGATAACAGGTTCCTTGGGAAAGACACAGCTTAAAGGGCAATTCACCTTCATTAGCAAAACTGTAATAACTGAATAAAAAACACAGAAATATGATCCAACTGTGGTCAAAACATTTGCCGTGCTATGCTGCACTATGGGATTGATCAATGCACATTCTCTGGTCCCCTGATGTCACTGCACTCCTTACATTCCCACTCCCGTCTCTTACAGTAGAATTTTGTAGGGTGCCACGCATGGGCATTAGGTCCCCCATCCTGGTGCATGCACAACACCACTTGCATTAATAACAGTGTCTTAAATATGCCGCCTGCCTGCATGCTGTTATTGTGAATTCCAAGACTGAAGGAAGCAAACTTTAAATAATATATATATATATATATATATATATATATATATATATATATATATATATATATATATATATATATACATATACATATACATATACATATATATATATATATATATATATACATATATTGCAAGTTTATTTTGCTCAACTAACATTACTGAAATGGATTTTGAATTATTTCTTAGGGTGACAGAAATATATAATGTGCAAAATAATCTTGGGTCAGTACCCTATCAGTCTTTGAAATAGTAAAACATGTAAGTAGGATCTGGTATGAAATTAGCTATTTGATGAAACTCAAACACCAACATTTCTCAGACAATATTTGTTATGCACAGTGCCACAAAAGATTACTTTGTTTAAATTTACTTTGGCAGGCTACATTTAGCAGAATGTAATGACTGTACCATGCAAACACAAAATTTACATGAAAAATACTGTTTACTAGGATTACAAACTACCAGCTATTCTGATGTTGCCTGTAGTTACCCCAATCACCCTTACCCTGCAGAGTGCCAAAGTACTAACATCCTAAACAGAGCATTGTTGAATTGCTCGTAGAGCACTGGACAATAGTTTTTACTACTACTTGTGTGTTTTGTTCTCAGTACTTTCATCTATGCATGGATGAATGATATAATAATTTCATTATATAGCACAACTGTGCTATGAATATGGAAATAGGTCAAATATATGTGCCAATATATGTTCAGGGGATTTTGCCAACATTTTGAAAATAGTGTAGATTGTAGGGGAAAAGTCTTGCAGGCCTTGCTTGGCCCCCCTTAATGGAGTGAACAGTTTCTAGGTGCCCATGAGGCCCTTCTAGAAACTGTTCAAGGTTATGTGTAACATCTGTGAGAAGGTTCGTATTACTGTTATGTTTTTGTTCTCAGTAACAAGGTGCAATATCTTTGAAGCTTGCACATAGTGGTACTCCCTTTATTTTCACATAACTAGCTAATCACACTGACTTGTACTCCTCCTCACTCCCTATACTCCCTTCCGTACTCCTTTCACATACCATTCCCATGAAGTTCCCCACCAGAGGGTATATAATGTGTGGTCAATCTTTTGTTTCTCAGTTCTGACCTACTTGTGTATCAGAACCCACGGAGCTCGTGTATGTTTATTATATAAATAATAAACTTGGATTATTCCTTTTACCTCGGTGATCTCCGGTCTTTGGATTATTCCCTTTCAAAATGGTGGAGAATGCGGGCAGGCTCGAGACGCTGACTTCACCCATCCACAGTGAGGACCCGGAGAACTAACGGGACAGGAGTGGCCACACAGGGTAAGCATACCTTGTTCTGTCTCCTTTCTTCTCCGGTTCCAAACGGACAGGGTGTTGCTGTGCAAGCAGCCTGACCCAAGGTGATCACTCGAGGTATCTATGTTTGTCTTGACCATGTGTCCTGTATGAATGTGCATGTGATTGGGGACAAATTGCAAAGTGAAAAGAAAAAAAAAAGAGTTCTAACTTTTCTATACTCTTGCTGCTTATAAGAATTGTACTAACTTACCTGGTTAGACCCCAGTATACCCCAAGATAGTATGCGTACTTGAGGGAAGAGGGCATTTTTTTAGTTGAGATGAAATAGGCTCACTAAGGCATTTGGCCAGAATGAGTGTAAGACTCCGTTAGGAGCATCTCTCCCTAGTGGGGAGGATTGTGAACAGAGGCTGATCACCTCTGCGCGTTCACCAAGGAGAGTGAGCGCAAGACAGTCGCTAGGCCGAGTGACTGTAGAGCATTCACCAGGTAGTGTGATTGCTGTTAAATATGGCAAAGATGTAGTGGCTTACTTGCCTAAGTGGAGTACACTTACAGAGAGTAAGTCATTTGCCATTCCTCCCAATGATACATGGGATCACCAGACAAGAGTACAAGCATTTAAATACATACGCAGCACAGCAGTGATATATCAGAAGCTTTAGCCCCACAGACTTGAGTGGTTGTAACTCATAAGGCATACATAGAGCCGTCAGCCTCCCCACTCTATGATGGGTTGTTTTCCCGTAATAGCTAAGAGCAAGAAAGCGGCAGCAAAAGAGGTAAATGGTCAAGTATGTGCCCTAGAAAGTCAGGAAAGTGCCTAAGAATCAAAGGAAGCTAGAAAGCAAAGAGAGGAACAAGAAAAGTTGATAGCAGAAGGGTTAAGTTAGATAATAGAGAACAGTGAAAAAAAAATTGACACCAAAAAGACAAACAGCTCAGAGATAAGTTCTCTGAAAGTTATAGCTCAGATACAGACGAGCAGGCTGTCCCCAGCCCCACAGCTAAGCTCTACCCCGCCCGTACAATACAAAGTAGAGAAAAAGGGGGGCGACGGGGGACGCTGCAGAAGTGCGTCTAACTAAAAACACACAGATCTTAGAAGGATTTTTCAAGATGTTCCACAGCCCCATACTAATCCACACAAATTTGCACAGGAACTCTTGTGTGTCAATGGTGCTCATAAGCCTAATTAGACCAATATATTATTTGTACTCAAAGTGTGTGGTCCAGGGGATTACCAAATGTTAGACAAAATGTATTGAGATACTAACCCTGTTGACCCAGCCCAAGTCGGAGTCTGTTAACATGCTCTGAAAAGTACAGTAAGCACCATTTTTTTTTCTTTCAGAAGCTTCTTGGGAAATAGTTTTCAAATTTAACCAAGATGCCCAAGAGTCTGCTGTCCAGTATGCTATTACCTTTGTGGTAGGACTACTAAATGATCCTCAAAGTAACCTCAGCATACATAGTCTTGCCTGGAAGCATAAGAAGTTAGAAAAGATAATTGCCGTTGCCACAAGTTGAGAACTCCTGTCTTAAGCCCCAGCAGGTGTTACTCGTTCAGCAACAGTCTAACAACTTCCAGGATAATTCCCAAAACTCCATAAACAATAACTAACAGACAGCAGAACAGGTCAGATAACCGTGATAAAAAGACAGTTGTTTGTGTTAATTGTAATAATCAAGGGCATTATGCATAAAAGTGCATATCCCCAAAGAAAGCCCTTTCCCTGCAGGAGATGCAGCCCCTTCACATTCCAATGCATCCTTCACATTCCAATGCATCCCTCATAAATCCTGCTTGAAGGTGCGACGCAGCCCCGGTACCAGTATTTCCAAACACTTGTAATCACCATCCAGACCTCCTAATTGAAGTGTTTATTAATTAAAAGACCCTAACTTTGTTTACTGAATACTGGTGCTGCCCGCTCAGTTTTAAAGACTCACTCAAACCTGCCATTATCTGGTAATGTAGTCACGGCAGTGTGAGTTGGAGGAAATCCTATCCCTATGGCAGAAACAAGCCCATCGGAAGTGTCCATTGGTCCTGTATCCACAAAAGCTGCCTTTCTTTTAAGCGCCTCCATCCCTAACAGTTTCATAGGTAGGGACATCCTTTCTAAACCAGTGTGCACCATATACTGTAATCCGGATGCAGTATTTGTGCCTGTCCTGCCTCCATAAGTGTCTGAGATGACCAATGCACTAGATACTGATAATCTTCTGTCACTAAAGGAAATTTCTGAGGAGGAAGATTCTGTACCTCCTAAATTACAATGTGTTTCAAGTGATTTGTGGGCTTTCTCACCAACAGATGTTGGGTTCATGTCATCCATCCCACCAGTGTCCATACAAGTAGACCCAAGGGCCCCCCCCGCCCAAAATCTCACTCTACCCACTGTCCAGGGCAAAGGTATAGGGGATTTGCCCAGTAATTCAAGGGTTACTTGATAAGGGAGTGTTAAACCATAGGATTAGCCCTGTCAATATGCCCATCTTGCCAATTAAAAAGCCCGGCAAGCATGAGTGGCGTTTTGTTCAGGATCTCAGAGCAGTTAACAAAGTTGTTATTGCAGCCCATCCGGTAGTGCCACATCCGACTACCGAAACAGGTTGCAGTCATTAAGTACTAAGCCCACACTGGGTCCTCTGACCCTGTAGCACAAGATAATGCCTATGCTGATGTAGCTGCAAAGCAAGCAGCATTGTGTTATAAAATGTTTAAAGCATGTGTTGTAAAAGAACCACCTCTACCTGTTCCCTCTAGTGCTGTTTTTATCAGCCCTTCAGGACCAAATGGAACCTGAGGAGAAGGAACATTGGCTTAAAGCCAGATGTACACATACTCCGAATGTTGATGTTTTTTTTTTTTGTTTTTTTTTTTGGCATTTAGGTGATTGCCCTGTTGCACCCCGTGCTCAGTTACCATATTTGGTTGCTGCCTCACATGATCTCACCCACACTTTTTAAGGGGGGATATGTGATGTAGTATTAAAACACCTTTCAAACACTGACCTAAACCAATGTAACAATTTCAGATATTGCAGATAGATTTCCTACAGTTACCTAAATGTTGTACCTATGAATATGTAATTGTTTGTGTTGACCAATTCCCTGGGTCCATTGTAAAAGCTTCAGATGAAGCTATAGCTAAAGAGTTACTTGCAGAGATTGTCTGCAGTTATGGACTGCCTGAGGTATTATCCTCTGATCAAGGTACACGTTTCACGGGACAGGTAATGTAATTAATCTGCACAAAGACATTGAGATTCATCAAATGTTACACACCATATCATCCCCAAGCTAGTGGGAAAGTCTAACGGGTGTTATTAAAAGCAGGCTAAGTAAAGTATGTGCAGAGACTAAACTTGTGTGGCCAGATGCCCTTGATATAGTGCTTATGTCTGTCATGCACACTCCCCAAAGGCTAAGTAAACTCTCCCCATATGAAATATTGTTTGGGAGACAAGCACGCATGGCTCAGTACTTTCCTTCTACTCATCTTCTTTGCATGAACTATGGAAGAATGACAGAATATGTTTCTCAGTTACATAAGGAACTGACCAAATTGTGTTCTCGAGTTTATTCTTCATTACCAGATCCAGCGGATGTTCTGGAACCACATGCTCTCATTCCAGGAGATTGGATCCTCATAAGGAGACACAGTGCCAAAGATCTTCAACCTCGCTGAAAATGACCATTCCAGGTACTCCTAGTCACAGAAACAGCTGTAAAGGTTGAAGGGAAACCGAAATCTCAACTTCCACCTGCGGTGTAAGTGGGGGGGAATTGTAGGACATAATAACGCCTCTTTCCCTCCACCACCTAAGTCCCAGGGACCCTAACGTGCAGTGCAAAAGACGTAGGTCCCCATCGGGTGAAGATCCTCAGCAGCACCATTATGTCTCTGTGTGCGCCAGATGCTTTGGCCCAAAGCCAGATAAAAGACTTATCATCTGTGTCTCCGTACTGCACATCATTATCTTCGTTGCTGTGCTGACGATAGCACTCATAAAGCCTGCAGGCCACGACAACTCACAAGTAAACAAACAGCAGCCTCACCAACTTCGGAGGCTAATATGTCGTCAACCGATCAGGTTAAGGTTGTCAAAAGAGCCTTATATGCATAACTGTTTGAGCCTAATGATAATGCTTTTGTTAAAATGTATGTTATAACAGCATCCACACTACTACTGATTGATGGATATGTACACATTATCCTTTGTCAGCTCGCAGTATGACATACGTAGCAGAATCTCTATCCTGTGAGGATATAGTTAACAGGCCTTGAGGTAATTTGACACTTCTCCAGTTTCATAAAACGGTGTCGCCCAAGGATATTGGTAAGTTGGTACACTTATGTTCTGATGGCCTTTGTATCAACAGTTCCGCTAATCATCTATACCTCCTTACACTTTACCTTCACCTTATTACTTTGTTTGTGGTGAATGTGCCTATCCGTGGCTACCAAAAGGCTCCCATGGTGTATGTATGATTGCTAAATTGCTTCATCCCACCGGGTATATGGAAGCTAAAGATATTAAGATAGCTCAGATTCCAGCACACTTCCTAATGAAGCGTGCATCTTTAAAGGTAAGGCAAGAGCTCTCTTTAACTTCCCCTGAGGTAAATAGATGTTGCATTAAGAAAGCCTTTAGCCTTATGTCTAGTATGTTGTTGCTTGATAACATTACTAATGACTATGACAACAGTTTGAAGATAGTAAGTCATGAACTCCAACAATTGAAGAAGGAAGTTCTGCCGCATTGTTTAGTGTTAGATTATCTTCCAGCTAGTCAAGGAGGGTTAGGTACAGTTGTAATTACATTGATGACAAGCACCTGGTAAAGGTTTAGCAGAGGAAGGACACCTTTTTAACCAATCACAAGGAACAATCCATCTTCCCCTGGTTGGACCCATCCACATGGTTCCAAGATATCAGTGCTAAGATTTTCCATACCATTCTGTATGTCCTCGTTTGTGTTGGTGTCATCCTTCTAGTCATCTATTGTCTACCTAACATCATTTGTTGCTGTTGTTCTTGCTGTACCTCCTTATTGTCTTACTCTTTTATAAAGGCAAGTTCTTCTAAACCTGTTCTGTTCTATCCTAAGAACACTAAAAGGCTAAAATTGACTTCAATGAACCACCACAGTGTATGAACATTATATACCAGATGTATCCTCATATAGGTTGTATGCATAGCATTTATAAGGTATGCTATGTTTAATTGTTTGTTTTCTATTATTGTTGTCAGAAATACTGACAAAAGGGAGGTGTTGTAGGGGAAAAGTCTTGCAGGCCTTGCTTGGCCCCCCTTAATGGAGTGAACAGTTTCTAGGTGCCCATGAGGCCCTTCTAGAAACTGTTCAAGGTTATGTGTAACATCTGTGAGAAGGTTCGTATTACTGTTATGTTTTTGTTCTCAGTAACAAGGTGCAATATCTTTGAAGCTCGCACATAGTGGTACTCCCTTTATTTTCACATAACTAGCTAATCACACTGACTTGTACTCCTCCTCACTCCCTATACTCCCTTCCGTACTCCTTTCACATACCATTCCCATGAAGTTCCCCACCAGAGGGTATATAATGTGTGGTCAATCTTTTGTTTCTCAGTTCTGACCTACTTGTGTATCAGAACTAGCGATGTCGCGGACTGTTCGCCGGCGAACTTGTTCGCGCGAACATCGACTGTTCGCGCTCGCCGAATGTTCGCGAACGTCGCGCGACGTTCGCCATTTTGGGTTCGCCTTACCTGGCGCTTTTTTTTGCCCTCTCACCCCAGACCAGCAGATACATGGCAGCCAATCAGGAAGCTCTCCCTCCTGGACCACCCCCACACCCCCTGGACCACTCCCCTTCCATATATAAACTGAAGCCCTGCAGCGTTTTTTCATTCTGCCTGTGTGTGCTTGGAAGAGCTAGTGTAGGGAGAGAGCTGTTAGTGATTTCACTGATTTGAGGGACAGTTGATAGTAAGTTTGCTGGCTAGTAATCTACTTGATACTGCTCTGTATTGGAGGGACAGAAGTCTGCAGGGATTTGAGGGACATTTTAGGTTAGGTAGCTTTGCTGGCTAGTAATCTACCTTCTACTGCAGTGCTCTGTATGTAGCTGCCTGCTGTGGGCACTGATCTCTTCTGATCTCATCTGCTGACTGCTGTAATAACCCAATAGTCCTTGTAAGGACTGCTTTTATTTTCTTTTTTGTTTTTTTACTTTGCTAGTTGCTACTATAAGAGCCCAGTGCTATTAGTCTAGCAGTGTTGGGGAGTGGGACTGGTGTGCTACTGTGCTGCTCCTAGTAGTTCAGCAGCACCAACCCGATAATTTTTTTTTTATTTTACTTATCTTACTGTTCTTTAACGTGTACAGTGCTGTTTGCTGTTCTTCATAGTAGTGCACCAATAGTAGTGCACTTGTAGGCATTATTTGCCCAGTGTGTTCTTCATTTTCAAACAACTGCCATCTAGCTGTGTAAGCTTGTTCACATTCTGTCTAAATATCAATAATACACAACAGAGATGGACATAATGAGTGATGAGGAGGTCCCCGCTGCTGCTTCCTTCTGTGAGCTGTCAGAAGAAATTGATGCATCTGAGGAGAATGATGATGAGGAGATTGATGTTTTGTGGGTGCCCAGTAGAAGAGAGCAAGAGGAGGATAGTTCAGATGGAGAGACAGAGAGTCAGAGAGGCAGGAGGAGAATACGACTTGGAAGAAGCAGGGAGGACAGCTCGCAGGGAACAGTAGGGCAACAACATGTATCGGCACCTGTGGTCAGCCGGCCAACGCACCCGCCATTGCCGCCAACGCCGCCAACTTCTACTGTTACCGCCAGATTGCCAGCTTCAAAAAGGTCAGCAGTGTGGGATTTTTTTAATGTGTGTGCCTCTGACAAAAGCGTTGTAATTTGCAATGAGTGCAGTCAGAAACTGAGTCTTGGGAAGCCCAACAGCCACATAGGTACAACTTCTATGCGAAGGCACATGAACGGCAAGCACAAAGCACTTTGGGAGCAACACCTCAAAGGCAACAGGCAAACTAAAAGCCACCCTCCTTCTGGTCCAGCATCTTACTGCTCTACCTCTGCTGTCCTTGACCCGTCTGAACCACCCTCCACTCCGCCTTCCACCTTGACCACCAGTTCCCATTCCCAGTCATCTGCCCCCAGCCAAGTTTCTGTGAGGGCCATGTTTGAGCGTAAGAAGCCAATGTCTGCGAGTCACCCCCTTGCCCGGCGTCTGACAGCTGGCTTGTCTGCACTCTTAGCCCGCCAGCTTTTACCATACCAGCTGGTGGACTCTGAGGCCTTCCGCAAATTTGTAGCAATTGGGACACCGCAGTGGAAGGTACCCAGCCGCAATTTTTTTTCAAAAAAGGGAATACCACACCTGTACCACCATGTGCAGAGCCAAGTCACCGCATCTCTGTCACTTAGTGTTGGGCCAAAGGTCCATATGACTACTGACGCATGGTCCTCCAAGCATGGTCAGGGCAGGTATGTCACCTACACTGCCCACTGGGTGAACTTGGTAATGGCTGGGAAGCAGGGAATGTGTGGCTCAACAACGACAGTGGAGTTGGTGTCACCGCCACGGATTGCACGCGGTTCTGCCACCACCTCTACTCCTCCTTCGCTCTCTACCTCGTCTTCTTCCTCTTCTTCCTCCTCTGCTGCTGGGTCCTCCTCCTCCACACCTGTGCACCCCCAGCTCCCCCTAGGCTATGCGACGTGCCAGGTACGCCGTTGTCATGCTGTCTTGGGGATGACGTGCCTGGAAAGCAGAAACCATACCGGATCTGTACTCCTGTCATCTCTGCAGTCACAGGCCGATCAGTGGCTGACCCCACACCAACTGAAGATCGGAAAAGTGGTGTGTGACAATGGAAACAATCTGTTGGCAGCACTGAGACTGGGCAATTTAACACATGTGCCCTGCATGGCACATGTTCTGAATTTAATAGTCCAACGTTTTGTCTCAAAGTACCCAGGATTCCAGGACGTTCTCAGGCAGTCCAGGAAGGTGTCGGCCCATTTCAGACGTTCCTATACAGCCATGGCACGCCTTGCTGACATTCAGCAGCGGTACAACATGCCAGTCAGGCGTTTGATTTGCGACAGCCAGACTCGCTGGAATTCAACGCTCCTCATGTTGGAACGTCTGCTGCAACAACAAAGAGCCGTCAACGAATACCTGTTTGAACTGGGTGGTAGGACTGGATCTGCAGAGCTGGGGATTTTTTTCCCCCGTTACTGGGTGCTTATGCGCGATGCCTGCAGGCTCATGCGCCCTTTTGAAGAGGTTACAAACATGGTCAGTCGCACCGAAGGCACCATCAGCGACCTAATACCCTTTGCTTTCTTCCTGGAGCGTGCCGTGCGACGAGTGACAGATGAGGCTGTAGACCAGCGTGACGAGGAGCAGGAAGCGCACGATTTCTGGTCGGAATCACCAGAACGAACCCAGGCACCTGCTGCAACGCAGGGAGAGGTGTCAGAAGTGGAGTCAGAGGAGGAAGGTGGCTTTGTGGAGGAGGAGGACCAACAGGAGCAGGCTTCACAGGGGGCTAGTGGTGACCTTTTGGGGACCCCTGGTCTTGTACGTGGCTGGGGGGAGGAGACCGTGGATGATGCAGTCCTTGATAACGAGGAAGCGGAGATGGATACCTCTGCATCCAACCTTGCGAGAATGGGGTCTTTCATGCTGTCATGCCTGTTGAAGGACCCCCGTATCAAGAGGCTTAAGGAGAAGGACCTGTAATGGGTCGCGACTCTACTAGACCCTCGGTACAAGCATAAAGTGGCAGAAATGTTACCAACATACCACAAGTCTGAAAGGATGCTGCATTTACAAACCAGCCTGCAAAACATGTTGTACAATGCTTTTAAGGGTGATGTCACTTCAGGAACTCATCAACATTCCAGGGGCAGAGGTGCCAGTAATCCTGCCACGAGCGCACCTGCAAGGACAAAGCACTTTGGCCACTCTGTAACGTCAGACATGCAAATGTTTTTTTGTCCAAGGCAGCGCCAGAACCCTTCTGGATCCACCCTCAAAGAACTACCTGGCATTAACTGCAGATATCGACACTCTGAGGAGCGATGAACCCCTGGACTACTGGGTGCGCAGGCTTGATCTGTGGCCAGAGCTGTCACAATTTGCCATGAACCTCTTGTCTTGCCCCGCCTCAAGTGTCCTCTCAGAAAGGACCTTCAGTGCAGCAGGAGGGATTGTAACTGAGAAGAGAACTCGCCTAGGTCACAAAAGTGTGGATTACCTGACCTTTATTAAAATGAATGAGGGGTGGATCTCGGAGGGTTACTGCACGCCAGAAGACTTGTTCTGAGTTTCTGACTCCCCATGCAGCTGTCCTTCTCTGCACGCCTCATGACTCCACACACAGCTGTCCTTTAGCGTCCTCCTCCCTCCACCACCGTTACAAACTAGGGTGCAAACCCTACTGGTTTAATTTGAATCCAGGTAAATCCTGAGTTTTTCTGGCCTATGTGCTTCAGTGGCTGTGACAAAAAAAATGAATATTTACAGCATTTATATGGCATATTGTTTCTGGCCTCTGTGCTTCAGTGGCTGCGACAAAAATAAATGAATATTTTCATCATTTGTATGGCATATTTTTTCTGGCCTCTGTGCTGCAGTGGCTGTGACAAAAAAAAAATGAATATTTTCAGCATTTATATGGCATATTGTTTCTGGCCTCTGTGCTTCAGTGGCTGCGACAAAAATAAATGAATATTTTCAGCATTTATATGGCATATTGTTTCTGGCCTCTGTGCTTCAGTGGCTGCGACAAAAATAAATGAATATTTTCAGCATTTATATGGCATATTTTTCCTGGCCTCTGTGCTGCAGTGGCTGCGACAAAAATAAATGAATATTTTCAGCATTTATATGGCATATTTTTTCTGGCCTCTGTGCTGCAGTGGCTGCAACAAAAAAAATTAATATTGTTTGCATTTATATGGCATATTTTTCCTGGCCTCTGTGCTGCAGTGGCTGCGACAAAAAAAAAATTAATATTGTTTGCATTTATATGGCATATTTTTTCTGGCCTCTGTGCTGCAGTGGCTGCGACAAAAAAAAATGAATATTTTCAGCATTTATATGGCATATTGTTTCTGGCCTTCTGGTTCAGTGGCTGCGACAAAAAAAACATAATTTTTCAGGAAAGTACACATGCCTAATTTTTCAGGGTTCTGCAACAGTGGCAAAATCGCATCTTTTATGGTCACCGCAGGTGATCAATAAAGTAGACCAAAACTGGGCCCACACTGCAGAATCAGTGTTTTTTGGTTCACTTCACTGTACATTGAATTACCTCTGCCTGACCGTGCACGTGCGCACAAGCACGGTGACTGCTAAACACACCACTACAGAAATATTGCCACCAACAGGACGAACATCCTGGAGGTGACAAGCTCAACTAGTAATTAACAACTATCATTTGCTCACTTGACGGTATCATTCATTAAAGCTCTTTGCGTTTTTTTGCGTTGCAGTAAGCGCCGCGTTTCGTCTTTGCGTGTGAACAGGCTGTAACCTTTACATGTAGACGCCGGACGTTTTAAAGCATTTTATTACACAGGTTTAGAAATGTAGTGTGATTTCTGCCCTTTACAGCACAAAACGCAGCGCTGTGTCAACAATGTATTTTTCCGATACATTTTTGCCCTTGATCCCCCTCTGGCATGCCACTGTCCAGGTCGTTGCACCCTTTAAACAACTTTAAAATCATTTTTCTGGCCAGAAATGTCTTTTCTAGCTTTTAAAATTCGCCTTCCCATTGAAGTCTATGGGGTTCGCGACGTTCACGAACCGTTCGCATTTTTGACGCAAGTTCGCGAATATGTTCGCGAACTTTTCTTCCGACGTTCGCTACATCCCTAATCAGAACCCACGGAGCTCGTGTATGTTT
Source organism: Xenopus laevis (assembly GCF_017654675.1). NCBI lineage: Eukaryota > Metazoa > Chordata > Amphibia > Anura > Pipidae > Xenopus > Xenopus laevis. Next base: position 56,347,775 of record NC_054382.1, on the reverse strand, counting down.
ATTATATAAATAATAAACTTGGATTATTCCTTTTACCTCGGTGATCTCCGGTCTTTGGATTATTCCCTATCAAGATGTAGTGCATTAAAGGGGTGGATCACCTTTAGAATTGCCAATTCTGAGCAACTTTTCAATTGGTCTGCATTACTTATTTTGTATAGTTTTTGAACTATTTGCCTTCTTCTTCTGACTTTTTCCAGCTTTCAAATGGGGGTCACTGACCCCGTCTAAAAGCAAATGCTCTGTAAGGCTACAAATGTATTGTTATTGCTAATTTGTATTACTCATCTTTATATTCAGGCCTCTCCTATTAATATTCCATATTCACATTCAAATCAATGCATGGTTGCTAAGGTAATTTGGACCCTAGCAATCAGTTTGCTTACAACTGCTGAATAAAAAGTGAAATAACTCAAAAAACACAAATAATAAAAAATTAAAACTAATTGCACATTGTCTCAGAATATTGTTTTCTACATCATACTAAAAGTTAACTCAAAGGTGAACAACCCCTTTAAACACTCTATTTACCACAACCAGATTGCGCTTTGCACTCACTATTGGACCTGTAATCTAGAATACCCAGGAACTGGGGGTTTCCGGATAATTGACCTTTCTGTAATTTTAAGAATGCTAGTCTGTATGAGCACAAATATCATGCACCATATACATTTTGCAGTGGTTGTGCAGTTTAAATAACCGAAAATGCAAATTTTGCATGTGGAGAAAGTAAGCACTCCTCTACAGCCACCACAGGCTTAAATACCTAAAATTAAAATTGACACTTAAAAGGTTGTGTTATAAAAGACAATAATGCACCCATGGCAAGCATATTGGTTGCTATGGGTTACTGTCGCATACTAAATATGGGGATGTGTCTGCTTTGCTCTTTGTTTTTGAAGCGTGTGGTATCACCATGCTTACAATGAAAGAGCTCTCTGAGGCCTTTGACAGAAGGTTATAGATGCTTACGGGTCTGATAAAGTAGCAAAATGTTATATTCCTTGCTATGGGGTAGAATAAAACCACAACACAGGTGTAGTGAAAGAAGGTTGCAACAAAGCTATATATCCCATATCAAATAATTATCTGTGCCACAACACAGATACTGTCATTGAAAATGTTTACTTATTGAATACAGAGTTGACCTTCAGTAAGTTTTTAGGAGTTGAGGGGGTTTGATCAACGTGGAGAGGTAAAATAATTATTTAGGTATTCATAGTATGTTACTTCAGGTTTTCAATATCATATACTTCATGTATCAGCATTTACCTACAATGATATTAGTAGCCGTTATTTTTATGTGTATGTCTAGTTTTTAAATCTTTCGAACTTATTATAGGTGAAGGTAAAATTGTAGTTTAAACTTGAAAACACACCTGTAACCGAATGGATATGTTGTATGGTATGTTACTGCCTTATAACAAAGACTAAGGCAGGTGCTCAGCAAACTACTAATTGCTTATAAGTACTTGTTGCTCTTTTTAATTAGAGTGCAAGCGGCCAGCTGTCCAAACAAGATAAAAATGAAATATACAAAATGTTCAAGTGTTCAAGTGCCAGCACTCAAATAATAATCGCTAGTAAACTAATGCAAAGTCAATCAAATTTGTGCAACACGAAATTCTGCCATTCAAGCATTTTCGTTTCAACTCCAGAATCGCTCACACACACACACACACACAGTATAGCTACCGTTCAGTGACCCCATTGAAGTCTATGGGGTTCGCGACGTTCGCGAACCGTTCGCATTTTTGACGCAAGTTCGCGAATATGTTCGCGAACTTTTTTTCCGACGTTCGCTACAGAACCCACAGAGCTCGTGTATGTTTATTATATAAATAATAAACTTGGATTATTCCTTTTACCTCGGTGATCTCCGGTCTTTGGATTATTCCCTATCAAGATGTAGTGCATTAAAGGGGTGGATCACCTTTAGAATTGCCAATTCTGAGCAACTTTTCAATTGGTCTGCATTACTTATTTTGTATAGTTTTTGAACTATTTGCCTTCTTCTTCTGACTTTTTCCAGCTTTCAAATGGGGGTCACTGACCCCGTCTAAAAGCAAATGCTCTGTAAGGCTACAAATGTATTGTTATTGCTAATTTGTATTACTCATCTTTATATTCAGGCCTCTCCTATTAATATTCCATATTCACATTCAAATCAATGCATGGTTGCTAAGGTAATTTGGACCCTAGCAATCAGTTTGCTTACAACTGCTGAATAAAAAGTGAAATAACTCAAAAAACACAAATAATAAAAAATTAAAACTAATTGCACATTGTCTCAGAATATTGTTTTCTACATCATACTAAAAGTTAACTCAAAGGTGAACAACCCCTTTAAACACTCTATTTACCACAACCAGATTGCGCTTTGCACTCACTATTGGACCTGTAATCTAGAATACCCAGGAACTGGGGGTTTCCGGATAATTGACCTTTCTGTAATTTTAAGAATGCTAGTCTGTATGAGCACAAATATCATGCACCATATACATTTTGCAGTGGTTGTGCAGTTTAAATAACCGAAAATGCAAATTTTGCATGTGGAGAAAGTAAGCACTCCTCTACAGCCACCACAGGCTTAAATACCTAAAATTAAAATTGACACTTAAAAGGTTGTGTTATAAAAGACAATAATGCACCCATGGCAAGCATATTGGTTGCTATGGGTTACTGTCGCATACTAAATATGGGGATGTGTCTGCTTTGCTCTTTGTTTTTGAAGCGTGTGGTATCACCATGCTTACAATGAAAGAGCTCTCTGAGGCCTTTGACAGAAGGTTATAGATGCTTACGGGTCTGATAAAGTAGCAAAATGTTATATTCCTTGCTATGGGGTAGAATAAAACCACAACACAGGTGTAGTGAAAGAAGGTTGCAACAAAGCTATATATCCCATATCAAATAATTATCTGTGCCACAACACAGATACTGTCATTGAAAATGTTTACTTATTGAATACAGAGTTGACCTTCAGTAAGTTTTTAGGAGTTGAGGGGGTTTGATCAACGTGGAGAGGTAAAATAATTATTTAGGTATTCATAGTATGTTACTTCAGGTTTTCAATATCATATACTTCATGTATCAGCATTTACCTACAATGATATTAGTAGCCGTTATTTTTATGTGTATGTCTAGTTTTTAAATCTTTCGAACTTATTATAGGTGAAGGTAAAATTGTAGTTTAAACTTGAAAACACACCTGTAACCGAATGGATATGTTGTATGGTATGTTACTGCCTTATAACAAAGACTAAGGCAGGTGCTCAGCAAACTACTACTTGCTTATAAGTACTTGTTGCTCTTTTTAATTAGAGTGCAAGCGGCCAGCTGTCCAAACAAGATAAAAATGAAATATACAAAATGTTCAAGTGTTCAAGTGCCAGCACTCAAATAATAATCGCTAGTAAACTAATGCAAAGTCAATCAAATTTGTGCAACACGAAATTCTGCCATTCAAGCATTTTCGTTTCAACTCCAGAATCGCTCACACACACACACACACACAGTATAGCTACCGTTCAGTGACCCCATTGAAGTCTATGGGGTTCGCGACGTTCGCGAACCGTTCGCATTTTTGACGCAAGTTCGCGAATATGTTCGCGAACTTTTTTTCCGACGTTCGCTACAGAACCCACAGAGCTCGTGTATGTTTATTATATAAATAATAAACTTGGATTATTCCTTTTACCTCGGTGATCTCCGGTCTTTGGATTATTCCCTATCAAGATGTAGTGCATTAAAGGGGTGGATCACCTTTAGAATTGCCAATTCTGAGCAACTTTTCAATTGGTCTGCATTACTTATTTTGTATAGTTTTTGAACTATTTGCCTTCTTCTTCTGACTTTTTCCAGCTTTCAAATGGGGGTCACTGACCCCGTCTAAAAGCAAATGCTCTGTAAGGCTACAAATGTATTGTTATTGCTAATTTGTATTACTCATCTTTATATTCAGGCCTCTCCTATTAATATTCCATATTCACATTCAAATCAATGCATGGTTGCTAAGGTAATTTGGACCCTAGCAATCAGTTTGCTTACAACTGCTGAATAAAAAGTGAAATAACTCAAAAAACACAAATAATAAAAAATTAAAACTAATTGCACATTGTCTCAGAATATTGTTTTCTACATCATACTAAAAGTTAACTCAAAGGTGAACAACCCCTTTAAACACTCTATTTACCACAACCAGATTGCGCTTTGCACTCACTATTGGACCTGTAATCTAGAATACCCAGGAACTGGGGGTTTCCGGATAATTGACCTTTCTGTAATTTTAAGAATGCTAGTCTGTATGAGCACAAATATCATGCACCATATACATTTTGCAGTGGTTGTGCAGTTTAAATAACCGAAAATGCAAATTTTGCATGTGGAGAAAGTAAGCACTCCTCTACAGCCACCACAGGCTTAAATACCTAAAATTAAAATTGACACTTAAAAGGTTGTGTTATAAAAGACAATAATGCACCCATGGCAAGCATATTGGTTGCTATGGGTTACTGTCGCATACTAAATATGGGGATGTGTCTGCTTTGCTCTTTGTTTTTGAAGCGTGTGGTATCACCATGCTTACAATGAAAGAGCTCTCTGAGGCCTTTGACAGAAGGTTATAGATGCTTACGGCTTCTGATAAAGTAGCAAAATGTTATATTCCTTGCTATGGGGTAGAATAAAACCACAACACAGGTGTAGTGAAAGAAGGTTGCAACAAAGCTATATATCCCATATCAAATAATTATCTGTGCCACAACACAGATACTGTCATTGAAAATGTTTACTTATTGAATACAGAGTTGACCTTCAGTAAGTTTTTAGGAGTTGAGGGGGTTTGATCAACGTGGAGAGGTAAAATAATTATTTAGGTATTCATAGTATGTTACTTCAGGTTTTCAATATCATATACTTCATGTATCAGCATTTACCTACAATGATATTAGTAGCCGTTATTTTTATGTGTATGTCTAGTTTTTAAATCTTTCGAACTTATTATAGGTGAAGGTAAAATTGTAGTTTAAACTTGAAAACACACCTGTAACCGAATGGATATGTTGTATGGTATGTTACTGCCTTATAACAAAGACTAAGGCAGGTGCTCAGCAAACTACTACTTGCTTATAAGTACTTGTTGCTCTTTTTAATTAGAGTGCAAGCGGCCAGCTGTCCAAACAAGATAAAAATGAAATATACAAAATGTTCAAGTGTTCAAGTGCCAGCACTCAAATAATAATCGCTAGTAAACTAATGCAAAGTCAATCAAATTTGTGCAACACGAAATTCTGCCATTCAAGCATTTTCGTTTCAACTCCAGAATCGCTCACACACACACACACACACAGTATAGCTACCGTTCAGTGACCCCATTGAAGTCTATGGGGTTCGCGACGTTCGCGAACCGTTCGCATTTTTGACGCAAGTTCGCGAATATGTTCGCGAACTTTTTTTCCGACGTTCGCTACAGAACCCACAGAGCTCGTGTATGTTTATTATATAAATAATAAACTTGGATTATTCCTTTTACCTCGGTGATCTCCGGTCTTTGGATTATTCCCTATCAAGATGTAGTGCATTAAAGGGGTGGATCACCTTTAGAATTGCCAATTCTGAGCAACTTTTCAATTGGTCTGCATTACTTATTTTGTATAGTTTTTGAACTATTTGCCTTCTTCTTCTGACTTTTTCCAGCTTTCAAATGGGGGTCACTGACCCCGTCTAAAAGCAAATGCTCTGTAAGGCTACAAATGTATTGTTATTGCTAATTTGTATTACTCATCTTTATATTCAGGCCTCTCCTATTAATATTCCATATTCACATTCAAATCAATGCATGGTTGCTAAGGTAATTTGGACCCTAGCAATCAGTTTGCTTACAACTGCTGAATAAAAAGTGAAATAACTCAAAAAACACAAATAATAAAAAATTAAAACTAATTGCACATTGTCTCAGAATATTGTTTTCTACATCATACTAAAAGTTAACTCAAAGGTGAACAACCCCTTTAAACACTCTATTTACCACAACCAGATTGCGCTTTGCACTCACTATTGGACCTGTAATCTAGAATACCCAGGAACTGGGGGTTTCCGGATAATTGACCTTTCTGTAATTTTAAGAATGCTAGTCTGTATGAGCACAAATATCATGCACCATATACATTTTGCAGTGGTTGTGCAGTTTAAATAACCGAAAATGCAAATTTTGCATGTGGAGAAAGTAAGCACTCCTCTACAGCCACCACAGGCTTAAATACCTAAAATTAAAATTGACACTTAAAAGGTTGTGTTATAAAAGACAATAATGCACCCATGGCAAGCATATTGGTTGCTATGGGTTACTGTCGCATACTAAATATGGGGATGTGTCTGCTTTGCTCTTTGTTTTTGAAGCGTGTGGTATCACCATGCTTACAATGAAAGAGCTCTCTGAGGCCTTTGACAGAAGGTTATAGATGCTTACGGCTTCTGATAAAGTAGCAAAATGTTATATTCCTTGCTATGGGGTAGAATAAAACCACAACACAGGTGTAGTGAAAGAAGGTTGCAACAAAGCTATATATCCCATATCAAATAATTATCTGTGCCACAACACAGATACTGTCATTGAAAATGTTTACTTATTGAATACAGAGTTGACCTTCAGTAAGTTTTTAGGAGTTGAGGGGGTTTGATCAACGTGGAGAGGTAAAATAATTATTTAGGTATTCATAGTATGTTACTTCAGGTTTTCAATATCATATACTTCATGTATCAGCATTTACCTACAATGATATTAGTAGCCGTTATTTTTATGTGTATGTCTAGTTTTTAAATCTTTCGAACTTATTATAGGTGAAGGTAAAATTGTAGTTTAAACTTGAAAACACACCTGTAACCGAATGGATATGTTGTATGGTATGTTACTGCCTTATAACAAAGACTAAGGCAGGTGCTCAGCAAACTACTACTTGCTTATAAGTACTTGTTGCTCTTTTTAATTAGAGTGCAAGCGGCCAGCTGTCCAAACAAGATAAAAATGAAATATACAAAATGTTCAAGTGTTCAAGTGCCAGCACTCAAATAATAATCGCTAGTAAACTAATGCAAAGTCAATCAAATTTGTGCAACACGAAATTCTGCCATTCAAGCATTTTCGTTTCAACTCCAGAATCGCTCACACACACACACACACAGTATAGCTACCGTTCATTCTAATTGCATAAAAACAGAAATCGCTTGCTATTTGTCTTCCTTCAGACTCACAGACCTCACATTCACTGCTTCAGCCCGGGTAATGGTTCAAGGGCTCCGCACTTACTGCCTAACTGAACTCCTGTCTCTTGTTCTCCTTGTTACGGCTCCCGTCCCTCTACTCCCGGATTCTATGTCCTACTAAATTCCATGAGCTGGAACCAGCCAGTCACACTTTCCCCTCTTTTGCCCTCCAATACTTTCTGCCCCTTTGCACACCTCCACTTCCTACTCTTCCTACTGTCACCTAAGCACTTTCCGAGAGGACCCACCCCTCTCTAAATTGTCCATCCCCATGAACACGCCGCTTTGTTCTACTGCTGGCCTTTGTGCGTCGGTTTGGGTGTGAATGACACGTCTGCTTCTAACAAACTGCTAAATGTTTGTCAGACCTGTTGGTATGGCCCACTAAGCTGTTGTACCCAATATAAAGTCACATATATTAAAGTTAAAAAATTTTTTATTTCCTGCAGTCAGGAAACTGGAAACAGAACAAGATTCCCAATATGGCAATCAGATTGTTAGCCTCTATAGGGGTGATTCACTAAGCAGCGAAAATGCGCCAGCGACGCCTTTGCCGCACTTCGCCAGGTGTATTTTCGCCAGCACTACGCAAATTCACTAAAATCCGAAGTTGCGCTCAGGGGTAGCGAAAGCTTGCGAAGTTGCGCTAGCGTTAAATGGCGAAGTTACGCTAGCGATGGTTAATTTGCATACGCCACCAAATTCAAATAATAAAGGAGGTATATGTAGAATCACTACACAAGCCTGGGAAACCTTAAAAACAGCAAATAACATTTTTATTTTGCCCTACACATGTCCCCACTGTATAGTTAAGTTGCCATGAGTTAGGAAATGTACGGGGGAAGGAGGTTTTTTTCAGCCTATCACTATGCCAGCGTTTTTTGGGACTTAGAAAAATTTTTAACTTTTTTTGAAGCAATCCCTATCTACTCTATTGCACTTCGCCTGGTCTGAGGTGGCGAAGGCAAGTCTGGCGTAAGAGGTAACGTTCAGTAAAATGCGCAAGTTAGTGAATTAGTGTAGTTACGTCCCATTCGGCAGGCGCAACTTCGCCTGGCGTAAGCGTGCAAATTAGCGCTAGAGTAAGTTTAGCAAATTTACGCCAGCGGCTGGTAGCAAATTTGCGCCAGCTTCTCCCTTTAGTGAATCTGACCTAGCTTTTCCATGCTAAATATATGCTGCACAAGTGAATGTGGTTATCTCATTAGAACATTTAATTGGTCTTTAGAAAGTGTATTTTTTCAAACTCTTTTCTATGTAGTTGCTACAATACATGTGCCATAGCAACCAAACTATTTGGCAAGTGATTTTTTTTATGTAGTTGATACAATACATGTGCCATAGCAACCGATTTGGCAAGTGATTCTTTTTGATGTAGTTGCTACAATACATGTGCCATAGCAACCGAACTATTTGCAAAGTTATTTTGATCTAGTTGCTACAATACATGTGCCATAGCAACCTAACTATTTGCCAAGGGTTTTTTTATATTATATATATATATATATATATATAATTTTTTTATTTTTTTTAAACATTGCTCTTATCACTTTTTCATTTAAACTATTGTATAGGGCTTTATAATGTACCATAACATATTTGTGTAACTGTTTCTCACTGTTGCAGCTCCTAAAAGCATAATTTATTTATGGTATTTATAGTTTAACAAACCATGCTTTTGACAGTTATGTAGTTGCTACAGTATGTGTGCCATAGCAACAAGTGTTTGTTATGTAGTTGCTACAGTATGTGTGCCATAGCAACAAGTGTTTGTTATGTAGTTGCTACAGTACATGTGCCATATGTAAACAAGTGTCCCTTTCAAATGTTTTTTTTCCCCTTCACTATAAAAATGGCAGTATATTCACAAATGTTGGTATGTTGAATAAAATGAAAACATATATGCATCTCCTAAGAGCTGTTACATGTGTAAATTTAAACACAAACTTATGTTTTTTCAGACAAGTGAAAAAGAAACTTGCCGACCATAAAAGGCATATGATGGGTACTGGAGGAGGACCACCTTCACAACTTGATTTAAGGGATTATGAAGCTGACATTGCAAAATATATAGGTCCAGATACCATAAGTGGTATGGAAGGATCTTTTGACACAGATGCAACAGGTAAAACTAATGTATGCTAATTGTATGGATCTTGCTTCTCTTGTCTCCCCTTTAAATGTGCCACTTAAAGGCAAACACACTACAATGGAGTCTTGTATGTTAAATATTTTTCAAGTGTTTGGATCAAAAATATTAAACTACAACTTTCAGATATTTTAATAAAGGTGTTTATAGCACTACTAATAGTGACTTTTGTTTACTTTACCCTGTTTTTTTTAACAGTTGCGGATGAGTCATTCTGCCTGGAAGACCTTGAAACACAGCCAGCTGAGCCACATGAAACCCACTGAAGGTGAAGTAGATGAGCCCCAGGAGGAGGATGAACTTATCCCCAATGAGGAAGATCTATTTAACCAATCTATTCAACAGCTGACTGTGAGGCTTTCCTCAAGTAGTGTTGAAAATCAAAAAAGGCAGAAACAGCTAAAAAGAACATTAAATATGATAGAAGATAAATAATAACTTGCAGCAGACGGCAGATGCTTCATTGAGTTTAAAAAGACAACACATAGATCTCATACTAAATCAAAATCAGCTAATGAAGCAACAAAATCAACTCTTGATGGAACAGAACCAGCTACTCAAGCAACAGGTAATTGAGCAACGAAAACAGCGGTTACCCTCTACACAAACTATGGAGTGTACTGAAGATCAACCTGCCACTGCTTCAATCAGTGGTGCCTCAGCGCCTTCTCAAAGGGTTTGCCGTCCAGTTAGGTCTAAGGCCACAAGGGGTTGCAAAAAATAATAGTGTTTAGATTGGTGGCAGCTAGATGCAATCTCAATTAAATTATTGTATCATTTTTTTTTCTTTAGCAAAGGGCTAGCAAAATTGAGTGCAATGTCTAAAAGCTGTGGATATGTTTAAATAAAAACTTATCTAATGTTTGTATGGTTGTATTGTTTTGATGTTGTACAAAGCACCACATTCTACTTAGTAATATAAACTCTTATGATCAGCTCAAACTTATGGGAATAGTCTGTGGAAAAAATAGTTATTGCTTACATGGCCTAACAAATGTTATAGCTAGAGCATTTGTTAGGCCATATAAGTTATTGAACTGCCACATGTTTTACTTAAAATCTAAATTTAAGGGAAAATATAATTATCTGAAAGTTATTAATCAAGAGAGTTTAATCTCAATTTTTTTTTTGAAGTTGTAACATTAATCAAACTCCATATTTATATACTGTTAAAGGGGTTGTCCACCTGATGGTATTTCTGATGGTGATTGATTTATATTTTTTATAGATTTTACATTATGGGCAGGACTTGGAATCTAGACTCTATTCAGTTCTAATATTAGCACATGACAAAGTTCTATTATTATGGGGTTTATCATTTTGTTTATGTCAGTGCCGTTTACACACAACCAGCTACATATAGAGCTGAGGACCTGGGGCAATAATACAATTAAGTAATTACAGGAAACTTTCCTTCTAAAACCTTTTTAAACAGATACAATTTTACCTTTGTTGTTTTCATAACTAATTTAAAACTAAACATATAGAGAAAATGTTACATTATCACATTCCCATTGTTCTTATAAATTGCACACAATTTAACTATATCACATTCAATACTGTATGAATCTAAAACTTAAAATTAACCCGTTTCAATATCAGTCCATCAGTTCATTATAGGGAAAGTCCAATCAAAGAGACATCATGGCTGTGGATAGATATATGAAGAAATATTCAACAGTCACTTGTATTCAGTCAATGCAGCAGTCTCTGTACAGTTCTTAAGAGTTCATAATCAGTCCATAGATCCGATATTAGGATAGGCAAAAATGTAAAGGCATCACAGATATGAATGGCAAACTTTGAAATGGCTCTTTGTATGCATGTAGAGTTTCTTTCAATGAGTGGTGTGATCAATGATAGCTGTTCTATTTGGAATGGATTGGAATATAGTGAATAATCTCAACAGCTACTGATGGAATTTTGCTCAGATCACCAACCTGGAAACAAAGAGACAATGTGACAATATCTGGTGTTCTGGTAATACTGACTTATCTAATGTACTAGCTAAAGAACTCTAATGAAACTGTATGAACTGTTTATGAAAAGTGGTTGTACATTTATGATATGAGTGAAGTACTTTTGTTTTCTTGTTGTTAATTCAAATGAAGAAAGTCCACAACGCCTGATAGGATTGTTGCGGAGAATTAACAGGACAGCTGGGAATAAATCCAACCAAATGCTGCCAGTAATTGTGTTGTTGGAAGTGGGATGGTACAAAGACACAACTCCACTTAATATCAGTGTAATTTGCACATTTGTAACAGAATTGAAAATGTAATTGTGTAAACTATCAAATACAACCTTTACTGTTTCCTTCTTATAACAAAATAATATTGATTAATCATAACCAGGAAAAACATTTAACAAGTTCTCTCTTGTAACTATATATATATTTATATTTTTAGTCTAAATGAGAATGACATAGACCCATTTTAGTAGCATCATTTATTTCTACAAATTTGGTAGTGAAATTACTGGTTATCAGATAAAATCAACAATAAATCGAAGTCACTTCTGCATTCTCTTACACTTGCAGACATGTGAAACAAGATACACAAGTGCAAAGATTACGGGAGAATTTTTTATATAGCAGCGGCACAAGCACATAAGCTGCATTTTTATGAACTGAAGCTTATTTAATTAGAAAAAAATAGTAACATCAACAGAACCCACAATATAATACTCCCCTCTTGTTGTACTGCAAATGCAGTACAATAATATGAAATAATAGATTCACATATGTCTAGAGAATAATAAAAAGAGTTTAACCTGTACCAATGAGTGAATCGGGTATGGGTCCAAACTGCATCAAGTTCACCTTCATGTTGGTGAAAAAGATCCAGACGCAGGAGATACAGAAAAAAATGCAGATGAGTATGAAATGGTAAAGTTAAAAATATGTGCTGTGGTTAAAAGTTCCTGAGCCAGCGGGCTGACAAAAGAGGAAGTTACAAAACAGTGAGAGAAGTTAAGCATCTGAAATATTGTGCAACGGAGGATTCTGAGAAGTGTAGTTTTTATGACAGTACCAGCAAATAGAATCCTTCTTGTTATTAATTGGACTATGAACTAGATTTCCGCTAAAGAGTGCTGTAAATCTAATGCATTGTTAAGTACTTCAGTGTGAGTGTGCCCTGGCTTTGAAACAAATGACCTTGATTTATTTGGTCACCAGGAAGTTTGTCTTCAGAATATGCAGGGGAAGTACTACTGTTAATAAGCTTAAAACATTCTGAACCATTAGCTCAATAAGAATCTTCATTACTGGGGGCTGCACCGTCTGTGGAACCAAAAGTTCTGAGATTGTGTAACCCGGTGTCACTCTAAGGTTGCCAATAGGCATATTTAAATGGCATTTAATTGCTCCTGAGTATCCATATTAAGGACTGGATCTAAGTTTGATGAGCAAGGAGCAGAGAATAGGTGTAATGTCTTTGTAGAAGCATATGTGAGAAATATAATTTTCCATTGGTTGGCATAAGCCTGCTAGATCTAATGGCATGCAATGTGTATAGTAAAATATTTACTCTTACACGTATCCTTTATCTGTCTCAGTAGAATTTCAAGTTGTGAGGGAAGAATACTATCGCCTTCTGGCCAGGAATACGCAGTCTTGTCCCCTCCACTGTGACACTTAACAAAGGCTTTGAAACTTAAAATGTTTTGGGCACTCAACTAGCATATCTAGGAGGATTGTTAGATACTCTAAACGTATGGAACATGTTTTTTCTCAGATCACAAGTCAAGCATAATACACTTAGAAAAAGAGTTATCAATCTGACCCAGAAAGACAAAAAATAGAAGTAAAGTTAGTTTGAGACAAAAAACTATAACAGAGAACATTTAAAGAGACAACACTAATATGTCTGTTAACACTATAAAGACAAGTGGAGTGTATTAACCTTATTCACGAGTAACCCATTCAAACAGAAATACACAAGAGAACTAATGTTACTATGAGAATAATAACAAAGAAGACAATGTTAGGATAAGATAAGAATAGTGACATGATAGTCAAAGACAAAATGACAATATTTAGTGACAGACACATAGAACAAATTTTACATTACAAGAGGTACCTATGAAAACATATAAACATTAAAGAGAACCAAAAACAGTAAGGCAAACATATGCATTACCGACACATCAAAGTCATATAACCGTCAAGTCAAGTCAAGTCCTTTTCTTTCTAACATACACACAAGCATTACATTCAAAATATGCTCTAACAGACCTGTAGGATGCAAAAAAGCTTAGCAGCGAGCTATTAACATTGGTTTATAAAACAAACAGGAAAAACAAACATACATATAAACTGGAGTGAACTGCAGGAAAAAATTATGTTATACTTTTCTCTGTAATTTAGAACAGGCTTACAATTGAGTGGAAAGGGAGAAAATAGGTTTGAAGTTGCAGATGGACAACACTTAGATGTTTGTATGGCTCTCGTTTTTCATCTGACAATTCAAACGGACAGGAATGTGATTCACACTTCACACTCTAAAGAATTTCCTTCAGAAAACCTAGTTTTCCGTATTTCTGGCCTGCTAGGTCGCCCCATAAACAGGAAATGCAGAAAAACTCCTAAACAGCAAGCAGACTCTGAGATAGAGCCACAAATTCTCTCATGTACACCATCACACAGATGACAGTTACACTAAAGTTATTCACGCACTCGGCTAGGCAAACCTTCAACATTCATGGATCCTTTTGCAACCATCAAACAACATACACGTGTAATTTCTATTTCAAGATGTTTTAGACTACACTTCATGATAAGGAATAAGAGACGTACAAAATACAAAAACAGGAAGGAAACTAAGGATTCCTATCATGAATGGCAGATAATATCAGCTGATTAACACAACAATTAACAAAACAATAGGCAAAAAGAAGAAGTTAGAAAAAACATATATGCCCACCCCAGGGGGCACTTACGCGCATGTATCAACCATCCGGGAGTAAAGCTCCCAGGAAAACCTTCCGGGAGCAGAGAGCTCCACGGGTACACTCCAGTTGCACACAGCCTGGAGCCCTCCATTGCCTGAAGAAATGACTGGAAAAAAACTGGATCACGTCGGGGTCACCATATGATGGTATTTCTAGTAGTACCATTTTGACCTCGTGTAAGACAAAACTCAGTAAAGGAAAACCTTTAGTAATAGTCAGGCAATTTATTCATACATAATACAACATAACAGTTTTGTCTGGGTAAGCTGTTGGAGTAACACACAGAATGTCACCCAAGGACTTACCAAAGACACACCTCTAGGTCCAAGTGTTATATAGCTTTCAGAAGGCATTTACAGTAATTGTGACAAGGGGTACAAGGAAATACCATACATGGTCTGTCGAGGAGACTTACTGGCATATACATTTATAGATTCCTGCAAGATGTGCAGTTTTGCAACATAAGAGATTTCTGGTTCCAACTGTCCACAGCCTCGTAGACGTCTGTTGGCTAAACATAGCCATTGTGGTACAGACAGCTATTGAGCAACACTTCTGCAAAAGGGCAAACGAGACATGCTGACACTATGCTGACACTCTTCTAAGTAACAGAGTGGAGATCATTTATTTGTATATTTGTATTTGCCTAGTATAAGTTATATGAGTGACCATTGTCCACAGTTGACCATTAGCCCTTAT
Organism: Xenopus laevis; assembly: GCF_017654675.1. Taxonomy (NCBI): domain Eukaryota; kingdom Metazoa; phylum Chordata; class Amphibia; order Anura; family Pipidae; genus Xenopus; species Xenopus laevis. The sequence continues at coordinate 56,332,711 of NC_054382.1, read as the reverse complement.
AGTCCATCCTGCCTTGGGCCCTATAGCATTATGGCGTCATAGAGGGCGGGGGTAACAAATATCGACCCTCTGACACTAGCCATTCGTCCGTTTTAGGAATTAGACCGTTCCAGATATATTTTATATAAACACACCTTTCCTCACTGCTACACATAAATCATAGATTATGTTCCCCTGAATATGATAATGTGTGTTATACATAGCCTGTGTACCTATGTTGGTGAGTTTGCTGTTTCAAACTTACTGGAAAGCTGCAATTCACACAGAGGCATCAGAAAGTTTTCAGGGGAAGAGCATTTCTTCTCTCTGGTGACATCAGCAGGCCTTTTCTCTTACTACTCACAGATTGGCTAGCAGCAGAAGCATTTTCATTGGTTGTGTTTCTCTTAGGCCACCATAGTAAATGATCTGTACAGCTGCCATCTTCACAGTGTACAGAGCTAGTACATTACAATCCGCAGTAATCCTTCCACATCCAGCCTCATGGTAGCATCATTGGTAGGTATTACGTGTTCCCCAAAGCCTGATGATAAAGGCAGACTGTTATTTGCATGTTTGGTACGTTTAGGGTTGCCACCTTTCAATACAATAATTACGGGGGGTGGGAGCAAATGGGTGGGCCTTGATGTAAAAGTAGGTGGGGTGTGCTGTAAAGGGGGCATGTCATGACATAAAGGGGTGGGGCCTACGCACTCGATGGGCCTGGAGAGAGCAAAAAAAAGGGTAACTTTTGAGCGGGTTTGGATGGCTGAGGGCTTTTGTTAGGAGTATTACAAATTTACCGGCTGCTACATTGCCGGTATATTTGTAAGACCGGTCCCGGCCTTGCCAGGTGTCTTACTGGCCGGGTGGCAATCCTAGGTACGTTAGATGCCAGTTGACAGTTTATACATACAGCTACCTTCATGGCCCTGCTATACTGCATGTACTCTCCCCGGTTTCTAGGTCCTGTCCTGTTATATGCAGATGCCTCTCACCCCTCAGTTTGATATGCATTTATACAGTGTTTGTTTTTATACATTTTGCTATATTTCCTACTTTTACACCTTGCCCTTAAAGGTAAGCTCAATACCCTTTGTCAGTGGCTTAATGAAGCAAGGAGTTTAGCTGCATGTGGTGAGGACACAACACTGGAGAGGGTCCAAGAAGAGCAGTATCTCCTTCTCCTCTAGTGCCCCTTCATAGGGCTCTTGCTTTTTTATTTGCAGAGAACACCGTATTGGTGAATCATGTAGTGGGCCACCGGGCCAAGTTGTTTGCCAAAGACTGTCAGCGCACCTCCATGGCTCCAAAATATGTCCCATGGACACAAATTGTCTATGCAGTGAATGCCATGGGGTGCCACAATCAAAGCAGCAAGAATTGCCCAAAGTGTTTGGCTGTATTAGATATGTTTTTGTCATATTTAAAAAAGAACGCATAACAATTGTTAGAATTGCTAGCAGGGCCGTCATCAGGGGGTACTCCTGTAACGGGCCCAGGCCTTAAGGGGGCCCGGCTATGCACCCAGGCCCGCCAGAGCCGTGTTAACATATCGCAGGTGGCTGGCCAATGAGAGGGGAGGAGCGGGTTGTGATGTCCCAGAGCTGGGAGAGAGAGGTGGAGCCAATGGCAGAGGGAGGGGCAGCAAACAAGCAGGGAGAGAGCCACACACACAGCTCCTACAATAACCTAACTCCAGTCCTTCCCCCGCTGCCTGGACTACAGTGGAGGTAACCGGAGCCGAAATGAAATTCAATAGGAAAAGGGGCAGTGCGATGCGAGTCTGTGTTGTACTGAATTTGCAGTGTTGCCAACTTAAAAGTGGAGGGGGCTGGCCCAGGGGTATCAAGGTCAGGGGGCTGGCCCAGGGGTATCAAGGTCAGGGGGCAGTGTGTGTGATGTACCTGGGAAAGCCTGTGCCAGTACTGGGAAACCAATGGGCCCCAAGACTCAGGGCTGAGCCTCGTGGTGCCAGTGGGGTTACCTGGAAGCATGGAGCTGGACAGGTACCTCTAATATGTGTATACCCTGTGTATGGAAATGGCAGCTTCCCAGGGGGCAGTGAGTTTGTCTTGGGCCCCTCAGCCTTCCATTAAATACATCAATGATATCTAGCTGGGTGGACTACAACTCCCAGCATCCCCTGAAACACTTCTGTCCCATCTCCAGCAATTCAGCAGCAGTTCTTAATAGTTTTCCTACAACCAGGCAGTGTGTGTGTATACGGGGGTGTCTGTATGGGGGGGGTGTGTATAGTGGTGTGTATGTGTAGTTGAGTTGTTCCGAAGTAGGAGCCGAGTTGGGCTGAAGTTAGAGGCAAGCCATGCCAAACACAATTTTTTTGTCCTAATTGGTTGGGCCCTGGCCACAAATATATATATTTTTTTAACTTGGGGTGGGGGCTGGCCACCAAGGTATTTTTTTGACTTGTGTTGGTCCCTGGCTAGTTTTTTAACCTGTAGGGGGCCCACACCACCGTTATTGTTTTTTTTGTAGGGGGTCCCAGAAAATGTTGTTGTATGGGGCCCTGCGAATTCTGATAGTGGCCCTGATTGCTAGGGCCACATATAAGTGGTCCTAGCAATCAGCTTTGACACTGATGCAACAGCTAAAAACAATATATGTTAATTGTATGGATCTTGCAGCTTTTGTCTCCCATTTACCTAAAAGTGCAACTTTAATTAAGGAAAAAACACTTCAATGGAGTATTTTTGATTTTATAAAAAATGTAAGCGCTTGGATCAAATGTTGAACTGCTACATTCAAATATTTTAATCAAGCCATTTCTAGACCTACTTTTTTGCCTTTACCTTGCTCCTATGTGTCATATTTGCTCATGGTTAAAATATCACTTGTGTTATTAGGAGCAGATAACACACTGTACTCCAACCAGCAACAACGAACGAACGAACGAACGAATGGAGGATGAAGAATCACACCAAACATTACAAAGTGAATATTTTTGATAAAAAATTTAATGGCAAAGATACAAACTGACATTTCAAGTTTAAATTAGAGAGTCAGCATTTTCTTTAATAAAAAAGAAATGTGCAGAAAGAGCAAGCTGTGCATGCTGGATATAAGCCTTATTATCTTTTTTGAGTAATAACAATTGTATTTTTTTTTTCACAGTTGTCGATGATGATGGTGATGGTCACATTCTGCCTGGAACCCATTACTTCACAACCAGCTAAACAAACTGCAACCCTGGAAGCGTTGAAGTGAAGTAGCTAAACCATACGACCAGGAACAAAATATCCACTCTGAGGATGAAGAAAAACAATCCGTTAAACAGCTGACTGCAACTCTGTTGTCAAGTAGCGATGAAACCCAAAAAAAACCACCACAATATTTAGAGTATTACAGCTGATTCATGAGTACTTTGTGGTTAAATGAGCATTTTCAGATGACTGCAGATACATCTTTGCGGTTGAAATTACTATATGTATATGTGATACTACATCAGAATAGGCCTATTAAAGAGCCAAATCAATTGTTGTTGACTCAAAACCAGTTCATAAAGCGGTAGCTAAAAACAGCAGTCAAATGTGGAGACTACTGGAGGTGAAGTTGACACTGGTTCAAACACAACTCCTGGTGGCTCAGATACTTCTAAAAGGGGTGGCCATCAAGTTAGGGGCAAGGCTGCAAGGGGGAGAAACAACTAACTTTGTATGTATTTCTGCAAAGGGGCAACCAAACACAAATTTTGCACCTTTGTTTGCCAAATGCCATAGAAATGTAATGATGAATGTCATGTTTTGTTTTGTTTTTTTTACTTGATATGTAATGTTTTTATTTTTAATTGGATGAAGACATTTCTTTGGTAAATGTAAAAACCACCACATGATGCTTAGTCATATGAACTCAATTATCAGGTCTTGTTAATTAGTAAAAATATTTTATCTTAATAGTGTGTATGTATATGTGGAAATATAGATGGATAGATATTTTTTTTGTAGATGGCTTCAGCCCATACAAGTAATTGAATTGCCACATATTTTACTTACAATCTAATATCATTGTTAGTAAAAAAAAATATGAAAATGTTTTATTATGGAACAAATGAAAGTTTACTTTCCTAAAAACAAAACAAAATACTTTTAACATTGATTCAAATGATTATATCCTGTTTAAAGTGCAGTTAATGAATAGCTTACTAGTAAAAACTGTGGCAATGAGTTGTGCTCGAACTCGCCTTCCAGCCTCTATGGCTATGGTTTGGTTGGGAAACTCAGGCATTAGATCATCCGCAACCTCCATTGCCATTCGATGTTTCAGTGCCATGTTGTGCAGGATGCAACACACTATAATCATGTTGGCTACTTTTTTGGGGTTGTATAGTAGCCACCCCCAGACTTGTCCAGGCAGCGGAATCTGGACTTGAGCATGCCAAATGTCCGTTCAATAACACAACCTCTTTTTACGGTGTGCAGTGTTGTAGAGCATCTCGGCCTGGGTTTCTGGATTTAACAAAGGGGTCAGCATCCATGGCTGACACCCATATCCTGAATCCCCTAAAACACACACAAGGTAAATGTCCTGTTTAGTGCAAACAGAAAAGGATAAGTGACATACAAATGTTATTATTTCCTAACTTGTTCATTTAAAATATCAACTACTTTTTACACCCAAAACTATATTTTTTAAACATTTTTTCATTTGTGTACATTAAGCATTAAAGGTCTGCTTGACCTTTAAATTAACTATTTATGTCATTGAATGTTCAATATGAACTAAATTTGCAGCTTTTTTATATATATTTTTTTTTTTAACCCTACAGCTTTGAAATGTGCATCAGTGAGGTAAATAAAAATCAAATGTTCGGTAAGGCTTTTTTTTTATAACGGCTTTCTATTGAGGGTTATTATATGTATTGATATTCCAGTATCTTGATCAAATCACTGCATGCATGGTTGATAGATTAACTTGGACCCTAGCAACATGCTGAAAACATAAGCTGCAAAGCTAAAGACCAAAAAAAGCATGAACCAAAAAACACAAATCTAATGAAAGGCAATTGCACATTGTCTGTGAAAATCAATATGTATTTCATACCGAATTAACTGAAAGCACAACAAGCCCTTTCGGGTACCTGTTTCACATATTTACAAACTTGATTGTTGTTCAAAATGTAATAGAAGTACTTACCCAAAAGCCATCCATCTGGCATGTTTCCCGAAAAATTTTTTCCCTTAGGGCAGATTGCTGTAATATGAAGGAATTGTGGCAGCTACATGGAAAGCCTGAGCAGACACTCAGCATTTGCATTTTGGAGTCGCACACGACTTGAACATTTAAGGAATGTGTATTTTTCTTTAAAACTTTTTTATTTGACAACATTACAGCATTCATTTTCGTCATAGCTGTTTTTTGTACATTTTTACTTTCAGATAATGGATACTCTCCTACGCAGAGGAGAACATTCCCAGCAGATTCAAATACCCTGAGGGTGAAGAAAGAAAAAACTTTTCCCCATCATTTGTCACAGTTATACAGCATAAATCAGAACATTCTAGTATTGGAAATTGCTTATTAACAAAAATTAAACCAATGAACTTAAACAACCGTTTCCGTGTCCATGTTTAATATGAAGTTACAGTATTGCTCCTAATGCAGTATATAAAACCACGCAAAGTATCATCCCATAGGTGTCAACTCCATCCAATCAGGAATGTGTATTTTTACGATTCTCGAAACTGTTCCTCGGTTGCCCTGGGTGGTACAATCATGACATGTGTGCAATCTATTGCCCCCAGCACATTGGGCATTCCCCCAAACTGATAAAAGCCTACCTTAAGTGCTTGCCACGCTTCATTATTAGATGGAAAATATATATAATTGTGTGTTAACTTAAAGGGAATCTGTCCTTTTAAACTTTTTTTTTTTTTGCATTTTTATAAAAAACACACATCCATAAACACTGTCTGGCAAATAAAATGTTAATCCACAAATCCATGCATAAGTTATTGTAGTTTGTATTTTGTCATGGGGGCTTACATTTCTGCTCATTACACATTCATCCTGTGCTGCTCTAACAGCTGGCACAGTATCACCTGTGTGCTTGCACTACGACATGAAAATCTAGCTGTACACTCCCCCTCCCCTCTCTGCCCATGCGTGTGATGTTTGGAGGAGAGAGGTCACATGGTTTGCAGGGAAGCAAATTACTTTCACTTTCCTACGTTCTGCCTGCTCTACAGCGTGTACTAGCAGCCCCTCCTCCCACAGACACTATCAAAGCTCCTGCTGTTCTGTAAGTTTGTTCTCTGCATTCCTTTGGAGGGGGGAGCTTTCTCTCCTTGCTGCCTTCCTAGTTTGTTTTACTGGTTACTAGATGAGGTAAAGGAGCTGTGAGTTCTCTCTGCTATCCACCTCACACAGACCTTGCTCCTTTCCTGCCTGCAATACTTCTATTTTCATTAACTACTTACTGCCTCCTTTCTCCTGAGCTATTTTAACCCTTCCTAGACTTCCTCTTAAGTTTCCCTGGTTTTCAAGTATGTCCTCCTTATTTTATCCTTTTTTTCTATTCCCTGTCATCAGTCCTGGGACTAGTTTATCATTGTGTGTAATTAAACATTTACATATGTTTAGATTTGCCCAGCCAATGCCTTCACAACTGGACCACCAGTTTTTGTAAAGTGTTGTACTGTTGTATTTCAGCTATAACAATCATGTTGGTTTTCACCTTCCCACGTTTTGCTTTTTCATATAGGTGAAAAGGCAAGATTGTTCTATATGTATGCTGTTTATGTTTATCAATGTTTAAGGCCTATGCATTCCAACAATATCCAATGATGGACATTTTTTACTACATATATTTAGAATCAACACACATTTTCACAATCAAGAACAGGCCATTTTGAATTTGTACAAATTCTTTTAATAAGAAATTTGGGTAAAATTTGTTTTAAATATAAAAAATAATCAAATCAGGCGTCAGCCTGAGCAGCCTGTTCCAGGAGGTCCATCCTTGTCTCAAGGGTGTTGAGCCTTTTCTCGATGGCGTCCATGCGCTGCAACACCCCTGAAAGCAGGATGGCCTCCTGGCTGGGTCCCTGTGTGCTCCCCTCTTCTGCCTCTTCCTGTGATGGGCCTGGTTGTGGCTCAGGTGTGTGGATTTGGCAGGAAAAAAAAAATTTATTGTTCCCTTCATTTCATTGCTTCGCATTTTTTACAGGCTTTAACATCATTAACACGTGAAGAGAGTGATTCAAAAACAAGCATCAAGGAACACATTCATAATAGAAATTACCTTCAGTTGGGGGGGATCCAACCACAAATCTACAATAAAAATATAGAAAAATGGTATGTAGACAAATCAAATTAAGCAATGTTAAGAAATATACAGAAATACTAGGGCATCACACATGTTCTGATTTTTGCACAACATAACTTAATATGGACTCTCAATGTAGGCCATTTCTCATTACAATATAGGTACAGGGATAGTCATATTCATTCATGTTGTTGAAAATGTACCTTCTTCCACTAACTCCTCCTCCTCCACAATTTGAGGCTCCTCTGCCTCCTCCTCCCTCTGTTCCTCCTGTGGAGGTAAATGTTAGGGGTGTTGGCCCTCCTCCGGTTCCGCCTCCTGCTGCGCTGCCTGTGCAAGCCCTCTTCCTGAAGTCAAAAAATTAATTATTAGAGTCAATTCCTTACATTAAAGGGGGACATTCGCCTTCAGGTTCAGTTACTATGTAATAGAATAGGCAATTCTAAGCAAGTTTTCAATTGGTCTTCATTATTTGTTTTTTCAGAATTATTTCCATTATTCTCCTGAGTCTTTCTGTCTTTCAAAAGGGGAGCACTGACCCTGTGTTAAAAGAAATGCTCAGTAAAGCAAAGCATTTATTGTTTTTGTCACTTTTTACTACTCATCTTTCTGTTGTGACTGAGGCATGGTTGCTAGGGTAATTTTGGCACTAGCAACCCAAATCATTAACTTGCAAAATGGATAGCTGCAGAATTAGCAAATAAAGAACTGCAAAAACACAAAACAATGACAACCAATAGCAAATTGCCTCAGAATAGCACTCTCCATTATACTAACTTCACTCAAAGGTGACCAACTACTTTAAAGCATTAACCCTTTCTGAATAAACATGTAACTACTTACTCGGTAGGTGGTGAAGCGCCACTTGAGCGACGAACTCCGGCTCCCTGCGCTTGATATCACTCCACATCCTTTGCAGGATGTGGAGCTCAAAAGACAGGCCACAGAGGCGCCGGAGTCGCTGCTGCAGCCTCACCATAATGTGCCTTTTGTGGGCCCTTTTATGGGGGACCCATAAAGGCACGTTATCATACGAGTTGGTCAGCAAATAGCTGACCAACTCATATGCATCCTCTTCTGTCAGTGCTCCTAGGCCTGGCATGTTTCTTCACTTGTAAAAGTAAGACAAACAATAACTTTCAGAGATTGACATGTGACCAGTGAAGGGAGTTTCCCAATGTGACATGAAAGAAAGGAGTATATTTTTAATTTATTTAGATGTTTATTATGTTCAATCTTGAAAATCTAAGGGAAGATTTCTTTTAATAAGAAATTTGGGTAAAATTTGTTTTAAATATAAAAAATAATCCAATCAGGCGTCAGCCTGAGCAGCCTGTTCCAGGAGGTCCATCCTTGTCTCAAGGGTGTTGAGCCTTTTCTCGATGGCATCCATGCGCTGCAACACCCCTGAAAGCAGGATGGCCTCCTGGCTGGGTCCCGGTGTGCTCCCCTCTTCTGCCTCTTCCTGCGATGGGCCTGGTTGTGGCTCAGGTGTGTGGATTTGGCCGGAAAAAAAAAATTATTGTTCCCTTCATTTCATTGCTTCGCATTTTTTACAGGCTTTAACATCATTAACACGTGAAGAGAGTGATTCAAAAACAAGCATCAAGGAACACATTCATAATAGAAATTACCTTCAGTTGGGGGGGATCCAACCACAAATCTACAATAAAAATATAGAAAAATGGTATGTAGACAAATCAAATTAAGCAATGTTAAGAAATATACAGAAATACTAGGGCATCACACATGTTCTGATTTTTGCACAACATAACTTAATATGGACTCTCAATGTAGGCCATTTCTCATTACAATATAGGTACAGGGATAGTCATATACATTCATGTTGTTGAAAATGTACCTTCTTCCACTAACTCCTCCTCCTCCACAATTTGAGGCTCCTCTGCCTCCTCCTCCCTCTGTTCCTCCTGTGGAGGTAAATGTTAGGGGTGTTGGCCCTCCTCCGGTTCCGCCTCCTGCTGCGCTGCCTGTGCAAGCCCTCTTCCTGAAGTCAAAAAATGAATTGTTAGAGTCAATTCCTTACATTAAAGGGGGACGTTCACCTTCAGGTTCAGTTACTATGTAATAGAATAGGCAATTCTAAGCAAGTTTTCAATTGGTCTTCATTATTTGTTTTTTCAGAATTATTTCCATTATTCTCCTGAGTCTTTCTGTCTTTCAAAAGGGGAGCACTGACCCTGTGTTAAAAGAAATGCTCAGTAAAGCAAAGCATTTATTGTTTTTGTCACTTTTTACTACTCATCTTTCTGTTGTGACTGAGGCATGGTTGCTAGGGTAATTTTGGCACTAGCAACCCAAATCATTAACTTTCAAAATGGATAGCTGCAGAATTAGCAAATAAAGAACTGCAAAAACAGCAAATTGCCTCAGAATAGCACTCTCCATCATACTAACTTCACTCAAAGGTGACCAACTACTTTAAAGCATTAACCCTTTCTGAATAAACATGTAACTACTTACTCGGTAGGTGGTGAAGCGGCACTTGAGCGACGAACTCCGGCTCCCTGCGCTTGATATCACTCCACATCCTTTGCAGGATGTGGAGCTCAAAAGACAGGCCACAGAGGCGCCGGAGTCGCTGCTGCAGCCTCACCATAATGTGCCTTTTGTGGGCCCTTTTATGGGGGACCCATAAAGGCACGTTATCATACGAGTTGGTCAGCAAATAGCTGACCAACTCATATGCATCCTCTTCTGTCAGTGCTCCTAGGCCTGGCATGTTTCTTCACTTGTAAAAGTAAGACAAACAATAACTTTCAGAGATTGACATGTGACCAGTGAAGGGAGTTTCCCAATGTGACATGAAAGAAAGGAGTATATTTTTAATTTATTTAGATGTTTATTATGTTCAATCTTGAAAATCTAATGTTAATGTAGAATGATAGCATGAAATATTGCCTATCTGTGTAGTGATGTTTTTATCTGGCGTAATTGCGCAGGCGCATTATGTTACGCGCAGGCGCACAATGTTACGCGCAGGTGCACAATGTAACGCGCTGGCGAAAATTTGATGCGCCGGCGCGTGACTTCAGACGCCTGCGTCCAAGCATTTGAAAAGGCTGCCAAAGTTCCTTTTTGCTGGGTTAGTGGATTTGGTCAAAAGATGAATGCATTTCAGGAGGAGATTTTGGTTGCTGCTCTTGGAATTATAATTTTGAGAAGGAGGCATCGTGTGGGGCAAAGGAGAAATGTCAGATTGGCACCTATTGAGCCCATCAGAAGGCCAAGAATGTTTCGTGAAAGACTGGCAAAACTTGATCATTTTTCTGATGCTAAAATTGTCTCAATGTACCGCTTAAAACGTGAGGCAATTCTGAAGCTATATGCTCAGATAAGTGAAGACATTGAACCTTTGATGGGTAGAAGTCATGCAGTGCCAGGGATGTGTAAAGTTCTCACAGTATTGTATTTCAGTGCTGTCCAAGTTCTGTGGTACCGAGGGCCAAAATTTTACTGGCCTATGTGGAGGAGGGCCGATAATGGAAGTCAGTGTTGGCCACTCCCCCTTTTAAATCACACCCACTGTAAACCACACCCATATTACCACAAGAACTATATCCACATTAACAGTGGTAGCACACCAAAAAAACAAATGGTTGGTGCTCACTGCAGGGAAATCCCTCATCACTCATATGTTAAAAATTGAAGTCATGTTAAAAACATACCCTTAAATCCATATGCCTCATCATAATACAATGATACAACAACCCCCCCAACACATGATTAAACACCTTAGGGGCCCTTAACAACAATTTCCAAATGCTAACAAACCCTTAACAGGCTTACACCCCACAGGTAGGGTAGGGCAAGCAGCACTGGGCAAGCAGAGAATGGCACACACAGGGAGGCAGGACCAAGGTTTTTGCACCCTAGGCAAAGGCTTCAATCAGTGCCCCCCACCCAGTCCTGCATTACCATTTCCCACCTTACCAGTCATATTGCCCCCTGTACCTGTGCCAGCACCTATCATATTGCATCCATTTGTACCTATACCAATGGCAGTCAATCCCTCTCAGATTGCCCCCAGGCCCCAATCTGTACCTGTGCCAGCATAAGCCAAAACATCCATTATATTTTTACCCCCAATCTGTACCTATGCCAGCGGCAACCAAAAGAATCCATCATATTGCCCCAATTTGTATCTGTTCCAGCAGTAGCCAAAAATCCATAATATTGCCCTCAAACATCTGTGTACCTGTGCCAGTAGCCACCATATTGCCCCATGTATCTGAGCCAGCAGCAGCCAATCCCTTATATTGCCCCCAATCTGTACCTGTGCCAGCATCAGCCAAAAAATACACACTATTGCCTCCATATATGTACTTGTGCCAGCAGCCAAATATCCATCAGGACCAAATATCCATCATATCATCTGTTTACCTGTGCAAGCAGCAGCCAAGATATTGCCCACAAATATGTACCTGTGCCAGCAGCTGCCAAAAGGGAGCTGGGGAGTGATTCTGTCTGGAACAGGGGGTTTATAAAGTTGAGAAACGATTAAAGGCCAAGCAAATCAGGGTTTAAATAAAGAAAGAAAGGAAATTCCCCTTAAAAGTGTGCCCTGCCCATGATTGCGCCCTAGGCGGGTGCCTACTCTGCCTGCCCCTAGTTCCAGCCCTGCAGGGATGGAAGACAGAACAGAGCAGGAGACAAGTAAAGCTATGAGTCTAATATGTACTACATACAGTGACACAGTGCTGGTGCCCCATTAGCATTTTGAATAAAGTGTGAACAGGTGAACAATGTGGGCAGTTTCAGTCTGGGTCTCAGGTGTGAACAGTACAGGCCTTTAGGATGTAAACAATAGAGGTGTCACAAGTGTGAACAATACAGGGGGATCACATGTGTGATACAGGGGATTAGAGTCTGAATTTGAGGTTTAAACAATGCAGGGTGCAGTTTATCGCTACATGATACCTTTTAAAGTTTACATATGGTAAACAGACATAGCATCTGGGGGGCCAAAGAAGGGGGGGTCGAGGGCCGCATGCGGCCCGTGGGCCGCCAGTTGGACAGCCCTGTTGTATTTGGTTGCTAATGGCAGCTTCCAGCATGTGATTATATATAGACTATATTGAGAACCCATAGCATTTATCATATGGAGTATCAGACTATATTTAGAGCCCACTGCATTTATATTTTTGATGTCTCTACCCAAGATCACGTGACTAAAAACATAGGGTACATTGCTTTTGAGTGTTGATTTTTGGTAATTTTGTAGAAGTTGTTAAAAATATATGGTTTTATGGGGATAAGCTACTATTAGGGGTTTTGAAAGCAGATAAAATGTAGAGTTATCCATAAAACATTTTACTGCAATTCATATTTACATTCCATGTTCTTAATGCCTATTGCGTATCAAATTATTAGATTTGTGGCATTAATATTTTACTGGTACCCAAGAAGATATAGGGCATAACCTACAAGCCTTTAATTGATTTTTTTGTTAATCATGTAAAAATAAAACCTAACTAAAATTTTCATTTTGGTACTTTAGAGTAGACTGACATATTTCCCCATTTCAATTCAGCTTAATGTGTAATTTACAAAAGTATATCCTTTTCTGCCATAAAAAGAAAGCTACTGTTTAGTTTTCTCCCCACCCCAGGAAATGTCCCCAAAATGAAAAAAGTATAAAATGTTAAAAATAAGTTTGCATTCAAGACACTATGGGAACTGGCATTGTATTTTGGAGCTTTTTGAATAACGTGTTTTTGGAGAATACATTCCATACCTGTCCATGAAGATGGGGGCCTTTCTCCACTGAGTACATGAACATTAACAAGTCTTTCACCACAAACGAAGCACAGAGACTTTTTTTTTTTTTTTTTTTTTTTTTTTACAAATATTTATTAAGCTTTATGGTAATGTAAAATGTAATAGTTGGTTCTAAAATATCACAGTTTAACATTGTTATAAGACATTATACATGCTGATAGCAGATATCCATGCTGCTTAGGGCTGTGAATGATTATTTAAATTAACTTTTTTTTAGGACAAAGGATGTTGTTTCTGCAGCAAGTGCAGATGTGCATAAAAAATTATGTATCTAACAAACAGTAGCCAAGTCAGTTTAGCTACCTAATGTGATTCTACCCCCACAAAATATTAACATTGGCACTAATGTAACTGAGCAGTATAGTATCAGGTCAAGGTTATATTGGCAACAGTCACATGATACAGGCAGCAGGTGCATTGTACTTATACTGTGACCTGCAAAATGCAATACTTTCCTGGAGCAGGATCAGAAACATGCTGTAGAGGTTTCTAATGGTGAGGTATCCCAAATTGCCTGGCTAGAAGTAATGTATTTTTGTGTGATAAGGACAATTATCAGCACAGCTTATCAAACTTTCCTTTTATCCCACCACTTCAAGGAAATCTGTTGCTAACCCCAAGCAGTAAAACCCAGCACATGCTTTACAAAAAATAAGGGTAACAGAAGAGGAGTTATGTCATCAACACCCAAGAGTTGTTCAAGTCATTATATACAGTGTAATAAGTCTAATTACATTCCATTTATTTGCCATGGATGCTAATTTCATTATGATCCATTCTTATAGAGTCAAATGCCTGTGTAAAACAGCCCTAAAGCAGGAGTTGTTAACCTTTGGGTTTACCTTTTGGCCACCCTTTAAAAAAAATATGTAAGCATTTAGGTTAGGTCATCACTACAATATATAGTAAACGTAGATCTAATCCAGAAATTGGTATTAAAAGTAAACACCTAGACATTTGGGCCTAACCCTAAAAGGTATACAAAAGGAGTAAGTGTACCTGGCAGAAAATACCAGTAAAAATTGGGTAGTACTTATAAGAGACTTACAAGACATTTTAAATTACGTGTGCTTTATTAGATGAAGTATAAAAACATGAAAATTTATTTTTTATACATTGGATTATAAAAAGAGAGCCCTCTGGAACCCTATTTATTTTTTCGACTTGTACCTATGGAGAATTAGTTTTACCTTAAGCATCACAAAAAGCAAACAAGTTGGCTTTGTTTCATATACAGCTGCATTTAACATATACTACTGTTTCTATTCCACCCAGTAGTTTATTTACACCAAATACGTGATCCCAATTCTCTGGTTCTGCACATGTTGATAAGAAAACTCTGCACTACATTAAAGAGGGCAAAACCAGTTTGTAACTGGGATCTCATTAGCTACTAATATAAATATAATATAATATAAAACCAATTGGAGAGCTTCAGCCCTTAGAATATTTCATGAACATTTCCTAGTTTCTGTCCCACGATTCCTTCTGTAGTTTGAGTTGGGATCATTCTAATACTGTCCCTGAAGGTTGATTGTTCGATTGCTGAAGATAAACAAACAGTGCAAAGTAGGTGCCCAGATTCCAGTTGAAACATACAAGAAACATATGGGGCATGTGAGATACTGAGGCAGATTTAGCAATGTATAACATTAGAGCTCACCACAGTAAAAATCCACCACTTGGCTCATTCCTATGGGATTTTAGAGGCATATTTATTGAATTCCATGGGAATGAATCAAGTGAGTGATAAATCTGCCCCTAAATGTCCTTTCAAGTCATTTTTCCTGGTTAGCCAATTTCAGTCATAGTTTAGGCACTACAAATTAACTTGTTAACAAGGCCATGTTAGGAACCTGTTATTGGAAAACACTATATTTAGGCTACCGGTTTATACTGTATATTGATGTAAAAACAATAAAGGTGTATTTCTTGTAAGGGATTGGGGAGGTAGCAGCTCTTTTGTGTGTATGAACAAAACATTTATTATAAAGAGGAGCTACTATGAAAGAATGTGCAATACAGGGTTTCATTGTTTATCAGTATGCATCATGCTGGATGGAATTTAACAGGTTTACTAGCATATCTGGTCTGTTGGAAAGTTCCTTCTCAAAATCACAGCAGTCAGTGGCTCCTGGCTGATAAAAATGGTGTCTCACAAACAAAGTTACTTAATGTCGGAAGACTTTTTTCCACACGATACGAAAAGCCCATGATGTCGGTCTGGTCCCCTGCATCAGGGGGTATGTGACATTCCACTTGTTTACAAAGATAATATGTTCCTGTTTAAAACCTAAACACTAAGCCATATTGAGAGATAAGTAAAACAACTTATATCATGAGATGCAATTCCTGCAATACCTTCAGCTTTCCCAGGTAAGCCTTTGTCAGGACATATCTGCTTTAGCTTGTTTGGAAGACCTACCATATCCTAAAAATTAAAAAAGAAAATCCTCAAAACAAATTAAATTGTTTTGGAAGTGGAAACTGTTTTATTTTATAGCTGCTGTTAAACAGTATACAGTACATTTTAGGGTAGCTTGTATGAAGTTACTGTGCAAATTTAGGTACGTGTGATCATATCCAGCCTAGCTGAGATTAAGTACAAGGATTTACTGTATGGCATTTAATTCAGTTTAAAAAGCTAAATAAAACTATTAGAACGAAAAGTATATTGCGTCTCCTGGCACATTGAGAAAACTTGCTATAATAAGGAGTTTCCTGTAAATAATATGTCAATGTTAATATTCTATTTATACAATGTTAAGTTATCCCTATATACAGTTTTTAATTTATCCAAAAATGGAGAGGGGGGATGGTAATAGCAGATGATTCCAGAAAGGTGCTGTAATCTGATAAAAATTGGAAAGCCCAGTCTCTTTACTGGCAAGGGTCAGTGTTATGGCATCATACAACACTAAAGATCATTGTAAGATATTGCTCATAAGATACTTGTATCCAGCCATCTTGATCACTGTCATAACGCCTGAAAACATCAGTCAGTCTCTATACAGAGAAGAAATATCAGAATGAAAATTATTACAGAACAAATGATTATGAAACTCTTATTACATAGAAGTGTGGTTTTATTAATTTATAATTTACATATACTAATCTGTTACAGAAAAGAGGCATAGCTTACTACCACTAAATTTGCAAATGTCTTATCCATAGCCAGGAATCCTGGCAGATCAACTGTGATCCCATGGGATAGTTTGTTGGAACAGCCCAAAAAGTGCCTGTCCCAGAGAGCTTCTTCTACTGATTAGCTCAATGAGTCTATAAGTCACAGCTTGCTGGTGTGCCATGCTCTGTCCGTAATCCGTTCAAACCTGTGACAGCATGAACAGGACAGCAACACTATTGGGCAGATTTATCAAGGGTTATATTAAAAAATCTAATTTGGAATTTGACTTTTCGAGTTTTTTTATGGCCAAAACTGTCAAATTCGACTAGGGAATTGTTAAAATTCAATTTGAGTTTTTTAATGCATTAAACTTTGGCCCTTTAAGAACTCGAATTCAACTATACGTCACCTAAAACCCACCAAATTTATGTTTTAGTCAATGGGAGAAGTCCTGGGATCAATTTGGAGTTGTTTGTTACCATCCCGACATTCGAGATTTTTCAGAGAAATAACTCCAATTCAATTTGAATTTGGTCAGAATTTCTGGGTCAATCCTATTCACCCAAGTTTTGAAAATTCGATTTTTTAAAGATATTTCAATTGGTCGAATTTCGAGTTCATGGGAGTTTTAAAAAAATCCCTTCAATGCGAAATTTGACCCTTGATAAATCTGCCCTTATGTGACCCGCAATGTGGTGATGATAATTGGGCCCGAACTGGGTTTCAAAATAGACCTTGGCATTTGAAGTACACAGAGGACCAAACAGCCCCAAGGGCCCAATAAATACAACAGTTCCTCTGGCATTTGCCAGTCCAGGACTGGATATATTGCTAATCAAACATACAGCAGGAAACTTTGATGTACTGAATGGTTTCCTCAAGCCTGTGAGATTTGATGGATAACATGGTATAAAACAACATGGAAATATTTACCTGCAGGACAATGCAGCACTGAATGAAGTCATCAAAGGCTACTTGCCCTCTCCTTTGCCTGTCAAATTTTCTAATGAGGACATCATTAAACTGATCTGAAAGACGATAACCTGTACAAACACAAAGGAAGGTGTTATACCCAATTCCAGTTTCGGGGACATACACCAAGTCAGAAAAGAAGCAGAAATTACATATTCAAGGACCCAGATTTGTGTTAACAAGCCAGAAAAGAAGCAGAAATTACATATACAAGGACCCAGTTAACAAGCCATTAATAAACCATATACTAAGTCAGTAGCATCCAGGTTTTAAAGATTATGCACAGAAGGAATCTGCCATCTACAGAGGCTAAATGTTCAGCAGACTGGTAGGCCACATTTTATGTAGTAACAGTAGTTGTATGTAAATATATTTTTTAAACCCACTTAGCCTTGACAGTTCAGAAAGATAATGTGATAGAACATGCAAATAGTGATTTCAAAGTAGAAAGACAAAAATTACCAAAACCTGACAGAGCTTGCTTTAGTTCACTTTTATCAATCAGCCCGGAATTGTCTCGGTCATATGTTCGGAATATGTTCTGCCAGTCTGTAACATATTTCCAGACGCCTGAAAATTCATTAAAGTTCACACCGTCCTTGTGGTCCCTGTCAAACATGGCTGGAAAGGAAAACACAACATTAAAATAACCAGTGGATTTACAGTCAGATAATTATTTGTCCTTAAGCTGTTAAATTGCTCTGGAAATACAGTTGTGTTCAGAATAATAGCAGTATGTTGAAAAAAAGTGAATAAAGCTCAGAATCCTTATATTTACTTTTATTTCCATACACACAAATGCATTGGGAACACTGCACATTATATTCCAAATCACAATATGAAGAAAAATGTATCAGATTCATGTTATTCCTTTACAGAAAGTGAAGAAGAGAATATTAGGCTGTATACATTCACTGTATAAACTAAAACATTTTTCAAGGTTTTACTTTCCTTTGTATCACTGAATTAATATCACTGAATTAATATTTAATTGTATAACCACTGTTTCTGAGAACTGCTGCACATCTGTGGAGTCGACCAACTTCTGGCACCTGTTACATTCCACAATTCTTCTGCATTTCTTGATTTTGCCTCAGAAACATTTTTGATGTTACCCCACAAGTTTTCTATCGTATTAAAGGTCAGGGGATTGGGCTGGCCACTCCATAATGTCAATCTTGTTAGTCTGGAACCAAGATGTTGTTCATTTACTGGTGTGTTTGGGATCATTGCCTTGTTGAAACACCCATTTCAAGAGCATTTCCTATTCAGTATAAGGCAACATGACCTCCAAGTAATTTAATGTATAGAAAGTATTCCATGATCTCTGGTATGCATTAAATACGCCCAACTCCATATTACAGGTATGTGATCTCTTATCTGGAAACTTCTGAATTACGGAAAGGGCATATCCCATAGACTTCATTCTATCCAAATAATCCAAATTTTCAAAAATGATTACCTTTTTCTCTGCAACAATTAAATGGTAAATTGTACTTAATCCAAACTAAAATAGAATTAATTAGGGATGCACCGTATCCAGGATTCGGTTCGGGATTCGGCCTTTTTCAGCAGGATTCGGATTTGGCCGAATCCTTCTGCCCAGCCGAACCAAATACGAAACCTAATTTGCATATGCAAATTAGGGGCGGGAGGGAAATCACGTGACTTTTTGTCACAAAATAAGGAAGTAAAAAATGTTTTCCCCCTTCCCACCCCTAATTAGCATATGCAAATTAGGGTTTGGATTCGGTTCGGTATTCAGCCGAATCTTTCACAAAGGATTCGTGGGTTCGGGCGAATCCAAAATAGTGGATTTGGTGCATCCCTAGAATTAATCCTTGTTGGAAACAGAACCAGCCTATTGGGTTTTACATTATCTTTCCAAATTATGTAAAGGTCTAAGCAGTCTGGATAACAGGTCCCATACCTGTATGAGAAACATCCCTATATCATTATGCATGCGCCACCATGCTTCACAGTGTACTGTGGCTTGAATTTAGTATTTGGGGGGGGGGGAGCATATGACAAACTGTCTGGGGCCCCTAGACCCAAAAAGAACAATCTTGCTTTCATCAGTCCACAAAATGTTGCACCATTTGGCAAATTGTAACCTCTTCAGCATGCCTTTTTTTTTCTTGCTGATAGCGTCTTCTAATGTTAACAGTACTCACAGGTAACTTTAGACCTTCTTTGAGTTTCCTGGAGCTGATCATTGGCAGAGTCTTTGCCATTTTGGTTATTCTTTTATCCATTTAAATGGTAGCTTTCTGTTTTATTCCACGTTTTTAAGGTTGTGGTTGCCATTTGAAAGCATTTGAGATCATTTTACCTGAGCAGCCTATCCTTTTTATGCACTTCTTTATATATTTTCCCCTCGCCAATCAACTTTTTAATCTAATTATGCTGTTCTGAACAATGTCTGCAACAACCCATTTATACCGATTTTCAGAGAGAAATGCACTATGACCAGTGTAGGGACCCAGAGGGTTAATGTGCCCCTATGGCTTTAAATCCCTACACTTCCAGGTCTCCCTAGTTGCCCATATAGCTACTTGTAATTTACATATCCCAGTTAATTGGCCAAGACGTTGCTGATCCAGCTGTATTTTTCCAGGGAGCCTAGGTACACCAAGTCCCAGTAAAGCCAGTTTGCCCTGGAGGGACCTGAACCTCTAGTGTTTAAAGGAACAGTTTAGTCGAAAATAAAAACTGTGTAAATAGATAGGCTGAGATAAATAAAACATGTTTCTAATATAGTTAGTAAGGCAAAAATGTAATGTATAAAGACTGGAATGACTGGATGTGTAACATAATAGCCAGAACACTACTTCCTGCTTTTCAGCTCTCTAACTCTGAGCTACAGATGGAGCCAGAATGGATGGTACATCTGGTGCGCTGTAATGTTAGATAAGCAGCAGCAAGTGCGTTGTGCTGCATTTCCACATCGCATTCATTGCGTTTACCAGCATGTAATACAAGTTATGTGGCCACTAGATGTCGCCAAGCACTAGCTAATGCAATCCATACCTGTACACAGTATATGTGGTGACTTAGTGGATTAAGTCCCTGCCTTTGACCAGTGGGTTTAGTGTTCAATCCCCAAAGTATGTTTTTTTTTTTGTTCCCTCTAATTTATGTTCAAAAGTAAAATTTTCAATGTAACAGAACCTTAACTGAATCCTATTAAAACACACAAGGATTGATAAGACATAGTGGCACCCTCAATTTACACTATCAGGGTATAGATGGAGCCAGAATGGATTGTCCGTCTGGCGCGCTGTAACAGATCAAGCTAAATTCTCTCATCACGTTGAGTGCAGGGAACCGCAATGTCCCTATGTTAAGAAAAGCTAGAATCTAAATAACTAATAAATGAATGGGCATTGTGGTCATTGTTCTAGGCTTTGGTAATCTGCAAAGTACTGCATTAAAATACTTGGTTGAGTACTTTCCCCCCAATAAAAACAAATAAATAATTATAAAGAAAAAAAAAAATGCATACATCTATTTAAGTTTGTATAGAACCCCTGGCAATATCCTGAACACAGCAGTGATTTTTTTTTTTTACTTATTACAACTATGTATATTCCCCTTAAATAAATATTTTCAGCACTTCTAACAGGTAAGAGGTTTCATAGCCTTGTGGTTAAGTGAATGAACTTTGAAGCTGAAGGTCATGGGTTCAAATCCTGTATTTTCTTTCCCCCTTATAAATCACAATCATGATTTTTTTTGGGTGGGACACTGCCAAATAAATTGACATAAATAAATGGGCATTGTGATCATAATTCTGGGCTTTAGTAATCTGTAAAGTATTGCATTAAAATACTTGGTTGAGTACTTTCCCCCCATAAAAACAAATAAATAATTATTTTAAAAAAATGCATACATCTATGTAAGGTTTTATAGAACTCCTGGCATCAGCCTAAATATAGCAATGATTTTTTATTTTATTTTACTATTAGCCTTACAGAAAAGTTTTCAGCAGGTCCCAACACCAAAAGGCTTCATATCATTGTGGTTAGGTGAATGACCTATGAAGGACAAGGTCATGGGTTCAAGTTCTGAATTTTTTTTTTTTATAATTTTTAAACTTCATACTGTTAAACGTTGCACAGTGTTTGCATGAAAGATTCTAACGGTTGATTTATTCATATTAAAAATAATAGTATTTAGTCGGATCGCGGCCGCATCTGTTCGTTGATGCGGTTCCGCGATCCGACCCGCATTCCCATTTGTTAGGATCCGATCGTGGGCCACCTCAGGGTGGGCATATCGGGGAGAGATCCGCTCGTTTGGCGACATCGCCAAACGAGCAGATCTCTCTGTGTATGGCCACCTTAACATGTGCCTGACTGAAAGCACTCAGACCAAAGCTGCTGGGGCCACCTATTGTTGGACTCAGTACACCCTGGTTGATAAATATCCTGACACCTGGGTCTGTGTTAAGAGGGGGGTTTCTCTGCAGCTCTACAT
The DNA here is from genome assembly GCF_017654675.1 of Xenopus laevis. Classification (NCBI taxonomy): domain Eukaryota; kingdom Metazoa; phylum Chordata; class Amphibia; order Anura; family Pipidae; genus Xenopus; species Xenopus laevis. The sequence continues at coordinate 56,311,070 of NC_054382.1, read as the reverse complement.
AAGCCCCTGACTGCTGGTTTATGTTTTTGATATTTTCACCGCCTTTGCCAATCACCAGATTGCATTTGCCGGCCGGCACAGTGTATGTAATCTCTTGCTTCCCGGTGTACTGTTTTATTATTACACAGAAAAAGGAAATCATTCATTAAAAATTTGGATTATTTGGAGTCTATGGGAGACAGGTTTTCTGTAATTCAGAGCTCCATTGCTGAGACTCCTCACATGCTTGTCTGAAGCTGTAACTTGAGATCACCTTGCTCTAAACCATCCCCCACTCCTCTCCGCTCTGAATTACAGAAAACATGTCTCCCATAGACTCCAAATAATCCAAATTTTTAATGAATGATTTCCTTTTTCTGTGTAATAATAAAACAGTAGCTTGTACTTCATCCCAACTAAGATATAAAGAATCCTTGGGGTAGGGGCACACGGCAGATTCAGGGAAATTTAGTCGCCATTTGAATTTGTAAGTTCGAGTGCATAGGATAGACTTGCAAATTTTAATCGAATTCAAATTGAATATGATTCAAATCTTTCACAAAAAAATGAAATCCTTTTTTTTTTTTTTTTAATTAAATTTTTTTTTTCAAAAGTCCACCAAACTACTCCAAATTGATTGTAGGAGGTCACCCATAGGCTAGAACACAAATTTGTCAGGGCAGGACTGCTGCTTACAATGGGGATCAGATAGGATTTTTTTTTATTTACATAGATTATAAAAACCCTTTTACAAAATAATGCACACCTTCAAATTACTAGCATGATGCAAACTCTAATTAATGAGAGTCCATTTGTGGCAGTTCATGTAGTATGTGACACCAAACCACCCAATCCACCCTCCAGAGGATAGTCAGAATCCATTGTCCAAACTCTGTCCATACTGACATCCTCCCCTCCCTATAATAAAGGACATTCATATTCAAGTCCAGAGTCTGCTTGAAATGTCCTCGTAACACACTCCCTCCACCCTAACCCCGTCCCCCACCCAAAACAAAGGACCCCCAAGGACAAAACAAAGCAGACAGTAATTCTCCTCCAAGGTGTACATAATAAAATAATAAACATTGAACAAAACGGCAGGTTTAAACTAAACATTAGAATATGAAATCCCTCCATGAAGAAATATTGGATGAGGATTTCGATCTTTCCATCTGTCTTATAAAACATAACTCTCTGAGTATAAAGGACACTATCCTCTCTGCACTCATATCCATCCCAAAAGTGTATTTGCAACGACCCTGCCAAAGGTGATATTTGTAGGCAGTAATGATGAGGTACACTGTCTCCCTTTGATATGAAAGGTCTCTTGCCAAAACACCATATGCAAGTTCAGCATAGTTAAGGGAACTTAAAGATGGGGCAGATATGGCCTGGGAAACTTGATGAAGGACGTTGCTTGCCATGGGACACTGCAAAAGAAAATGCTCCTGGGTCTCCTCCACACCACACCCCCAGGGACAATTTTTATCTACTGCAGACAGGTATTTCACATTCCCCCTAACAAAGAGCCTTCCCTGAAGAGAGAGCCATGCCAGATCAAAAAACTTTGGGGGTAATCTCTTACTGTTTAGGTAACGCAGGCTCTCCACAAGAGTTCCCCCTACACAGTCCTTTAAGGCCATTGGAACAGCAAAATAGACACTCAACACCCTCTTATAAAGATCATGTCTGGAGGCTGTGCCAAGTTCGCCTATCCTAATGTCCCAAACTCTTAAAAGCTTCAGTGCGGCAACAAAGTGCAGTGGGAGTTGACCATGTCGCACCCGCACCAACTTCACCCTATCGCCTTGTAACCATTGCCCTATAAAAGGGGATGCCCAGGCCCTGACACTGTTTTCCCACGGAACATCAGTTCTTTGGCCCAGATTCCCAAAATTTAATTTCAAGAAAATTGTGCCAAAGAAGGCCACAGGACATAACATGCCCAGCCCACCCTCTTTAGTCCGCAGGTAAGTGATCCCTCTTTTGACATGATTCAGCTTGTTCCCCCAAAGGAGCTGAAAGAACAAGCTGTGGATCCTTACATAGAAAGCTTTTGGCAAGGGGTAAACATAAGACACATACAGGAGGATAGGAACCAGGTAAGCTTTGATGAGCTTCACTCTTTCTCTATAGGACAGCTTCCAGTTTTTCCATCGCTGTATCCTTAAGTCGACAGCATCCAGTTTTGACTCCCAATTTAACCTGGCATTATCACCCCTCCCGAATTTGACCCCTAGAATCTTTATTTCACCGGAGGCATGCTGGAAATCAGGGAGCGGAAAATCCGGCTCACCATCCAAGGTCCAGAAAGCTTCCGACTTATCAGCGTTGACCAGAGAGCCTGAGGCCTCTGAGTAACTTTCGATAACCCCGGCCAACAACCCAACTTCTTCAGGACGAGAGATGACAACCGAGACATCGTCCGCGTAGGCTACCGACTTCAGGGGCAGGTAACAGGGGACCTGGAAGCCCTCCAAATCCAAAGCCTGAACTCCACGAAGAAATGGGTCAATCGCAAAGACATATAGCAGTGGACTAAGAGGGCAACCCTGGCGTACCCCAGCCTCAACCCCGAAGGTTTCACCACACCACCCATTGACAAGTGGGAAGCTTTCCCCCTCCTTATACAAAACAGAAAGCCAATCAACAAATTGGTCCGGGGTGCCATACTTACGCAAGGTCGCCCACAGATAATCATGATCCACCCTATCAAAAGCCTTAGCTTGGTCAAGACCTACCACATACTTCCCCTTATTTTGGGCTTTACATGTTTCGAGCACTTCTCGTACAGACAAGACTGCCCCAAAGATGCTCCGCCCTTTCACCGTGCAGAACTGCTCACGGGACAATAAGGTGCCTGAAAATAAAACAAGCCTAGAAAAAAAAACCTTTGCCAAAAGCTTCCTATCGGTGTTCAAGAGGGCAATTGGCCTCCAGTTCTTGACATCTGTAGGATCCCTGCCCTTGGATAATAACACCAAAGAGGAGATTCTCATGGAGGGAGGCAAAATGCCTCTTCCCAGGCAGTCTTTAAAGACCTCCACAAGAATCGGGGTCAAAAGGTTCTTAAAAGTTCTATAGAATTCAGCTGTTAGGCCATCTGGACCTGGGGCTTTCTTTAATTTTAGCTGCTCAATTGCCTTTTTGACCTCTTCCTCTGTGATGTCCTCAATCAAGGGTGAAAAATCCAAATTTTTCAGGTCTGGACCTGGGGTTCCCTCCAGAAAAGCTTTCATCCTTCCCCTATCCAAAACCTTACTTCCGAACAAACTAGCATAGTAGGTTTGAACAACTCGCAGGATCCCACCCTTAGATTTCTGAACTATACCCTGAGAGTCCTTCAAACCAACAATCAACTTCCTCGTCACAGCTTCCCTGCAATTCCGAAAGGGATCTGGGCAATGAAATCCCCCATAATCCCTCTCCAGAACCAAGGACCTGTAACGACTATACTGATGCCGTTTGATCTGAAACTTTAGTCTGGAAACTTTCTCCCCAACCACCCTGTCCGAAATTAAGGATTCAAGCTTTCTTCGTAGGGCAAGGTACTTTTTATACTTGTTTCCCTCCCTTATAACAGATAGTCTGCGGAAGAAGGTGCGGAATGACTTCTTGGCCTCCTCCCACCACTGCGACATTGAGTCGAAAAACACAATCTTTGTTAACTCACACTGAAGGAGTGCCTCAAAGGAGTGCTGCACTGACTCGCTCTCCAGGTTATCTGAACTCAATCTCCATAACCCCCTACCTTTGGTTGGAACTGAGGAGACACCCAGCAAAAAAGATAAGGCAAGGTGGTCAGAGTAATCAACCAAGATTTCCTCAGTCTGTGTAAAGATCTCCTCCTTTCGAACAAAAGCCATGTCAATCCTGCTGCTTCGACCTGCACAATGGTAAGTATGCTTTGACATCCGACCACCATGGGTAAAGACATCAACCAAGTCTGCTTGCTCAAGTATGTTTTTAAGAAAATTACTTTCATATTTGTCAAAGGAAAGCCTTGATCTATCTTCTGCTCTAAGGACCTGGTTGAAGTCACCAGCCATGATGACTGAAGTGGAGGTATGGAGATATGGCTGAATTTCCCTCAAAAGGTTTTTTCTCCCATGCCCAGACTGAGGCCCATAAACATTAATAAGTCTCAGTCTGCGTCCTGCAACAGAGACGTCTAATAGAAGACACCTGCCTACTTCCACCTCTATAAGGCGGTGCACAAATATTCCAGAAAAGCCTTTAAACAAAATACCAACACCACCCCCAGGTTCTGCAGCAATTGAAAAAAAAAGCTGGACCCCAAAGCCAATCTTTTGATGCTTTCTTGATATCTGCAGTGGTGGTCAGTCTGGTCTCTTGCAAGAAGATGATGTCCGCTGAGGTGTGGCTTAAGGCTTCAAAGGCTTGATATCTTGTACTGGCCACTTTAATGCTTGCAACATTTGTTGAAATAAACCTGAGGGGGCAAGAAGCCATAGTTAAGTGTTATAAATTTTTTTGTGCCTCCTCCTCCTTCTACTCCTTCTCTCATCCTGACTATCATCTTGATCACCAAATCTTTTAATCTGTGTACCAGATGGGATTGGATCATCATCTCCTAACGATATCATCTCACTTGCATCATCAGATAAAGCCTTATCACCTTCCCTGAACTCAACCGAGACAATTTTCCTGCGGACTTGCAATTTGTTACATTCCATTTCAGACCCTGAAACAACTTCCTCCTTTCCCTTACTGTCAGTATCGCCTTCAGCACCACTATCTGTACCCACATCAGCCTGACCAGGACACTGTTTCACACTTTGTTTGTCTTCCATATCTATCCTTTCCAGTTCATCTTGCTCTTCCATAGCATCTGCCCAAGATTTTTTCTCTGCCAAAAGTTCAAATTTGTTTTCTAGGCTGATTTGCATAGGTGGAATGTATTTTGGAGGGGACTGCTTTCCTGAAAGGTCTTTGTTCTTTATTACTGTCCAATCTTGTGAGAAAGGGGACTTACTTAGTCTTACTGGTGGAATTGCCTTATCTGCTGGTTCACTATTTCCCTTTCCAGACTGTGCAAGAGGTTTCTGTCTCTGGGGAAGAGGCTGTATTCCCAAAGGCTGAATGATGGGGGCCTCTGTTATAGAAACTGGCAACTCATTTTTTGCTCCCTGAGACAAAAAGGAAACAGTCAGGGGAACAGAATCTCCTGCATCTCTTGCCACAGCTGACTGATCTTTTACCGTATCATGAGGCTGAGAAGGGGGAATGACCGATGGTTGTGAATCAGACTGGAAATAATCCATCTCATCCCTTATCTCTTCCAACAAATCCTTTGCCATCTCTTCCTCTAACTGAGGGCAACTCTCCATTATGTTATGAAGAGCCTCTGGACAAGCCCTATGTGAGTGGCCATAGCTTCCACACAAGTTACATTTCACATCATTGCAATCTTTCCCGGTGTGTCCTACATCACCACATAGTGAACACTTGACCACTGCACAGGCACTTGCCCGATGTCGGTAAGAACCACATTTGAAACAGGCCCTTGGCTGACCCGGATAAAAAACCACCCCTCGCTCACTACCAATGAAGACAGAGTTTGGAAGATGCTGCGGCACATTATACCTCATGTACAATTCCACATTAGTACACCACCCACCTGACCAATATCCATTATTATCAATGTCTTTCTTCAAAGGGGTAAGCACCTTACAATGACGTCTAAGCCATATTAGAATATCCTCGGGTGGGACACAATCATTCTTAAACAAAATGGTGACTTTCTTTGTCTCAGGTTTAGTGATTGAGATGACTCTAAAGCTTTCCCACAGGCCTGAATGTTTAAAGCTGTCATAATCCTGCCAAAAAAATTCCAGGGCTTGTGATGTTTTGAACACAATGTCATATTCGGTGTCAGAAAACTTTATATAAACCCTGACGCCTGCAGGTGTTAAAGTACTTTGCTTAAGCAGCATCTCCTTGGCTATCACATCCCTAGAAGGCATTTGTTCCTTATCACCCTGCCACCTGAGTCTAATCACATTCTTCTGCTTGAAAACCGGCCCAGTGATATTGTTTTGCACCCCAGGCACCCTCACCCTATTCAGTGGCCTATTCCAAGCATTTGGTGGAGGTGGTGGGGGCACATTTCTGCTGCCTGCACTTTCTGAAGGAATTGACTGCTGACCATTTGGTCTTCTTACAGAGGAAGAAACAGGTGCAGAGACAGAACTTGGCTGTGCGGAGGGCACTGTAGGCAGAGGATTCTGAGAAACAGCTGGAGTAGTTAAAGGGGAAGTTGTTATTGGAGAAACTGTAAGGGCTGGGGAAAAGGTTGAGGCTATAGAAGAAGTGGTGAGTACAGCAGAAGAAGATGGAATAGAAATTAAAGCGGCAGTACTTAAAGGGGTCGTACAAGGAACAGGTTGTATCACATCGCCCAATGAATTAGCATCTTTGTTTACTTCATTAACATCACTCAGCACAGATTCCACACACTGCCTTGCAACACTTTCACTGATGTCTCCACCTCCACACTCCATAACATCACTTGCATTCACAATATGGCTGCTGGAGTTTGTTCCCACTGCCTCCCCTGACTCCACACCAGCTCCAGACACCACCCGCACCCCTGCACATGAGGCAGTTTTTGTTACCAGAGCATGGGGTGCTTGATGCCTTTCAGGGGAAGTTTTAGAAGCAGCCATTCCTCCCCCACAATCAGCCACTGGAGACTGCATGTCGGCCGCATGGTGCAAAGCAGCTGCTGCATATTCAGCCCCTGATTGTTTGCTGGGTTTGCTCTGTGCTGCCTCTCCACCCGCAAACTCACAGTCTTCCCCTGACACAGATTTCATAGAGGCAAAGAGATCAGGAGAAATAAAAAGCTGACTGTTTTCCATTTTATGTTTAACAACACATGTCTCAGAGCTTTTACTCTGCACACAAACCTCCATATTTGCAACATATACAATATCTGCTTTACTTTCCACTTGTCTTTCTTTTCTAACAATCTCCTTCCTTCCCTCCCTCTCACTCATCACACACTTTACTTCCCTGTCAGGTGTTTTCACAGCACTGGCAGCTGCCTTTCCCAAATCCTCCATGTCTGTGGAAGAAATCCTTCCCAAGGAAACCGATCTCGACCTTCTTGTTGCTCCTTTCCTTTCACTCCCTGCTGCTTTACTCCTTGTCTGCACCGTCCTGGTGGATCTCACACCTTCCAGTGTAGGCCCCAAGGCCTGGGCCTCACGCTGGGGGTTTGCCCGCCCAGGCCTTGCATGGCCTGGGCTGACACTCTCCATTCCTCTGGTTCTCTGAGAGCTCTCTGATGCACGACTGCTTTCACTGGGGATCAGATAGGATCTGTGCAGCCACTGGGACAGAATGCTCTGTTATACAGATAGCTAGAATCTCAGCTGCCATAAAGCAGGGCAGGACTGCTGCTTACAATGGGGATCAGATAGGATCTGTGCAGCCACTGGGACAGAATGTTCTGTTATACAGATAGCTAGAACTTGCTTGTCTATATGAGCCCTTAGTGATCTTAGATGAATCTCTGCTCAAAGAATTGAAGGCCTTGTAAATTAATTTGAATGGTCTGACACTTCCGTACTTAGCACATGGTATAGTATAGCACACACAACCCCCACTCCTTCCTTGTTGTTTGGACCCTATTGTGCATTCCTGTGTCTAGGAGTTTGGTACTAATCCACTTTTGCTCTTTCAAGTAGTACTTAAATGTCACCAAAATCACAAAATTTAGGAAAGGCTTGTGACTTGGTGCTTTGGAGTACAAAGACATGTGTTTTTTTGGGGTGAACTCACTTTTTTCTACTTTTGCCCCCCCAGTGATGTAAATGTTTTGATTTTGCAGTACTTGAAAAGACCAACCATATGGGGGGTCTTCATTTTGGGGTCTGTATATGCCACGTGCTTGAGTTACACTTATATGTATTGGGCATCCCACAAATCCAAACCTATGTGCTGCTGCCCTTAGTGCCTACTATTGACACAAAACAGAACAGCAGGAATTGGGCTGTTGATGTTACCTGCCCACCCCCTCTCCACCATGTCTCAGTGTCCTGCTGGGAAGTGTAAACTGTAATTAGCATATGTTAAGAAGGAAACAAATAGTAGCAGCTAGCTTTCTGATTGTTGGGATTGGTTGCCCTTTAAAAAGTGGGATGTCAGATATTGGGCTTAGTTCCCCTACAAAAAATTGTGATTTTGTATATTGGGCTTAGTTGCCCTTTAAAATGTGGGATGTCAGATATTGGGTTTAGTTGCCCTTTAAAAAGTGGGATTTCATATATTGGGCTTAGTTCCCCTTTAAAAAGTGTGATCTTGTATATTGGGCTTAGTTGCCCTTTAAAATGTGGGATGTCAGATATTGGGTTTAGTTGCCCTTTAAAAAGTGGAATTTCATATATTGGGTTTAGTTCCCCTTTAAAAAGTGGGATGTCATATATTAGGCTTAGTTGCCCTTTAAAAAGTGGAATGTCATATATTGGGTTTAGTTCCCCTTTAAAAAGTGTGATCTCATATATTGGGCTTTGTTGCCCTTTAAAAAGTGGGATGTCATATATTGGGCTTAGTTCCCCTTTAAAAAGTGTGATCTCGTATATTGGGCTTAGTTGCCCTTTAAAAAGTGGGATGTCATATATTGGGCTTAGTTCCCCTTTAAAAAGTGTGATCTTGTATATTGGGCTTAGTTGCCCTTTAAAATGTGGAATGTCAGATATTGGGTTTAGTTGCCCTTTAAAAAGTGGGATTTCATATATTGGGTTTAGTTCCCCTTTAAAAAGTGGGATGTCATATATTGGGCTTAGTTGCCCTTTAAAAAGTGGAATGTCATATATTGGGTTTAATTCCCCTTTAAAAAGTGTGATCTCGTATATTGGGCTTTGTTGCCCTTTAAAAAGTGGGATGTCATATTGGGCTTAGTTCCCCTTTAAAAAGTGTGATCTTGTATATTGGGCTTAGTTGCCCTTTAAAAAGTGGGATGTCATATATTGGGCTTAGTTCCCCTTTAAAAAGTGTGATCTTGTATATTGGGTTTAGTTCCCCTTTAAAATGTGGGATGTCAGATATTGGGTTTAGTTGCCCTTTAAAAAGTGGGATTTCATATATTGGGTTTAGATCCCCTTTAAAAAGTGGGATGTCATATATTGGGCTTAGTTGCCCTTCAAAAAGTGGAATGTCATATATTGGGTTTAGTTCCCCTTTAAAAAGTGTGATCTTGTATATTGGGCTTAGTTGCCCTTTAAAAAGTGGGATGTGCTGTATTTGGCTTAGTTCCCCTACAAAAAGTGGATTGTCCTATATTGGGTTTAGTTCCCCTTTAAAAAGTGGGATGTCCTATATTGGGTTTAGTTCCCCTTTAAAAAGTGGGATGTCCTATATTGGGTTTAGTTCCCCTTTAAAAAGTGGCTTGTCATATATTGGGCTTAGTTGCCCTTTACAAAACATTAATTAAAAAAAAGGAGATTTTACAGGTTTTGAACTCAAGAGCTGCAGCTTTCAAGTCACGTACCTTAACCATTAGGCTACAATAGAGCTCAGTGCTAGATGTGAGAAGTTTGCACACCAGAAGGATCTCTCTCTGCAATACGTTCTTTCCTATGACGTAAGTGTTCCATGCGCCACCTGGTGTGTTTAAAGAATTGCAGTTCAAGGAAACGAAGTGGAAATCTTTCTGCTTCGTCAAGGCAGCGCGAGGATCTTCATTCAGCGCGAATAGCGCGCCTATCCAGCTTAGTTACAGCGCGCCAAACGTACAAACCAGGCTGGCTGCATCTGTAGTCTGTTCATATTTGTTCAGTGAGTTTGCAATTGATCCTCAGCATTCAGCTCAGATTCAGAAGCAACAGATATGACCCATGTGGCCTCCCCTCAAGTCTCTGATTGGTTACTGCCTGGTAACCAGTCAGTGTAAACCAAGAGAGCTGAAAAGCAGTAAGTAGTGTTCTGGCTATTATGTTAGACTTCCAGTCACTCCAGCCTTTATACATTACATTTTTGCCTAACTATATTAGAAACATAATTTATTTAGCACAGCCTATCTATTTACCTAGTTTTTATTTTTACACTGAACAATTCTTTTTAGTCAGGGATGAAGGGCCCCTATGAATGAGGCCAGCTAGAGAAAGGATACTACCTGTAATAGTACTCTCTAGGAGAGTAAGACAGTGAGGGAAGATAGAAAGTGCAGCTTTGTGCTCCATCAAGGAGGTGTAGCAGGGAGTAGCTTCCCAGACTGTAAGATCTGCCTACAGTGAAGGGACCACAGTGAATAGGGTGTCAGGCTTTAGGTTCTCCTCCCTGACCACTCTACTGGGTAAGATCCACACCACGTGTAAGGTATTTCTGCCTGGAGGGATGATGTACTGCCTTGACTACATCCTCAGGGAATGCACCTGCATCTGCCTCTGATATACTGTCTGAGCTGTATGCCTTTTTACTGATGTAAATAGCCTGTGGATCATTTGTCTCTGACAAATAAAGTTATTTTGTTCTGTTTGATGGCAAGAACCTCCTGGTGCCCATTTCTTTATTGGTTAAAGCTGTCAGGTGGCAAAAGATCCAAAATGGCGGTGGCCATGCCGCCCACGTGGGTTCAGCGCCGGCGCGGTGACGCAGGCGCGATATCATCACCCGGCGCCAAATTCAAATAAAAGGCGTCTGAAACTTTGTATCCTTGCCTAAGTATAGGTTTATGTTACTTATTGAACCTGGGTGTTATTTCCTGTGTATATTCCTGCTTTCTGACTCCTGCCTGTTCTTGATTTTTGACCCTTCGCTGCCTGCCTTGTGATCCCTTGCCTGTGACTCTTCTACGACTCCTGGTTGAAAGGGGGGAACTGAAAGGGTTAACTTCTATCCCTGAAACTTCTGTCCTTGCTCAAACTTCATTATGCAAAACATGCTTATATGGCACGTACTCCCCAGCTGGCCTGAGCAGCCCCCAATGCCCTTGGGCAAATATGTTTCTTATCTCTTCTTATCACGCATACCAGCACACCCCACTACAAAGTTTCTTTTTGGAGACACACAGAATAATACTTTTTTGTTTTCCCTCAGGCTAAGGCATATCTTTGTTACACGTCATATTGGCTATATAAACAACTGCTGTAACCCTAATAAATCGGAACTTGCTTTGCAACACACGTGCCTTCTGTGTCGTTCTTTGTAAGACCCCTGCGCAGTGTATCTGGGCTGGTGTAATCAGATGGTTTTTGCCGTGCCAAGACGAACCGGTTCGCCTAGGGATAGCACAAGGATAGCACAGTGAAAGTCCGGGATTTCCCCTGTTCCTTTCAGCTGGTGTCAGAAGTGGGATCGGTTGGATATCCGGAGGTAAGTAGAATTGCTGTCTGAACTGACGGTTTTTTTTTCTCTTACCTTTGGCTCTTTCCAATAACCGATTTCTTGATATATATAAAAAAAAAAAAAAAAGAGGAAACAATAATACAACAAAAAAGAATAAAAATAGGTTTTGGCCTCTTGTATGGCGGTTTGAGGCTGGTTGTTATATATAAAAAATTTAAAAAAAAAAAAAAACCATAAAAACGAAAAGAATAAAAATAGGTTTTGCCTCGTGTATGGCGGTTTTTGAGGCTAGTTGTTAATTGTCTCGCGAGGCTGTTTTGCAAAGGTTCGCCTCCTGTGATGGTCGAGACTGAGGCTGTTTTGCAAAGGTTCGCCTCATGTAACGGTCGATACTGTTAGTACAGTAAAGATAGGGATATTTAGATTGCACGCAGAAACCTTTTCTTACTGACTGATTCACCTCTCCATATACAATATTGTCTCGTTTTGTCTTTGTACGTGTATGTACCCCCCATGTTTGTATAGAGATTAAGGTATATATGTCACATTGTATTCAATTTTCTTGACGTGTAACTTCTTACTTAAAAAAATTCTATCATTCTTTCGCTGTGCGTGTGTGTATATGCCATCCAGGGACACATAATTGTTTGTTTGTATATTGATAACTGTTACTAATACATCCTGTTGGTGTTGCTACTACTTGTAAATTGTACTAATCATATATATATATGGTGATGGAAATTGCTACGTGAGGGCAGTGATTCTGTCAACAGAATTTCCCAAAGCCGGCAGGTAAGCCACTTGTTGCTTACCAACAGGGAACTTCTTTTGATAGTGATCACAAGTCACACACTTTGTTATAAGTGATTACAAGCTATATATATATATATATATATGTAAGGCATGTAGGCATATGTTTTGTTGTTTTGCCGTCTAAGTGTTGGGTATTGTATGTTGGTATAGTTGTGTTAACAATTATTTCTACTGCTAACTGTCTGTGACTACAATTGTGTATTGCCTCCTATCTTTGTACTACCACCTTTATTCCTTTTACTTTTTACTAGAGACATAAACTCTGGATTTGATCCAGAGGCAGGCTGTCTTTCCTAAATCAGATTTATGAATCCAGGAAATAGGTAAATTAGCCTGGAATAGGGAGTAATAGGGTCTAGAAAACAAATAAGCAGTATTCGCTAGGAAGAACTGCAAGTCTCATCCAACACTACACTACTTGAAAGAATAGAAAGCTGCTATTCTACTATTTTTCTTCTATATTTTCCTCTATGTGTGTGTGTGATTGGTAAGGATCCCTGACTGGCTGTGTGAATGTGACTGTCCGAGTGCCTGGACTGAGTCTGCAGTGTGATAGTGTCCATAAGGGGATCCGTGGCTCTATTTCAGAGTCTGCTAGTTGATCAGGAGAATTCTGCGGTTCCTGTTTACGGGGCGACCCGACAGGCCAGAAACACAGAAAACCAGGTTTTCTGCAGAGAACTGTTAGTGCGTAATTTATATATCTACATTGTGTGTGACCTGCTATATTTACTTTGTCTATTCTCCCCTTACACATTTGTCAATTTGTTTTGCAATGGGGGGTAAGTCTTCTAAAATCCTGCCACCTCCTCTTCCCAACGAAACCTGTAAGCAGTATGTCTATAGGTGCAGCCCCACAGGGGGATTTTATGTTGATCCGTGGGTAGACAACCTTGCAGGATGGTGTGAGAATTTACAGCTTGATAATCCTTTCCCACGAAATGGTGCTAATGATTTGTATCACATGAATATTGTTTACCAAATGTGTCTACAAAAGAAAGATGGGGACCCCAATTGGGATTACACATATATGACTCTGGGAGGGGAGAATTGGCTTAAAATTGCCCCAGGGTGGCACTCTACTCCCTCCATCCCTAAAGCCCATAAGACCCATGGCGTATCAAAATTATTTAAGTGCTCAAAATCCGACGGCCAGATTACCCACACTACCCCACCTCCGTACACAGACATTCACCCCAATTTGGCGCACAAATCATGCGCCACAGAGGACGAAGCCATTTGCATTGCTGTCGCTTCTGCCCCAATGCCACAAGCTCAGGCAGCACAAGTTGTCCCATTAGTTCAACCACCCACATCCACCCCCCAACGACCAACCCTCATAACACCATCTGCACCTACACATACACCCCCACCACCCATACTTACCCCACAGCTATTTCCCATTACTTCATCCGCACTCACCACCACGTGTGACGAACCTATTGAAATACCTCTTATGCCCAATTTGGAGGAAGGTATGAGCCTCCTCACTAAAGCGGGATACGATATAGTCGACATTTCTCCCGAACGTTCTAAAATGGCGGTGAGAAAGAGAGACACCCCTAAAAAGGAAGATAATTGCCACGCAGCCACAAAACAATATCCCTTTCTCACTGTTGGTGAACAGCTCATAATGAAACCCCTAAACCCCACAGAACTACAAAACATACTCTCTAACTCCCCTGATCCCCGGAAGAATCCTGGTGCATGTCTCGTTTATCTAAAAAGAATGTGTCAGGGACAATGCATGCATCAGGCAGACATTCGACTTATTATCGATGGCATCCTAGGCTATGACTTAGAGTCAGGATGGGATTGGGCTAGAGTCCCTTCCATTTCCGTACCCGTTAATATTAACGCCATGAACGCTGCCCAATACCCACTAAATACACAGGCAGGCGTAGAAACTATGTGGCAAGAAGTAGAACAAGAGATGAAACGCTTATGGACCGATCGACAGTCTATGTCGATAGCTCTAGGATGTAAACAAAAATCACATGAGACAGCAAGTGACTTTGTTAAAAGGTTTTATAAAGTGTGGAAAGAGGAAGCAGCCCTTTCCTCTGAAGGGAACATGTCACAACTCAAAATCCAGACATGTTTAGTAAACAACTCATTTCTGAGTGGCCAACACTCACTTCAGGAGACTTTCTAAAAAGAGTAATTGAAAAGGAAGCAGCAAGTTGTTATGACAATCCAGTCAAAAATGACAAGAAAGTACAGGGCACGTACATGGAGGTGAGCCCAGAAGACCCCACCCAAAACGAAACCACCTCCTGTCCAAATAGTACCATACAAATGTATTCTAATAACCAAAGGTCTAATAACCAAAATTCCAACAGAGACAGATACAGCAGAGGCCGTTGGAATAATGGACGAGAAAGGGGGAGAGGTAGTCAAAACTGGGGTAACCAGGACAGTAAAAAACAGGATCAATGTTTTAACTGTTACGAATTTGGCCACTGGCGCAATCGATGCCCCTGGCCACCTCAGCCTGCCTTCCACAATAACCAACAAATGACCCCTAATGGCCCAGCCCCAACATTCCAACAACGAGCACCCCAATCACAACCTCAGATACAGCCCCGAAACCCAGCAAACCCGCTCCCAGACACACCATCAATTGGCCGGGATCCGCCTAGGGCTGCCCTGAAGGTTGTACCCCACATTTCCCTGTCATCTCATCCTCCTCTGATGCAGATCCATACCTCACTTTAAACGTTGCAGGGATGGATTTATTGTTCCTAGTGGATACTGGGGCTACCACATCCTGTATTAACACAAAATACTACGAGGGAGATAGACACGGATCCATACCTTCAGTTGGGATTAACGGGGTACTCACACCCACTTTCCAAACCCCACCCCTGCCCGTCAAGTGCCCAGGCTCCAATCGCACCATTTCACACCCATTCACACTCATTCCAGGGTGCCCCGAGAATCTCCTGGGTAGAGATCTGTTCCACAAATTGGGTTTCCTATCTATCAGTATTTCTTCTACTGGAGGCCTTTCTGCAAATATTTTTGTCCCTGAAACGAACTCTATTTTCTTCAATTCTAACAACCTTTTTACTGATCCTTCCATTCTGTCTGTCTGGTCTACTGATAAATTTGATGTGGGCTTTGTTAACTGTACCCCTTATAAAGCCTTACTCAAACCACACTCACAACCAATATACATTAAACAGTATCCACTTTCACAAGACAAGCTGAATGGTATCCGCCCATTAATACAGAAATTCCTTGAACAAGACATCCTCGCGGGTGTTGTCTCTCCTTACAACACCCCCATTAACCCAGTTCCAAAAAAGAACAAAGAATTTCGATTTGTACAGGATTTACGAGCAATCAATTCATTAATTGTGCCGATTGCTCCTATTGTGCCTGACATTACAGTTATACTAACCTCCATTCCGTGTGATGCTTCGGTGTTCACGGTTTTGGACTTAAGTAATGCATTTTTTTCGGTCCCAGTGGACCCTGAGACACAGTTGCTTTTGGCTTTTACTTTTGAGGGGTTCCAACTTACCTGGAAACGCCTCCCCCAAGGCCTAGTGGATTCACCAGCGGCCTACTCCCTGGTGCTCCAGCATACCCTTAAGTCCTGGACCTCCAGCCATGGTTCCGTCCTACTTCAATATGTTGATGATTTGTTGTTGTGTAGCCCAAGCCAGAATGCTAACCACCATGATACCACCTCCTTGCTACGACACCTTGCAATGGAGGGTCATAAGGTTGCCAAACACAAGGCTCAGATGGGGGCTGAGACTGTTGAATACTTAGGATTCATTCTTTCCCACGGACAGAGGCAAATCAATCCTAAAAGGGTACAGGCGCTGACAAAGATAAAGAAACCAGAGACTCCAAAGGAAATGTTATCCTTTCTTGGCATTGTCAACTATTGCCGCCAATGGATATCGCACTGTTCTTACTTTGACAATATCCTGAGACAAAGTACTAAAAAGGATGCACCACCTTACGTACAATGGACTAGAGAAATGACTAATGCTTTTAATTCTCTCCTACAGACACTGGTTACAGCACCTGCGCTGGGTCTACCTAACTATGCTAAACCTTTTCATTTGTATGTGAAGGACACCTGTAAAACCATGGCTGCAGTCTGTGCTCAAGAATCTGGGGGAAGCTTTCGTCCTGTGGCCTATTTTTCCAAAGTAATGCCGTTGCCGGTACAGGGGATGCCGGCGTGTCTCAGAGCCTTGGCAGCTAGTGCTATGGCCGTGGAACTGTCTCAGTCTGTCACAATTGGTCACGATACCATCCTACACACCTCACACCAAGTCACACACCTGTTGAAAAACGTCACCACACAACATATGACATCCCAACGTTTAAGTGGCTATGAAGTCATCCTGTTGGGAACTGCTAATTTACACATTAAATATGCATCTAACACGCAGGGTCCTGCCGCAATCCTACACGCTCTTTTACATCTTTCTGACCCCACTAACTCTTTCATACTCGATCCTCATGACTGTGTTGAGTCTATCCATTACTCCACCTCACCTCGCTTTGACCTAACTGACACTCCTTTACTACATGCCACCAATGTCTTTGTTGATGGTTCTTGTTCTAGACCCTCTGACGACACCTACAAGGCAGCCTATTCAGTAGTACAACTCCCTGACATTATTCTCGAAACTGACTCCATCCCTGTCAATTCTGCTCAAGCGGCAGAACTTATAGCACTCACCAGGGCCTGTCACTTGTTTGCGAACCGTCCCGTTAATATATTCAGTGACAGTAGATACGCCTTTGGGGTGGTTCACGATTTTGGCAAAATTTGGCAACAAAGAGGTTACGTCACTGCAGATGGTAAATCCATCTCACATCCTACCCTCATTGATAACCTTTTAAAAGCCATTCAACTTCCCTCTGAAATTGCAATTATCCACTGCAGGGCCCACACTAACAGAACGGACGACATCTCCCTAGGGAATGCTCTAGCAGATAGGGTTGCCAAATCCACTGCATCCTCTGCCACTCCCACCGTCATACCCATTTTTCTCCACTCTCCTCCCACCTGTCCAGACAGTCAAATCCTACAGCATTTGCAAGCCTTTGCTACACAGACCGACTTGCAATTTTGGAAACAACAAAATCTGACCCTTGACCAGTTTGGTCTTTACTCCCACCTGGGCAAAGTAGGCATCCCCGAAAGCAGCCTACCCCTACTCATTTCTCATGCTCACGGTGTTGGTCATAAGAGTGCCAAACTCACTTTGTCTGAGATGCAAAAACATTTCATCGCAAACAATCTCAGACAACATTGTTCAACCTTTGTTAAAACCTGCCTAACCTGCCTCAGGGCCAACACCACAGGCACACGCAACGTACATCAAAACTTACCCCCACCAGTAGCACCTTTTTCTCACTGGCAAGTCGATTTCACGCACATCCCTAAAACAGGCAAATTGCAGGACTACTTGCTAGTTTTCACTGACCATTTCTCCCGCTGGGTGGAGGCTTTCCCTTGCCGCCATGAGGACGCCAGAACAGTTGTTAAATTCCTAGTCACGGACATCATTCCACGATTTGGTTGCCCACTCCAGATTAATTCTGACAATGGCCCAGCCTTTGTCAGTAAAGTCCTCCAACTCCTAGTCTCTACCCTACGCATCTCATGGAAATTTCACATCCCCTACCATCCACAGAGTGCAGGTATCGTTGAGCGCATGAATCGCACCATCAAGGATAAGCTCCTCAAAGCTACCTCTGCCACATGGACTAACTGGAAGTCCTTTTTACCTGCAATACTTGCAGAAATACGCATGACACCACATTCTGTCACCAAACTCTCTCCTTTTGAAATAGTTATGGGGCGTCCCTTTCCCACCCCCTGGGTTAAAGGTCCCTTAATTACTCATCACACTGATCTCAATTTAATTCAGGAAGAGTATGTATGTAACCTTATTTCTACATTGAATGGCATCTACGGTGATGTATCTTTGTCTTTTCCTTTGCCTCCACAGGAGCCGACCCATCCGTTTCGCCCAGGTGATCCAGTTGTTGTTCGACAGCTTCATCGCTATCGAAAAGGGGGATTCCCATTCGGTCCACGTGTAACAGTGATCGCCATCACACGGACAGCTGTCCTCACCGATGCCGGTGACCATTGGATCCACGCTTCACGGGTGAAACACGCTCCACCAGTTCCAACTCCAGGATTCAACAAAGACGAGGCCAACAGAGACAAAGATATCACTCCAGGACGAGATGTCATCAGCCACACCGTCACAGGAAGACCCACAGATGTCTCCGCCACAACAGGTCCCGAAGATGTCATCCCAGAAACCTGCACCACTACCACCACTGATGATGAGAAAGTCCACAAAGTATGCACTATGGTGCATAATTGGTACTTTCCTTTCTCTGTTTTTCCCCATCATGATCCTCCTTAATTGCATATTTTATCCAAATCCTGATAGCCCTCTAGGATCAGTTTGTTATCAGATTTTCAAAGCCAACATCACCACCCTCCACCACCACAAACGGAGGTCTAACCCAACTATCACTTTGGGGACACGTTCTACTGACGAACAACATGTTGCAATCCGGACAAAGCATGGTATTACCACCTTCTGGTATAACTCCTCTAACACACACGTTGCCACTTTTATTTTTGATTATTGTAATATTGTACACTGTCCGCCTCAACCTTGGCAAACTTATGTGTATCACCAAACATATGCACAGCGGTCTTTTTATATTTGTGTAACTGATGACAATTGGGGTCCAACCTGTGATTATTGGGGTGCTGTTGGGTGGAATACAGGGTATGACTGGGGCTATAGACCTGCATCTGCCATAGCAAAAACAGACAACAATGGGAAGTCCTTAATCAGCCGAATGACTTTATCTAAAAAAGGGAATTCTGGTCTAAATATGCCACTTACTCTCAATCTTGAAAATCCTAGCCCTGGGGACTCCGGCACCTTAAAGACATGTACAACTCGTCAGAATGGGCTACTACCACTCCAGTCTCCAATCCACTAGCACCTCAAATAATCTCATTTAGTTCTATGATCGCCATTGCCAACCCCACCTTTGAGGACACCTTTTCTGTCGAGACTGGCTTCACTGATGTTAATGTTTGGTTAGAATGGATGAGGTATAGCGCAATACAGCATAATAAGAGCGATTGCTATGTATGTGGAGGAGCCAGACCTCATTTAGGCACTGTCCCCTTGCATATCCCAGCTGATCAAGAAGATTGTTTCCTAAGTCTTTATACTAACACCTCTTCTAACTCCTCTGTTTGCGAGACATGGAAGTCTACTTACCCTATCCTATCTACATCTCCCAGATCTCCCGATGGTATCACCATTTATCCCGGTAACTATACCTGTTTCAGCAATTACCGAACTACTGGCCGAAACCTTCACAATTTTACTAAAGGATATTGTGCCTCGTATAGTAATACATCCTATGACAAACTGCTAAATCACTCCCAATCCTTAGGTGACATTTTTTGGCTATGTGGAGACCTCAAATTACGTTCCCGGCTTCCTCCATCTTGGAAGGGTGAGTGTACCCTTTGTAAGGCCATTATGCCTCTACATGTTTTCTCCAAAAGTAACCAGCCGACACTCTCCATTTATAACACCCTCCATATCTCTAAAAGGGATCTCACTCCAGGAGGCAGTTTCGATCCCCATGTGTACATTGACGCAATAGGCGTTCCAAGGGGGGTCCCTGATGAATTTAAGGCCCGTGACCAAGTTGCTGCCGGCTTTGAATCTATCATTCCCATCATCACAGTAAACAAAAACGTTGATTGGATCAATTATATTTACTATAATCAACAACGCTTTGTTAATTACACTAGAGATGCCTTGCAGGGTATTGCAGATCAACTAACTTCCACCTCTCAAATGACATTCCAGAATAGGGTAGCCCTGGATATGATTTTGGCTGAGAAAGGTGGTGTTTGCAAAATGCTTGCTGATACTGGTACTTGCTGCACTTATATTCCTGATAACACCGGCCCTAATGGTAAGGTCACTGTTGCTATTCAAAAACTTGGCGATCTGTCTGTTGAACTCAAAAAGAACTCGGGTCTTACCCATCCATGGGATGAATATTTTGGATGGATGACGGGTTGGCAAAAGGTCTTAGCCCAGATCAGTGTTACCTTATTGATTGTTTTGATTTTTATTTCATTTATTTTCTGCTGTGTAATCCCTTACATTAGGAAGTTGATTTCTTCACTTATTGCTTCTTCAGAAGGTTCACAACTCAAACTTATTCATGCTGCTCGTGTGTAGTCACTTGCGTGACTAAAGGGGGGATTGAAAGGGGGGGAACTGAAAGGGTTAACTTCTATCCCTGAAACTTCTGTCCTTGCTCAAACTTCATTATGCAAAACATGCTTATATGGCACGTACTCCCCAGCTGGCCTGAGCAGCCCCCAATGCCCTTGGGCAAATATGTTTCTTATCTCTTCTTATCACGCATACCAGCACACCCCACTACAAAGTTTCTTTTTGGAGACACACAGAATAATACTTTTTTGTTTTCCCTCAGGCTAAGGCATATCTTTGTTACACGTCATATTGGCTATATAAACAACTGCTGTAACCCTAATAAATCGGAACTTGCTTTGCAACACACGTGCCTTCTGTGTCGTTCTTTGTAAGACCCCTGCGCAGTGTATCTGGGCTGGTGTAATCAGATGGTTTTTGCCGTGCCAAGACGAACCGGTTCGCCTAGGGATAGCACAAGGATAGCACAGTGAAAGTCCGGGATTTCCCCTGTTCCTTTCACTGGTTAACCCTTCGGCTACCACGACTTGGACTTCTGCTCCTGGGCTTCCTCCTTGGTCCCGACTACTCCCTTTGGAAGCCGCTAGGCCCCCTGACATTTTACTTGGGCCATGGACCCCACTGAGGAAGCCACGCCTGATGTCGGACGAGCACTTCAGGGATTGGCCTCCCGCATGGAAGATTATGAAGTTCAACAGTTCCGCATTGGGCAAGTACTCGATACTCTCCTTTCTCGTATGCCTCCTGTGTCTCCAGTTGCCGGCAATCCTCCCCCGGCCGCTGTTCCTCCAGCAGCTGTTTCTCCGGCTGGGGAGCCACGCATTCCGCCTCCACCTCGTTATAATGGGGATCCACACACCTGTAGAGGTTTCGCTACACAGTGCCAGATCCAATTCGAGTTTCAACCTTCTCACTACCCCAGTGAACGTGCCAAGATGGGATATGTGATGTCTCGTTTGGAGGGCAAACCGCTTGAGTGGGCAACATCTCTCTGGGAGGAGAATTCTCCATTAACTTTTCATATCAAAGCATTCCTGCAAGCCTTCCGCACTGTGTTTGATGCGCCAGGACAGGTCACTAATGCCTCGTCTCGGCTCCTGCAGCTTCGACAGGGAAACCATGGTGCTAGTGATTACACTATTGACTTTAGAACTTTAATGGTGGAGACCCCCTGGAATGAAGAGGCATACAAGGCTGTATTTTACCAAGGGCTGTCAATGAGACTTAAAGATGGCCTGGTTTCCAGGGAACTTCCTGATTCTCTTGAGGATTTAATTACTCTTACTGTTAAAGCGGATACTCGTCTGACGGAGCATCAAGTTGAAAGAGAACGTAGTAAGTGATTTTAACCTACACTTGCTCCACGCTTTCAAAGACCTCTGTTGCCTGCACCATCCTAGCAGTCTTCCACTACTCGCCCGGAGGAGCCAATGCAAGTTGGAAGGGCTCGTCTCTCCGAGCAAGAAAGACTTCGTAGACGGATGGCAGGTCTATGTCTATACTGTGGTGGACATTCACACTTTGCCAATACCTGTCATGTGAGGCCTAAGGGTTCTTTTCCCCCCAAGGTAAAGCCAGGGTAACGCGAGTTGGGGGCATTACTTCTCAATCACAAGAGAACTCTCACAGGTTTCTTCTGCCTTTTCAGATTCAGCTGGCCACTAAGACGATTTTCGGCTCTGCTTTCATCGACTCTGGGGCTGCCGGGAATTTCATGGATGCTTTCTTTGCCAAGTATATGGATGTTCCCTTATCTTCTCTCAAAGGAGTTACTGCCATTGACGACAAACCTCTAACGTCCGAGTTTATCCCCATGACGACCGGGGAGTTACCTGTGCAGTTTGGGACTTTGCATAAAGAAAAGTTATCATTCCTGATTATTTCCTGCCCTTCTGTTCCAGTCGTCTTGGGTCTTCCCTGGCTGCGCTTGCATAACCCCATCATTGATTGGTCTTCTGGACAGATCTCTCGTTGGAGTCCATTCTGCCACCAGCACTGTCTTCCTGCTAAACCTCTCCAGAAGGTGAATATCTCAACTACAGATTTGAAGACGCTGCCCCCCTTCAACAAGGAATTCTCGGATGTCTTCTGTAAAAAGTCAGCAGAGTTCCTTCCCCCACACCGTAGTTATGACTGCCCAGTCGACCTCCTTCCAGGAACCATGCCCCCTAGAGGTCGCACTTATCCTCTCCTGCAGAGACTACCGCCATGAAAGACTATATCCAAGAAAATCTCCAGCTGGGATTTATTCGTCCCTCTACCTCTCCCACAGGGGCTGGTTCCTTTTTCGTGGAGAAGAAGGATGGTGGTCTACGTCCCTGTATTGACTACTGAGGACTTAATAAAATTACTGTTAAAAATCGATATCTTTTGCCTTTGGTCGCAGAACTTTTTGACCAACTGAAAGGGGCTAAGATCTTCACGAAGTTAGATCTACGCAGGGCATACAACCTCATCCGCATTCGTGAGGGTGACGAATGGAAGACGGCCTTCAACACTCGAGATGGGCACTATGAATATCTCGTAATGCCCTTTGGCCTCTGTAATGCCGCCGTCTTTCAGGAATTTGTGAACGACATCTTCTGGGATCTCTTGGGGAAATTTGTGGTTGTGTACCTAGATGACATTCTGATCTTCTCCAAGGACCTAGAAAACCATCGCTCCCAGGTTAAGGAGGTACTCTCTCGTCTGAGGAAGAACTCTCTCTTTGCCAAGATGGAGAAATGTGTCTTTGAGGTTTCCAAGATCCCTTTCCTAGGTTACATCATCTCCCCAGAAGGTTTTGAGATGGATCCCGCCAAGGTGTCCGCAATCCAGGAGTGGCCCCTTCCACTGAGTACCAAGGTGATTCAGAGATTAATTGGATTTGCCAATTATTATCGACAGTTTATTAAGGGATTCTCCACCCGCATTGCACCTATTCTTGCCCTTATCCGTAAAGGAGGTAAACCCAACTCATGGCCCCCCATCAGCTGTTGAAGCATTTCAGTCCCTGAAGGATGCCTTCACTTCTGCCTCGGTCCTTCGTTATCCTGATCCAGAATTACCCTTTTTCATTGAGGTGGATGCCTCTGAGCTTGGAGCTGGTGCTATCCTGTCCCAAAGACATTCTGCTGACAGGAAGCTTCACCCTTGTGCCTATTTCTCCAAAAAGTTCTCTCCAGCAAAGCAGAATTATGATGTGGGGAATCGTGAACTTTTGGCAGTCAAGCTTGCTCTCGAGGAGTGGCATCACCTCCTTGAAGGTTCTTTGATCCCGGTCATGATCTATACTGACCATAAGAATTTAGAATTCATACAAGCTCTCAAGAGACTGAATCCTCAACAGGCAAGGTGAACTCTCTTCTTTTCCCGCTTCAACTTTATCCTGACTTACTGCCCTGGCTCCAAGAATCGTAAGGCTGATGCTCTTTCCGAAAGCTTTTCCCCAGCTGATCGTTGTTTTGAAAAGCAAGAGCCAATACTTCCTCCTATCAAGATCATTGCTTCCCTGTTTCCTCGATTTGCTGAACAGATCGTGGCTTGCCAGTCTTCTGCTCCTGCCGATACTCCCATTTGGATGGCATTTGTACCTCCTGAGCTTCGTCTGCCCATCCTGCAACAGACTCATTGTTCCCGGAAGGCTGGACATCCTGGTCCAGAAAAGACTCGAGTTATTACGACGCCTTGTTTGGTGGCCGACTATTCGTAAAGATGTTAAAGACTTTGTGGCTGCCTGCACCATTTGTGCCACTTCCAAGGTTAGCCATTCTCACCCTTGTGGATTATTACATCCTCTTCCCATCCCCTCTCGCCCATGGACTCACTTAGCAATGGACTTTATTTTTGTGTTACCACCCTCAAGAGGGAATACCGTGATCTGGGTGGTTATTGATCGCTTTAGTAAAATGACGCATTTCATTTCCCTGCAAAAACTTCCCTCTGCAATGGAATTATCCCAGCTCTTCATCAAGTATATTTTCCGGCTACATGGCTTTCCAGCAGAAATAGTCTCTGACAGAGGATCCCAGTTTGTATCCAGATTCTGGCGCTCCTTATGCAAAGCTTTGGGTATCTCTCTCCAATTCTCTTCTGCCTATCACCCTCAAACGAATGGGGCTGCGGAAAGAGTGAACCAAGCTCTTGAGCAGTTTCTAAGGAATCATGTCTCCCTCTGTCAAGATGATTGGTCCGAGCTCCTCCCGTGGGCGAAATTCGCCAATAACAATGCTAGTCACATTTCCACCGGAAGATCTTCTTTCTTGTCGGTGTATAGTCAACATCCGCAAGCATTTCCACAGGACTTTCTACTATCTGAAGTCCCAGCCGCAGATGATCACGCGGCTCATATGTCTGCCATTTGGGCGGCAACCAAATCTAATTTGGAAAAAAGTGCTCTGGTGCATAAGACTTTTGCTGATCGCAGAAGGAGATCTTCTCCACCGTATAAAGTTGGAGATAAAGTGTGGCTCTCTTCTAAAAACATCCGTTTAAAGATTGCTTCTCCCAAGTTGGGTCCCAAGTTCAGTGGTCCTTTTACCATCTCTGAGATTATCAACCCTGTGGCCATTCGTCTTCAACTTCCCCCGGAGATGCGAGTTCCTAATGTATTTCATGTATCCCTGGTGCAACCAGTTGTTTCCAACCGCTTCTCTTCTGGTCAAGTTCCGCCTTCTGCCATCCCCATACACGGCCAGCTTGAGTATGAAGTAGAAAAGATCCTAAATTCCAGACTCTCCAGGGGATCTCTCCAATTCCTCATCAAGTGGAAGGGCTTTGGCCCTGAAGAATGCTCGTGGGAGAAACACTCATATGTACATGCCCCTCGCATAGTAAAGGAATTCTACAGGCAATTTCCCCTGAAACCCAGACTTGGTGGTCCAGTGGCCCCTCCGCGGGGGGGGTACTGTCAGGACCCCTGTCAGGGTTCCCGCCGATGCCGCAGCCGGGAGCGCTCAGAATCGCGTCTTCTCCCGGCGGCGCAAGATCCAAAATGGCGGTGCCCATGCCGCCCACGTGGGTTCAGCGCCAGCGCGGTGACGCAGACACGATGACGTCATCACCCGGCGCCAAATTCAAATAAAAGGCGCCTGAAACTTTGTATCCTTGCCCAAGTATAGGTTTATGATGCTTATTGAACCTGGGTGTTATTTCCTGTGTATATACCTGCTTTCTGACTCCTGCCTGTTCTGGATTTTTGACCCTTCGCTGCCTGCCTTGTGATCCCTTGCCTGTGACTCTTCTACGACTCCTGATTAACCCTTCGGCTACCACGACTTGTACTTTTGCTCCTGGGCTTCCTCCTTGGTCCCGACTACACCCTTTGGGAGCCGCTAGGCCCCCTGACAAAAGCACAGTAGCCTATGAGAGTTTTAGTTTCACTACACCGCACCTTCATTTCTTCCACTTTGCGAAGGCCCTGCCTTAAGTGTTAGAGTCCAGTGTAACCCATGCTGTAGTTTACTAGCTGGTGATTAACCCTGTTGGCCTGTATAGCTCGAAAACGTGTTACACCAGCATGCACAACATTTGTTGCCTTCCTTAAATAAGGGCAAGGCCATACATGGCGTTTTTACGTTGAAACCACATGCGACCGAAACCACATGCGAGCCTCAAAATGCGTTTTTCAGCACATAGGTTTCTTTTCCGAACATGCACTTCTCATTGTTCTCATACCCCATAATTCCGCTGGATGGAAATAAAAAAGCTATTTAGAAATAGAAAAACTATTTATATGCAAAATGGAGAAGGGATGATAGTCAATACACAACGTAATTACATCCACGGAAGTAAAAACGTATATGCGCATTTATCTCAGGAGAATTTGGACGCTGCATATTTACGTAAAATGTGGTTTCAAACTTGCAGATCCCATATTAATTTGGTAGTTTCTTGACGTATTTGCGTTTCTGCTAAAAAACGCCAATACTGGTATCCCGTGGTGGATTTCAGCTTGCAAGCACCCTTTGAGAATTGCCATAGTGCATTTTCCATTAGTTTCTGTGGTAGAGTGCAGTTTATGCGTATTTTCGTCAGATGGAGCTTTTTTTTTTAAAAAACACAACGTAAAAACGCCACGTCTGGCCTTGCCCTAAGGGCCATAAATGACACCTGTTTTTTCACAGAATGAACAACCTCACTAAATGAACTCCACACTGCTATTATATGGAACAAGCTATTATAATTTTAAACACGACTCAATTAATTATTCTATTACACATATAATTTCTACTGAAAACAGTGATCATGTTAGTGATGTTTATACTGCTATTATTATAATGAACACAACTGTACCTCTTTTAAAGGAGAACTAAACCCTTAATTAAAAAAAACCTACCCTACATAGACACCCCCCCTCCCTGCTGCCCCTCAGCATAGCTGTTACCCCAGGTAAATGCCCCTAACTCTTTATTTACCCCTCAGTGCTGATACAGGGCATCGGAGTTCACAGGCGCCTTCAGCGATTCGGCAATTAACGTGACTTTCTGCGCATGCGCAGTTGTCGCAAAACAGAAGATTGCTCCAACTGCGCATGCTGCCGATATGCCGATCTCTTCACGAAGATTACCGAAGCGAAGAAGATGGTGCCCGTGAACTCCGATGCCCTGAATCTGCACAGAGGGGTAAATAAAGAGTTAGGGGCATTTACCAGGAGTAACAGCTAGGCTGGGGACAGCAGGGAGAGGGAGCTATGTAGAGCAGGGGGGGTTGTTGTTGTTTTTTTTAATTAAGGGTTTAGTTCTCCTTTAAAAGAAACTGTTACTTGCAATGTACTTTCCAGTAAACTATTAACAGAGATTACTCTGTGACCAGTAAATTCCAGGTCAGCATACCTGCATTTATTCATATGTATGGAGGCTGCCATATTGACTACCTAAGGCAAAACATTTTAGCAGAAATGTATCCAGGGAGTCTGAGCTAGTGACGCTCAAGTAAAAAGTCACCTGGATAAATGTCAAGAGGACAAAGCACAGGTGGTTCACTTAAAAGTTATGGTACAAGCAGATATAAACAAATCAATATGGAGCTGCCTTGTGCAATCATACATTACATATAAGGAGCTGTGCCATTTATTTATGGTCAATAGAGATGTTTGTTGAGCTTTCTATGGATAGGATTCAGCGACAGAAGTAGTATGAGATTGTTGAGCAGGCGTTACAACTAATTAAAAAAACATTATAAGTAGATAAGAATGGATTTATTGTCCAGATACAACCAACATGGAATGCACTTGGTCTTGTAGAAGTAAGTTTAGATGTCCTGTCTGCTGCTGAGGTTACAGTGACTGACAAAGTATGGTGTGATATCATATGACTCATATTTAACCATAAAGATAAAACCCACGTTTACTTATTTTATAAGGGAACAACCAAACACTACATTAGATAAATTGCTTATTGTTACTTAAAATGGGAATTCAGGTACAGGTATAGAACCGGCTATGCAGGATGATCAGGACCTGGGGTTTTCCGGATAAGGGTCTTTCTGTAATTTGGGTTCTACCTTATGTCTACTAAATAATAGATGTATTAAAATATAATATAATCAAACAGAATGGAATGCACAACCATTAGTATGCAGAAACCTGGGTGCTAGTCTGAGAGGTATGTAGACAAAATGTAGGGATTGACAGCACTCCAAGGAAATACATCAAGTCAATAATTCAAATGAAAGTGGAGATTTATTGGTGATCCAACGTTTTGGCTCCGCACAGAAGCCTTCGTCAGGGAAAGAAAAGCAGTGCACAAGTGTTTGGGGGTTTAAATAGGGTAAAAAATGGCTCCAAGACACCTGTATACGATGCTTGTCACTCAGCGTTTGTTATGCAAAGCAGTATATACATGTGGATACAAAGGCAAATGTTGTTATCCATGTTAGGTATGCCCCTTTGTATGGGAGAGTTCTGCTTATACAACCCATGTCCGTCGCCGAGCACTCAACTGCTAGCAACCGCAAAGGGGAGCCAGCAGAGACAGCGCTTGTGGGCGAATGTTAGCGGAGGGTTTTGCGGAGTGTGCAGTCACTGAAACCAGCGGCTGCCTACTGCCAGCGGTTCTACACAGCCGCATCATTAGGGTTACATGGGTGCCACCGGCCTTCGTACTGCTTGTGCTCAGCTCACCTTGGTATAGGGACCCACATGCAGGGCAAGGTAGTACAAACACGTTAGGGCCATGCAGAGTTATGTTAGGGGAACTGACTAAAGCACCACCGCATCCTTAAGCCAATTAACCTCCCAGTGGTCATCAGTGGGACAGACAGACAGGGCAAATATGGATACATAACAGATGCATATAGTCAGAGTGAACTGCGCTGTGTTTACATAAGAAGGGGAGGACAAATGGGTAAACCAAAATGACAATAAACATAATTGGACAAAAAAGCAACATTTGTAGCAAGCTATATGGCAACAAAACAGGATACAAGGTAGTAAAAGTCAATATTGTTTCACAAAAAGCAACCCAAAGGCAGGGTCTCATTGAGACCTCGGGGAGCAACTGTGTCCAGTTTCAAAATCCAGCAGGACTCCATTCTCAGTAGGGCCTGGTCCCTATCACCCCCTCTTACCAAGGGGGGTTGATGGTCAATTGCCATGCACCTGAATGTAGGGAGAGAGTGTCCTTTGTTGAGAAAATGTTTTGCCACTGGTTGTAGAGCCTTACCCTCTTTAAGAGCCCTGCTGATGGCAGACCGATGGTTTGCTATTCTCTCCCTTAAAGTTGTACAAGTTTTTCCCGCATAATATAGTCCACATGGGCAAGTAAAGGATGTATATAAGATAAGATGAGGTACAGGTAAGTCTGTGATGGATTTTGAACCTTTTGCCAGTATGGGGGTGTGGAAAATCAGGTCCAATTAACAGGCATCTACACGTCACACAATTCGGGCATTTATAACATCCCAGCTTTTTATTCTGTGTTAGCCAATTGGTTTCTTTATGATAATGTCCCTTGAAATCTGTGCGGACCAATAAGTTCCTTAAGCTTTTGTCTCTCTTATATCCCATCATGGGCCTTGGGGCTAAATGGAGAGACAGCGAATCGTCCATACTCAGCATGGGCCAATGTTCTCTGATGCTGGATGAAAGTTGTCGTGAGGCTGAAGAAAATGTTGTAGTGAATATCAAGGGGTTAGCTGATGATTTTTTTCTGTGTACACTTGTCAGGAGGTCGGATTGTGAGTTCTGACGCGCTCTGTTTAATTGCCCCTGAAGGAGGTCATCTGAATATCCCCTCTCCTTGAACCGAATAAACATTTCCTGTAATTGTGTCTCTGTTGTGTTCTTTGTACTGTTGTTACGGATCACCCTGAGGAACTGCGAGTAAGGGATGCCTCTTATTGTTGACGGTGGATGGTTGCTGGCAGCGTGCAGTATTGAATTCCGATCCGTGGGTTTCCTGTATAGTCTAGTCTCCAGTTTGGAGTCCAGGATAAAAATGTTTAGGTCAAGAAAATCGATATTTGTCATATCATAATTCAAGGTGAGTTTGATTGGTGTGTGCAAACTGTTCAAGTGCTGATGATATGCCAACAGTGCTGGTTCTGTATCTGTCCAAATGAAGAACAGATCGTCAATATAACGAAAGTATATCAATATGGAGTTCCCCAGTCGTGGAATTATGTGGGTGTTCTCAAAGTCCAACATAAACAAGTTGGCATATGAGGGTGCGAGGGCACTGCCCATTGCGGTCCCAGCCACTTGTAGATAAAAAGAGTTTTCAAATCTAAAAAAGTTCCTGGTGAGGGTGAGTTCTAACAGATGCAGTAAGAATTCAATGGGTACTGTTCCAGGTGGTGTAGATAGCAATGCCTTCCTGCAGGATACAATTCCTTGGTCATATGGTATCACTGTATAGAGACTTTTTACGTCCATTGTGGCAAGTATGCATTTGGTGGGTATATCCCCCAGTTCCTTTAGTCTCCTGATGACGTGACTAGAATCTTGTGTATAGGAGGGCATTGCGTGGACCAATGGTTGCAGGTGGTGGTCAAGAAAGTGGAAATTGGTTGGTATAGAGAGCCAACTGCTGATATTATGGGTCTGCCAGGTGGGGAGGATAAGGACTTGTGTACTTTTGGTAATGTATAAATAATGGGCGTATGGGGGTAGTCTGTGGTCAAGTAGCTATACGTATCATTGTCAATCCATCCAGCATTTCTCCCCAGTGTCAGAAACTCATCAATTTCCCTTTTAAAAGTATGAGTGGGGTCATTTGGCAATAGTTTATATGTGCTGGTGTCCCCCAGCTGTCCAAGTAATTCCTCCCTGTAATAGGAGTAGTCCAATAACACAATGGACCCCATTGTCAGCGGGCCTTACAACTAAATTGTTGTCAGCTTTGAGTGATTTAATGGGAGAGCGTTCTGCCGAATTAAGGTTGTTATGTGTATTGACCTTACCCCATCCCTTTTTTATGTCGGAAGTAAGGATGCTCCCAAAGGTTTTGATGGGTGCGGGTGTATTTGTGGGTTCAAAGGAGCTTCTACTTTTAAATAGTGGCCTCACCTGGGCAGGGGCATCTTTAAAGTGTTCCTTTAGTTTAAGCTTGCGTTGGAATCTATGCACGTCCACCAATAGTTCCATAGTGTCAGGGGTATTGGTGGGGACAAAAGACAGACCTTTAGAGAGAAGAGATATTTCACCTGGGGTTAAAATGTGTTTACTCAAATTAAATATTACACTCTCTTGCCCCTGGGGGGTTTTCCCTTTGGATTTATGGCCACCGCGTCTAGTACTTCGTCTCCTCCTCCCTCTGCCGTATTCCCTTTTCTGGATCGTGTTTTTACCCCTAAAAAAGGTTTGGCAGAACTAGTGTTGTTTGCGGTATCAGAGTCAGTGTATTGGTCAGAACTGTCCACTGTGTGTAGGGATTTAGGGAGATGTCGTCGTCTGGGAAATCTAGCTCTAGAGTTGTCAGATCTGAGTCCCATTAACCAACCATAAACCCGTTTCATCTTATAGTCGTCTGAGACTTTTGTTAGCTTGTTTTGCTTAAATATTGTCAGGTCTCTCTTATATTTGTTCACTGTATTGGATAGTTTATTTAACCAGTCATTGGTATTGTCTGACTTAAGGGTCTCTAGGTACTGTTCTTCTAGTCGACCTATATCTGTTTTAATAGCCGAGAGCTCCTTCCCCACCTGTTCAACCACCAAAAGTATTAGGTCAAATGAGCATCTGTTAAAAATCCCACACCATTTCCCACAAAAATCAGGATTGTTCCGGCCGATGGTAGGTATATTGGCAACCCTGAAGCCTCTAGGAATAAGTCTCTGCCTATGGTAGTTCGATAGATATATGCCATGTAGTTGCAAGTCAATTTCTTTTTTCTTTAAGTGCATTAATTCATGGTAAATGTCATTATTTGGTTTACTCACAGCAATGTCCAATAGTGTCTCAGAGAATAGTATCCTGTCCACATCTTGGGGAGTAAATGCAAAGTCCAAGCTTGTTTCGATCTCCAGTGTCAGTTGTGAGAGATCCTCAGCCATGTCCACAGGTCCGAATGCTGGAACTAGTGGATATTACAGGTGACCGTGCAGGCCCAGTGGACAGAGAACAGGGACACTCAATAAGTCCTTATTATGTAAACAGCAGTATTCCCACAATCTCCAATATAGGGTATAAATCGTTGTACAAAAGCCGCAACAAAAAAGAATAGGTCAGCTAGAGCAGACCCCAAATGAGAGTGCTGCCTGTATGCTGAAGCAGGCTGGGTGCAATTCGAGAAAGGAATTCCTGCAGTGAGGAGGCTCCGTATGCAATCAAACAGAATGGAATGCACAACCATTAGTATGTTTATTCGGTTCAAGGAGAGGGGATATTCGGATGACCTCCTTCAGGGGCAATTAAACAGAGCGCGTCAGAACTCACAATCCGACCTCCTGACAAGTGTACACAGAAAAAAATCATCAGCTAACCCCTTGATATTCACTACAACATTTTCTTCAGCCTCACGACAACTTTTATCCAGCATCAGAGAACATTGGCCCATGCTGAGTATGGACGATTCGCTGTCTCTCCATTTAGCCCCAAGGCCCATGATGGGATACAAGAGAGACAAAAGCTTAAGGGACTTATTGGTCCGCACAGATTTCAAGGGACATGATCATAAAGAAACCAATTGGCTAACACAGAATAAAAAGCTGGGATGTTATAAATGCCCGAATTGTGTGACGTGTAGATGCCTGTTAATTGGACCTGATTTTCCACACCCCCATACTGGCAAAAGGTTCAAAATCCATCACAGACTTACCTGTACCTCATCTTATCTTATATACATCCTTTACTTGCCCATGTGGACTATATTACGTGGGAAAAACTTGTACGACTTTAAGGGAGAGAATAGCAAACCATCGGTCTGCCATCAGCAGGGCTCTTAAAGAGGGTAAGGCTCTACAACCAGTGGCAAAACATTTTCTCAACAAAGGACACTCTCTCCCTACATTCAGGTGCATGGCAATTGACCATCAACCCCCCTTGGTAAGAGGGGGTGATAGGGACCAGGCCCTACTGAGAATGGAGTCCCGCTGGATTTTGAAACTGGACACAGTTGCTCCCCGAGGTCTCAATGAGATCCTGCCTTTGGGTTGCTTTTTGTGAAACAATATTGACTTTTACTACCTTGTATCCTGTTTTGTTGCCATATAGCTTGCTACAAATGTTGCTTTTTTGTCCAATTATGTTTATTGTCATTTTGGTTTACCCATTTGTCCTCCCCTTCTTATGTAAACACAGCGCAGTTCACTCTGACTATATGCATCTGTTATGTATCCATATTTGCCCTGTCTGTCTGTCCCACTGATGACCACTTAAGGACGCGGTGGTGCTTTAGTCAGTTCCCCTAACATAACTCTGCATGGCCCTAAGGTGTTTGTACTACCCTGCCCTGCATGTGGGTCCCTATAACAAGGTGAGCTGAGCACAAGCAGTACGAAGGCCGGTGGCACCCATGTAACCCTAATGATGCGGCTGTGTAGAACCGCTGGCAGTAGGCAGCCGCTGGTTTCAGTGACTGCACACTCCGCAAAACCCTCCGCTAGCATTCGCCCACAAGCGCTGGCTCCCCTTTGCGGTTGCTAGCAGTTGAGTGCTCGGCGACGGACATGGGTTGTATAAGCAGAACTCTCCCATACAAAGGGGCATACCTAACATGGATAACAACATTTGCCTTTGTATCCACATGTATATACTGCTTTGCATAACAAACGCTGAGTGACAAGCATCGTATACAGGTGTCTTGGAGCCATTTTTTACCCTATTTAAACCCCCAAACACTTGTGCACTGCTTTTCTTTCCCTGACGAAGGCTTCTGTGCCGAGCCAAAACGTTGGATCACCAATAAATCTCCACTTTCATTTGAATTATTGACTTGATGTATTTCCTTGGAGTGCTGTCAATCCCTGCATTTTGTCTACATAATATAATATAATATATAATAATCATGAATTAAACCTAATAGGAATGTTTTACCTCCATTAAGGATTAATTATATCTTAGTTGGGATCAAGAACAAGGTACGGTTTTATTATTACAGAGAAAAATATAAACATTTTTGATTAAAATGGTGTCTATGGGAGATGGCTATTCCGTAATTCAGAGGTTTCTGGATAATGTGTTTCTGGATAACAGATCCCATAACTGTACAGGATGTTCAGTAATTCTAGTATATGCATTTTCGATATTATTGACACACTAGAACTGCTGTGTTGGTGCCCAGAGACAATTCCCATAAACCAGTTCAGAACCCATTGCTACAGTTAAAGGGATACTGTCATGGGAAAAAAAAAAATTCAAAATGAATCAGTTAATAGTGCTGCTCCAGCAGAATACTGCACTGAAATCAATTTCTCAAAAAAGCAAACTGATTTTTTTATATTCAAATTTGAAATCTGACATGGGGCTAGACATATTGTCCATTTCCCAGCTGCCCCAAGTCATGTGACTTGTGCTCTGATAAACTTCAATCACTCTTTACTGCTCTACTGCAAAGTCTAGCCCCATGTCAGATTTCAAAATTGAATATAAAAAAATCTGTTTGCTCTTTTGAGAAATGGATTTCAGTGCAGAACTCTGCTGGAGTAGCACTATTAACTGATGCGTTTTGGAAAAAAAACATGTTTTCCGATGTTCCCTCGAAGGGAAAAACATTGCTACAGTTAATGTTACCCTTGTGCTCTCAGCCAGTGCACATAAATTGTGGTGAGCACAAATAATTTTGTGTGAAAACACAAACATTTTGTATTAATTCTGACCTGAGCACACACAAATTTAAAATGTGCGCACAAAATTTTTTTTGTGCGAACATAAGGAGACAGAATTAGGAAACATTGGCTACAGGTATACAGCAGACAATTTAGTAGGTTGTAAAAAAAAATGAACAAGCTATTCTCGGGGGAAGGCTGTAGAAGGCTTTGTCTAGTTGCCAGGAAACCTGTTGTTGTGCCTCTAAGACTTCATGGCAAATAGGCTACAGTTCCAGTAAGCAGAACTTACATATGATAGAATTCACAGTTGCAGGATTAAATGGTGTCCATGTTCCTAAAATAAAATAAACACTGTCATTAGTACTTTGTTTTCATATTGGACAAATGTCAAGTTATATTTATGTTAGGCAAAAGTAATACAGGACCAACAGTGAAACCTCCATTTTACAACCCCCTGAATTTAAAGGGATTCTTCCATGATTTTTATGGCTTACTTTTTATTTCTAAATTACATGCTAGCTGTAATTGGTGTGGGAGCAGCCATATCAATTGCATTTTGAAAAAAAACATGTTTTCCCTTGACGGTATTCCTTTAAGTTTTCCCCAATTTTACATTTTACGCTGAAAGATGCAACACTAAGGGGTTGATTTATTTAGGTGTGAATAAAACTAAATTTTTTCATGGTTTTTGGGTGTTTTGGGTCGCGACAATCTGAAAAAGTGACGTTTTTCCCAAATTGAGTTTTTCAAGTTTTATTGATAAATAACAGCAAACCATGGATTCTAGTTTGGTTGGACTTTTTTTATTTAAAAAAAAAAAATCAGATTTTGATAAATAACCCCCTAAGTCTGTTTATTTAGTAGTTTTGTTGGTATCCTGTTTCTGAAAACCCATTAACCAGAAAGCTCTAAATTATGGGAAGAGTAAATGTTTAAACAAATAATTTTGAAAAAATTCCTTTTTCTTTGTAATGAAGGAACAGTACCTTGTACGAGATTCTAACGAAGCTGCATGAATCTATATTGATGGCAAATCAAACCTATTGGGTTTATTTAATATTGAAAAGCTTTTTTAGCAGAGTTAAAGGGCACCTGTTGGCAAAATATATTAACCTCAATCAAAGGTGTGGGCTAATAGAGCCCGTGCTCTGTTTGGGGGTAACTAGTTTTTTTTAATTGCCCCCCCACCATCATTAGGACACTGGAGCTCCTGGTAGGAGCGGCCATGTCAGTCAGAACGCATGAGCAAATGTGCTTCTAGTGTCATGCACATGAGCATAATGAGCAAGTTGCGCCATTTACTCAACATGGCTGCTCGCACTGGAAGCTCCACCGGGTGGCCTATCGCTGGTGGGGGGCGATTTTTAACCAAAAAACTAATGCTACCCACAACCGGAGTGCGGGCTCTATTAGCCCGCACCTTTGGTTGGGGATAATATATGTAGCCAACAGGTGCCCTTTAAGGTCCCAAGCATTCTGGATAAAAGTTTAAATCAGAACTTGCACAAAACATAAAAGAGTTTGTCAGGCTTCACCTAAATCAGTTTTACCAATAATCTAAATGCAACAACAGCATTCTACTGGATCAAATGTTAATTTGTATGAATACATTTTGATTTATTCTTATTGCAGGTAAACCAAACTGGAGCTATAAACATTTTATGGGTGTTTCCTTATCTATGAGCCTTGGATCCTTTTGTACTTACTATTACAGTTAGGGGATCCATTAACCGGAAACTTGCTATCCGGAAAGCTCGGAATTACGGAAAGGCTGTCTCATATAGACTCCATTTTATCCAAATAATACAAATTTTTAAATAATTCCTTTTTCTCTGTAATAATAAAACAGTACCTTGGTTCTTGATCCTTGGTTAATTAGTCCTTATTGGAAGCCAACCCAGCCTATTAGGGTTATTTAATACCAAATAATAGACAATGTTCCAAGAATACGGAGAGGTGGTAATAGAGTAAAAATGTTACTAAAAAAAGAAGCGAGATGGATTCGAAAATTAGAAACGTTGACCCCCATGGCCTCAACAGGGAATACGATTTAAGTAAATATTATCTTTAGATATATCTTTTTGAGTAACGGGCTTTTAAATGTAAATTATGGAAAATAATTTTTACTGATGTGTTTATTGTATATCTTTTTTACAGCTATATTGTTCTCACAAGGAAACTTATGGACACTAAAGGAATAATGGTAATGCCCCAGGACCAATAAAGGCAGTTTTTATTGAAAACTGTGGGTGCTGGACTAATTTTTGCGCCAGTATTGCCAGTGGATAGTGGCCATTGGAGGACGTGCACCCAGCCAAAGAAGGGAGTGGAAGTCGTGCTGACTACTAGTCTGCTAATTCACTAAAGGAATAAGGACATTTTATTGCACAAAGTTCGAGAGAAACATTTATGTATTATACAGCGAAATTGAAACTGATACAAATATGGTGGTTTGTAAATGTGAAACATTGTATTCTGAAAAGGAATCACTAGGGTCACTGTGATATTATGTATAAATAACTGAGCACAGTTGTTGTCGAGGTGGCTTGATAAAACGTTGCTAAGTGTATCGGGGTCTGAGCCCATGTCTCAATAAAGGCATTTTAAGCAAAGAAATCCAAGAAATCCAAGACTTAATGTTTACATGGTTTTCTAGTAGACTTATAGGAGAACTAAATCCCCCCAGCCAAAAGCCCCACTGGCCCGCCTCACCCTGCACAGTGCCACACCAGAACAAGTGTCCTCCCTAGCAACATAGACTCACATGAAGAACAGCGCTGAGGAGCACAGGGGCACCAAGTTATTGCGCGGCAACACTTTAGCTTAGAAAATCATTTGGATAAAATGAAGTCTATGGGAGACAGACTTTCTGTAATTCAGAGATTTCTGAATAATGGGTTTCCAGATTCCATACCTGTGCCACAATATTAGATACAGTACACAGGTACAATGCAGAGGCAAGCAAAGACAAATAAAACCTTGATTCTGTACACTGGTGTATCAAAACTATTTACGCTAAAACATTGGTATTTGCTGTTCCTACATGAAATTAGTTTCAGGCCTTTCTTAAACAATCCAAAAACATGGCATGTATTTTTCCTTCTCATGGCAAATTACTACATTTAAATTGTTTTTAAAAAAATGATCTGGATAAACAATTACAAGTGTGGGACCTCTTATCCAGAAAACCCCAGGTCCTGATCATTCTGGATAACGGATATTTCCATAATTTGGATCTACATTACATTAAATAAACTCAATAGGCTGATCCTGCTTCCAACAAGGATTAATTATATCTTAGTTGGGATCAAGTACAAGGTACTGTTTTATTCTTACAAAGAAAAAGGAAATAATTTTTAAACATGTGGATTATTTGGATAAAATGGAGTCTATGATAGACAGCCTTTCCGTAAATTCAGAGCTTTCGGGATAACAAGTTTCCAGATAACAGGTCCCATACCTGTACTATTAAACATTCATGTTAATATTTGTGATATGAAATATTTATATGCCACTGAAATTCTTAATAAGTAAACAGAATTGAGTTGTTAAAACAACCCCCTGCTTTCTTGTCCTTCAGCACACAGACAGTAGTGCCTCACACACAAACCATTGTCTGGCTAGATGGGTGTGTTTGTGCAGCTTTGGTTTCTAACAGAGACTGGTTGTGGTAATACAGAATAATTTCACTAGAAAAAGTTTTAAAAAATACACCTTGCAATGTTGGTACAAGCATAGAATATTTTGTAGGTTGAAATTGGACAGGATTGTGGGATTTAGGAAGTATAGGACAAATGGCCTAAATGCAACACTTTCTATTTGTGTATAGCACATTTACTTTATTTATCTAGATTGATAATCTATTTTTAATTTTAAAATAATTTCAAAATAAACCCAGTTTTAGATAACACCTGTATATCCAAAACAATAAGATAAGGATAATAAGGTCCTCCTTTTTCCAGTTTACTTTACTAAACACTATTACACAATAATTATTTGATGGTTCTTTAAAATATCAAAATACAAAATTACATATTTAAGACTTTAATGGGGTTATGTAATAAAAGTCAATACGTTTGCCTAGGGGCAGTAACACATAGCAACCAACCGGCAGGTAGAATTTACTGATCACCTATTTAAATGGAGGCATCTAATTGGTTGCTGTGGGTTACTGCTCCTGGGCAAACTGAGTGCCTTTTATGACTTTTGAGTCAGATAGGGCCTCTGCCTTTTTTTCTGCACTGCAAAAACAATACAGTATCTGTCAGGTACTTTGCTCTTTAGTTTATGCCACTTTGTTGCCACATTAAATTATATTTGCCTTGTGCCTAAAAGTAAGAGATTATAATTACAAAAGTGTGCCTAACAAAATGGCATCCTTGGAGATTTACCTTTTACTTGTTCTTTTAAGGAATTGTTCAGTGTAAAAATAAAAACTGGGTAAATAGATAGGCTGTGCAAAATAAAAAATGTTTCTAATATAGTTAGTTAGCCGAAAATGTAATGTATAAAGGCTGGAGTGACTGAATGTGTAACATAATAGCCAGAACACTACTTCCTGCTTTTCAGCTCTCTTGGTTTAGCCCCTGCTGACTGGTTACCCTGGTTACCAGGCAGTAACCAATCAGAGACTTGGGGGGGGGAGGGGGGCCACATGGTTCATATCTGTTGCTTTTGAATCTGAGCTGAATGCTGAGGATCAATTGCAAACTCACTGAACAGAAATGTACCATGTGGCCCCCCTTCAAGTCACTGACTAACTCAGATTTATAGAGTTGAAAAGCAGGAAGTTGGATTCTGGCTGTTTTATTAGACATCTGTTCACTCCAACCTTTATACATTAAATTTTTGCCTAACTAACTATATTAGAAACATTTTTTATTTTGCACAGCCTATCTAATTATCCAGTTTTTCTTTTCACATTGAACTATTCCTTTAACATTTGCACACAAACTAAAATCTCCATATGCTCTCCAGTTGCTGGGTATTTGTATTTAATAACCCTTACACATAAAAATACCAATAAAGTTGGGCATAGACGCAAAAGATAAGTTGTACCAATCGAAGGTTCGGACCGTGTGTTGATCGTCCTGATGTTTTTTGTACCATGGCGATTGGTTGATCGGACAGGTTTGAAGATTTCTGTCAGCTAATTTTTATGACCACACCCCTTTCTGTGGCCACACCCCAATTACCATGTTTGTTTTACAAAATTTGGCAGGTTATGAAAGTTTGAAAATATTTCTCCTTATCTAAACTGTGTTTTTGTGTCTCAAAATTGTTACAAAGTATCTTATTTGCACCTGTTAGCTGTTCTGGGCTCTCTGCTAAAAGCCAATTAAGTGAGAAACTTTGTTTCTTTTTCTGGCTGTTCAGTGCAGAGAAAAGAGGGACTTTCCAGTACAAATGAGGGACTGCGGTTTGAGCTGTCAAAAGAGGGACTGTCCCTCCGAAAAAGGGACAGTTGGGAGGTATGAAATAACTTCGAAAAAATCTCCAAAGCATGCTTGTAAATTTAAAAAGGTACAAATTTATTACATCTTAGGCCCCTCCTGGCGCCTAAAGCGTTTCAAGCTTACCTAGCACTGTCATTCTGTAGACATAACCGGTACTGTATGATTTATATGAGCTGTCAGAGAACTGCACTTTAAGGTGGGGAATCGGGTATAGTAAAGTCACACTGGGCTGCTTTTGTCCTTTCTCAAACAAACTGCATGAGGTAGAGGAAAAGTGTATTCCATGTCACAGGCAAATACAGTACTTTATTGTAGAAGGCTACAGCTTGTTTCCGCCACCAAAACTGATCAAATGCTGAAAAGCACGGCAACATACATGGGAATCCCAACTGCTTACCCTATGCAAGTCTTATCAGGGGTGCACTTTTATAAAGGTGTTTTGTAAAAGGGCATAGATACCCAATACAAAATTCAATTTGGTTTAGTATCAGCCATAAGAGAGACAGCAAGGTTTTACTTACATTA
The DNA here is from genome assembly GCF_017654675.1 of Xenopus laevis. NCBI lineage: Eukaryota > Metazoa > Chordata > Amphibia > Anura > Pipidae > Xenopus > Xenopus laevis. Next base: position 56,270,515 of record NC_054382.1, on the reverse strand, counting down.
AAAATTGGCTTTAAATTTAACCAACACCACATCTCACATATATTTGGTAACTGTTAAATTCACTCTTGTAATCGATATTTATACTAGTGACTCCTTATAAACTCGTACTATAGCTTTTTTGTTCCTTTAACCATTTTCTAGTTGTATCTCAATAGAGAGTAAACCGGTAAAATCCACCCACCACAATATGGGAGAGTATGGCACACCCAAGGACCATAGGACAGGCAGAGTATGGCACACCCAAGGAGAATAGGGCAGGCATAGTATGGGGCGGGCAGAGTACGCCACACACAAGGAGCATAGGGCAGGCAGAGTATGACACTCACAGGGATCATAGGGCAGGCAGTGTACGGCACACAAGGAGCATAGGGCGGGCAGAGTATATCAACATAGGGAGCATAGGCGAGGTAGAGTATGGCACACACAGGGAGCATAGGGAAGGCAGAACAGAGCAGGAGACAGGGAAACCTATGCATGAGTTTGAACAGGTGAACAATGTGGGAAGTTTCAGTCTGGGACTCAGGTGTGAACAGTACAGGGCTTTAGGGGTGTATACAATAGAGGTGTTACAAGTGTGAACAATGCAGGGGGGATTACGGTCTGAATTTAAGGTTTAAACAATGCAGGGGCCAGTTAATTTCGGTAGTGATACCTTTTAGTTTTTACACATAGTTACATAGTTAAATTGGGTTGAAAAAAGACAAAGTGCATCAAGTTCAACCCTTCCAAATGAAAACCCAGCATCCATACACACACCCCTCCCTACTTTTAATTAAATTCTATATACCCATACCTATACTAACTATAGAGCTTACTATCACAATAGCCTTTGATATTATGTCTGTCCAAAAGGCATTAACTGAATCAGCCATCACAAAATCACCCGGCAGTGCATTCCACAACCTCACTGTCCTGACTGTGAAGAACCCCCTACGTTGCTTCAAATGAAAGTTCTTTTCTTCTAGTCTAAAGGGATGGTCTCTGGTACGGTGATCCACTTTATGGGTAAAATGGTCCCCTGCTATTTGTCTATAATGTCCTCTAAT